>NC_134703.1:182247901-182584687 GCF_043290135.1 Rhipicephalus microplus | reverse complement strand
CTAGGTGTAGGTCAGAATGGGGAAGTTCCGCACGGCTCGCACGTTATCAGGATCCGGGCGTACACCAGAGGAGTCGACAAGGTGGCCCAACTTGGTTAGTTGCAGGCGTCTGAAGTGGCACTTTGACGAGTTCAGTTGGAGACCGGCATTGCGCAAAACAGCCAGTATTGAGGAGAGGTGGTCGTGGTGGGTCTCAAAGATCGGAAAAAAAGACGATAAGTTCGTCAAGGTAACATAGACAAATTCACCATTTGAACCCACGCAAAAGAGAGTCTATCATTCGCTCTAAGGTGATCGGAGCCTTGCATAACGAGAAGGGCGTGACCATAAACTGGCAAAGACCATCGGGCGTGACAAAAGCGGTCTTTTCGCGGTCAGTGTCGTCGACAGCAATTTACCAGTACCCTGATGTTAGAGCAATGGACGAAAAATTCTTAGCGCCGTGAAGACAATCCAGGGCGTCGTCTATGCGCGGTAGCGGGTAGACGTCCTTTTTAGTGATCTTGTTCAGATGTTGGGAGTCAACACAGAAGCGCCAAGTGTTGTCCTTCTTTTAGACGAGAACTACAGGGGAAGCCCATGGACTACATGATGGCCCAATTATGTCTCTGGCGAGCATTTTGTCGACTTCTGCTTGATTTATGTGACGCTAAGTTGAAGATACGTGGTATCGCCGACGATGGACAGGGGAGGCATCGCCGGTGTCAATGCGGTGCTTTACAGCAGTGGTTTGACCTAGCGGACGATCACAAAAGTCAAATACGTCCCAGTATGACTCAAAGACGTGAAGGAGTGCGTCAGCTTGATGCGGCAAAAGTTCTGAAGCGATCATTTTTTTAACGTCAGCAGGCGGGCTTGCTTGCGAAGATCAAGCGTGCGGCTAGCTACCGTGTCCAGCATCGTTCGAATACAGTGTTGAGATGACGCATTCGTCAGAGATAGTCAGCATGGCGAGGGCAATTCCACGCGGGAGCACTTGTGGACACAGAGCAAAATTGAGCACAGGAATCAAGGCGCGGTTTGCACGTAGCCGAATAACAGTGCGTGGTATGGTAACACTGTGAGTCAAAAGAATGGATGTGATGGGCGCGAGCACATAGTCGCCATAGGATACAGGTGGTGAGGGTGGTACGGTGATGCAGGTCACAGTTTGCGGTGACAAACAGACATGCTCAGCAGAACAAATACGAGCACAGACCGAGAAAGCTGCGGACTTCCTAGGTGTAGGTCAGAATGGGGAAGTTCCGCACGGCTCGCACGTTATCAGGATCCGGGCGTACACCAGAGGAGTCGACAAGGTGGCCCAACTTGGTTAGTTGCAGGCGTCTGAAGTGGCACTTTGACGAGTTCAGTTGGAGACCGGCATTGCGCAAAACAGCTAGTATTGAGGAGAGGTGGTCGTGGTGGGTCTCAAAGATCGGAAAAAAAGACGATAAGTTCGTCAAGGTAACATAGACAAATTCACCATTTGAACCCACGCAAAAGAGAGTCTATCATTCGCTCTAAGGTGATCGGAGCCTTGCATAACGAGAAGGGCGTGACCATAAACTGGCAAAGACCATCAGGCGTGACAAAAGCGGTCTTTTCGCGGTCAGTGTCGTCGACAGCAATTTACCAGTACCCTGATGTTAGAGCAATGGACGAAAAATTCTTAGCGCCGTGAAGACAATCCATGGCGTCGTCTATGCGCGGTAGCGGGTAGACGTCCTTTTTAGTGATCTTGTTCAGATGTTGGGAGTCAACACAGAATCGCCAAGTGTTGTCCTTCTTTTAGACGAGAACTACAGGGGAAGCCCATGGACTACATGATGGCCCAATTATGTCTCTGGCGAGCATTTTGTCGACTTCTGCTTGATTTATGTGACGCTAAGTTGAAGATACGTGGTATGGCCGACGATGGACAGGGGAGGCATCGCCGGTGTCAATGCGGTGCTTTACAGCAGTGGTTTGACCTAGCGGACGATCACAAAAGTCAAATACGTCCCAGTATGACTCAAAGACGTGAAGGAGTGCGTCAGCTTGATGCGGCAAAAGTTCTGAAGCGATCATTTTTTAACGTCAGCAGGCGGGCTTGCTTGCGAAGATCAAGCGTGCGGGTAGCTACAGTGTCCAGCATCGTTCGAATACAGTGTTGAGATGACGCATTCGTCAGAGGTAGTCAGCATGGCGAGGGCAATTCCACGCGGGAGCACTTGTAGACACAGAGCAAAATTGAGCACAGGACTCAAGGCGCGGTTTGCACGTAGCCGAATAACAGTGCGTGGTATGGTAACACTGTGAGTCAAAAGAATGGATGTGATGGGCGCGAGCACATAGTCGCCATAGGATACAGGTGGTGAGCGTGGTACGGTGATGCAGGTCACAGTTTGCGGTGACAAACAGACATGCTCAGCAGAACAAATACAAGTTTGGGGTGGACTGGGTGGATCAATCGGACATGGTAGGTCAAGTTGCACATTACCAGCTGAGCAGCCGATGAGGGTGAAATGTGTGGATAAAAAGTCAAGACCGAGGATCACATCACTGGTGCAGTGAGAGGGAACAGTGAAGAGAACTGAAGTTTGACGGCCGGCGATTGTGACGCGTGCAATACAGACGCCAATAAAAGAAGCCGTACCACCGTCAGCAACACGAACACTTCGTGAGGGGGCTGGAGTAAGGACTTTCTTCAAACGGTCACGAATGCGCAAGCTCTTCACAGAAATAAGGGCGTCAGTATCCACCAAGTCTTTAAAAGATAAACCGTCCACTTCGACGTCGATCAGGTTCTGATTGGTCGGCAGCGTCAACAGAGGAATAGGAGAACAAGTCGTATCAGCAGAGTCCCCTCCAGGAGCTGCAGCCGTTAGTTTTCCGAAGAAAACCGCCGGGCAGAGGATGGGGACGGGGAATGGGGCAGCGGTGGAGACCTTGAAAATCTACGTCGAGGTGAAGGTGAGCGACTGTACTTGGCAGTGGTCATAGTGGTCGGGTCGTAATTAGCTGAGCCATCACGCCGAGCTAGTTCCTTGCCATGGAGATGGTACGGTGAGTGGAGGTTGGATAAGCTTGAGTTTGTCCGATACGGTGAGGTCGACGTGCTTCGGCCATGGCGGGAGATGTGTCCCACTTCACATCGAAAGCAAATCGGCCTGTCCTCAGGCGGCCTCCACGCATTTAGGTCACGGTTACGTGGAGCAGGGCAGCGATAGACGATCTGACAGCGTCAAGACGATGCACAGAACAGACCCCGTGAATAACCGCGTTGGCTAGTTCTTGGCGAACAACGGTCTGTATTAGCGAAATGGTCGGATGAGGATCAATCGGTGCTAGTGTTCTCAAGGGTGCGGGTGATATGGCCTCAATTTCGCGGCGTACGATTCTCGTGATGTCACCGGAGTGTGAATTGGGCTGGGTCGCTATACGAAGATCCTCGCAAGTTGACGTCGCAGCAGTGTTGGGAAGGCGCGTAAAGTGGTGGGCAATGCGACGGCTTTTAGCCTCTTGAAAGCGTTGGCACTCCTAGATAACATATTGCACGGTAGAACAGCCTCTGCATACAAGGAGGTTGAATGCATTGTCTGCGATGCCCTTGAGCACGTGCGCTACCTTGTCTGCTTCAGCTATGGTTCGGTCAATTTTACGGCAAAGGGTCAGCACATCTTGTATATATGCCAGGTAGGACTCCGTGGACGTCTGAACACGTGTGCCAAGTTCTTTCCTAGCGGCCTGCCTACAGCCGGCAGATTAACCAAAAAACTCGCGTAACTTTGTCTTGCATACGTCCCAGCTCGTGATCGCCTCCCCATTGTTATTATTCCATACCTTGGCCGTTCCTTGCAAATAAAAGACGATGTTTGCCAGCATCAAGATTGGGTCCCACCTGTGGTTTTCACTGAAGGGCTCGTAGAGTTTAGGCCACTCATCCACGTCCTTGCATTCCGTCCCCGAAAAGTTGCCGGGATCACGGGGTGGACGGCCACGAGAAAAACTGGTGAGGTCGGCGCTGTTGATGCATGGGGTGCGGCAGTTGACGAAGCGTTGCTGCAGGTGGACATGTCGGAAGCAGCGACTAGGCGTCCACTGCGGCACTCCGTCGTGCGTTGTAACCAAGCACCTTCCACCAAAATGTTACGTGAAGGTACACGCGAAACTAGACTCTTGAAGATATATTTACACAGCCCCAACACGCAAGCCAAGATGGAGAACGAGTGCTGTGCTCTACACCAAAATCACGTCGTCTTTCTCTGCGCCTATCTAACCCATTTGTAGGACATTGTCTCATAACAATATGCTCTAATAAATACCGGTGCTTCCGTTTCTGTGATAGACGCTAAACTTTGCCGCAAGCTCCGAAAAGTGACTACGCCTATTAAGACGATGTCCTTGCAAACAGCGAATGGGGACCCGGTTCAGCCTGTAGCTGCCTGTACTCTCCGACTTATCATCGCCAAGGACCACTACAGCGTTAAGTTTATCGTCCTTTCGTCATGCTCGCACGACGTCATACTTTTTATCACATAACCACGCCGTTATTGATTGTGCAAGATCAAAACTTGAACTCTTCCCGTTTCGCGACCAACCAGCCAACCGCACTCAGCCCACCGTACACAAACTCGTCGTCAAAGAAGGCCCTGAAATTCCTCCGACAGCAGCTGTGTTGCTCCCCGTGTTTTGTGATGGCATTAGGGACGAAGCTGCATTCTTTGAACTATCAAGCCTCTTCCTTAGTCGAAGATCACTTCTTGTGCCTTTTTCAACCCTCTCCATTTCTGAAGGAAAGAGTGCTTGATTGTGCAAGATCAAAACTTGGACTGTTCCCGTTTCGCGACCAACCAACCAACCGCCTTCTGCCCGCCGTACTCAAACTCGTCGTCAAAGAAGGCACTGAAATTCCTCCGACAGCAGCTGTGTTGCTCCCCGTGTTCTGTGGTGGCATTAAGGTCGAAGCTGCATTCTTTGAACTATCAAGCCTCTTCCTTAGTCGAAGATCACTTCTCGTGCCTTATTCAACCCTCTTCATTTGTGAATGAAACAGTGCTCTTTGCCTCATCAATCACCTTCCATATCCCGTTGAACTGTTTCAAGGTGAGTCTCTTGAACACGTGCATGCTATCGATAAAGAACAAATGTTTACCATGCAGCCAGATTCTTTCGGTGACTACGATGCCATCAGTGCCCTCAACCCTCCCAATGTACCACTTTCCGAGCTTTTTGATTCATTGATCGCCGACAGAGTATCACCATATGAACGCTCTGAGCTTCTTCAGCTGCTCTACCAGTTTTGTGAATCCTTTGACGTTGCTCATCTTACCCTTGGCCGAATTCCCAGTTTTTTTCACTGCGTCTACACAGGTTCCAACGCACCAGTACTACAGCGACCATACCGTGTTTCCGCCGCGGAACGTCAGGTTGTCACCGAACAGGTTGTTGATATGCTCAAGCGTGACGTCATTCGACGTTCCCAACGTCCGTAGGCATCAACTGTCGTTCCTATTAAAAAGAAGGATGGTACAAATCGCTTCTGCGTTGAATACAGGTGCTTAAATAAGATCACTCGCAAAGTCGTATACCCTTTGCTCAGGATTGATGACGCCCTTCATTGCTTACAAGGTGCCGAGTTTTTTTCGTCGTTAGATTTGCGTTCGGGGTACCGCCAGGTGCCCTTAGCATACGCCGGTCGTCCGAAAACAGCCTTCGCGACTCAAGACGGGCAGTATGGGTTCAATGTTTTGCCCTTCGGCCTCTGCAATGCACCTGCCACATTCGAGCGCATGATGGACTCGGTTTCGCGGGTTTTGAAATGGAACATATGCCTCTGCTACCTCGACGATGTCGTCGTCTTTGCACCCGACTTCGCTAAACATCTTGTACGCCTGAAACATGTCCTCACGTGTCTGAAGAATGCGCAGCTCCAACTGAATCTCAAGAAATGTCACTTCGCTGCTGGGAAGCTCACCATTCTCGGTCACGTCATGTCAAAGGATGGCGTTCTTTCCGATCCGGCTAAACTATGCGCTGTCGCTGAATTCCCCAAACCGACGACTGTAAAAAAGTTATGCAGCTTCGTAGGATCGTGCTCCTACTTTGGTCGGTTTGTGCGCTACTTTGCCTCCATGGTTGCCCCTTTGACACAAATTTTAAGCAGTGCCAACGACATCTCTTTATGGTCTTCCGAATGCGATCACGCATTTACCACTCATCGCCGTCTCATAGCATCACAGCCTATATTTCGCCACTACGATCCCACGGCTGCAACTGAGATCCATACAGACAACAACGACGTCGGACTCGGTGCAGTTCTCGCACAACGCAAGCCTAGATACCCTGAGTATGTCGTCGCCTGCGCCAGCAGAACGCTCAACAAGGCTGAGGTAAACTACAGTGTTACCGAAAATGAGTGCTTAGCCATACTTTGAGCGATTTACAAGTTTCGCCCATATTTATACGGCCGCACGCTTGCTGTAGTTACAGATCATTATGCCTTATGTTGGCTGTCGTCGCTGAAGAATCCATCTGGTCGCCTTGCTCTTTGGCCTCTGTGACTTCAAAAGTATGACATCCGCGTCGTGTACCATTCCGGCCGCCAACATGGCGATGCTGAAGCGCTCTCGTGATCACCACTGTCCACTGAGGCTGCCTTTATATCTTCTACAGAACATGCGCTGTCAGCTCTTGACATCGACACAATGTCCTCTGCACAGTGCGACGATTCATAGATAACTTCGCTTCTGGACGTTTTATCTGGGGTACCGACACTTCCGACCACTCGAGCAATGCGACGCCAGGCTTCGCACCTCATCATTCGAGGTGGCCTCTTGTACCGACGCAATTACACACCGGACGGCAGGAAATGGCTTCTCGTTATGCCTAAAAAGCTGCGCTTTACAATTTGTGCATCATTTCACTCCGACCCGCAATGCGCTCGCGCCAGTCTCTTCAAGACCCACAAACGTTTAAGAAAGCGGTACTACTGGCGTGGGATGTTTTCTTTTGTTCGACAGTTTATTCGCGGCTGCCACGAGCGTCAGCGACAGAAACAATCACTGAATCCAGGAGCAGCTCCACTACAGCCGCTTGCGTGCCCTGACCGCCCATTCGATCGCGTCAGAATTGACCTTTAATGACCACTGCTATTGACCACAGCAGGTAACCGGTGGGCTATGGTTGCTGTAGATCACCTGACACGGTATGCCGAAACCGCTGCTCTTCATACGACGACCGCTCAGGACGTCACATATTTCATCCTCTATCGGTTTGTGTTGCGTCACGGCCCTCCTCACGTGCTCCTCAGTGACCGGGGTCGAGTAATCCAAGCACTTCTCCGTCAGTGCCATAATGTACACCGGATGAGTACTGCTTACCACCCTCAAACGAATGGCCTGACTGAATGGTTTATTCGGACCCTGGGTGACATGCTCGTGACGCATGTGACATCTGACCAAACAAACTGGGACCTGGTTCTTCCGTTTGCGACCTATGCGTACAACACCGCTACCCAAGTCACCACCGGCTTTTCCCAATTCTTCCTTTATTACGAACGTCAACCATCGCCCACAATTGATACTTTGCTGCCATACGCACTAGATGTATCTGAGTGCTCAACCGTATCCGAAGCCGCCCGTCACGCCGAAGAATGCCGCCAACTGGCGCAGCAGTTTACTACAGTTGACCAGCAATGCCAGAAAAAGGCCTCCGACGACGACCACCCTCCTGCCCCAACGTTCGCCCCTGGAACCCTTGTATGGCTGTATGTACCACCCTGTGAACCAGGTTTGTCTACCAAGCTACTTTCAAATTACCATGGTCCATACCGCGTGGTTGAGCGCACATCAATCGTCAATTACGCAATTGAACCACTTACGCTGCTCGGTGACCATCGTCCGCGTGGACATGATATTGGACATGATTATGTGGAGATGGAGCTCGAAGCCGTACTTTGACCCGCTCGTTCCCGCCTGTTAGATCGCCAGGATGGCTTCTCGATGGGGGCAATTATAATTAAGAAATGATGCCAACACCAGGAAACAAGAAGCACCATCACTGAGTAAGGCGCCACGAGAACGGCGCTAGAGCTCCACCATCTTCCTCGTACTGTCGATTTCTCGAATCTTCTACCTGCCCGTTAGGTTCGCCTGATAAACCTCGTTACAAAAGTAATTTAGTACCTCGTTACAATAGTAGTGTTGACACTGAGTATGCCTGAGTGGCCAGATATAGTTTGGTTTCGTTGGCGCACTCTGCTGTTAGCCGTCTAATGGTGCCACAGCCAATGCACGCAACGAAGCGGTGCTGGTGCATTGGCATTCGTCAGCTTGCCCAACATTAGAGTATTTAGTGGCGTGACCAACACTCAAAACTTGAAGGAAGTTGCTCATTTTATTTATGAAGCATCACCAGGTTTAAAGATTTATCGACAAAAAAATTCCTTCTGCAGGCTGTGAACATCGTCAACACGAATAGTTCGGGGAGTACTGAAAGCTAAGCTTCGCTCGCCTGCACTTGTATTTTGTCTGTTCAAAGCATCGCTCGATGCAAAGATAAACATTTAGAATAAACGACTTTCTTCTCACAAAATATTTTTAGTGGAGAAAATTCAAGGAAGTTCCACGGTTGTAGAGGCAGGCGCATGTTTAACAACCCCGGATGGTCAAAATTAGTCAAGAGCTTCCGACTACAGCGTCTCTTGTAACAAAATTGTGGTTTTTACAAGTTGTTCCACGAATTATATAAATTTTTAAACCACGCACGTACTTTAAAAACAGCAAATTGATTAATGTGGTTGTTACTATTAGAATGCTTATATTTATGCCAACGGTCACTTTCAGACAGCACTTTGAAAAAAGGCACACGCTCCGCACTACTCTAATACCCAGAACGGAAGTTCAGTACAGAACACGTTCTACCCAATTCGGAACCACTCAGCAGTTTGACGTCACCTTCAATCATAGAATAACTTTAAACACACACTACGAAAAAGAAGCCTGACTTCAAAACAGCGTGGTAACACATCCGAACAAAAAATAACAGCATCTCCATGGAGTGAATGATGGAGAGGAGAGCGAAGCTGGGTCCGCGAGCCGCTGCCGTGCCGCTTTGGTCTCCTGTTGTCGTAGCGCAGGGTCCTCGCGGCGCCGCCGCGCAGCTTCACGGCACACTTCTGCCTCTTGCGCCCGCACGTCGGGGTCCCTTTTTCGAATGCGAGCCGCGGCCACCCTGCACGCACGCTGCTCAGCAGCCTTCTCCACCTCCGTCACCGAGTCTCTGAATGCTCGCCCGCACAAAACCAGCGCTTCTATTGTACGCGCTTCGTGGCGTACGTCTCCTTCCGTACGTGTGACGTCGATCCTTCTTTCCTACAAGTAGCGCCCTCTAGTGTCGTACCATTTGCATATTCGGCGTATAGTACACGTACCGCCCTCTCATAATTCTTTTCGTCATGTATTCATAGTATACAAGTACCGCCATTCAGCGGACATTCTAAGGAACACTCTCTCGAGTATGTGCCACCTGTAGTAACAAACAATAAAGGGAGACGAACGGGTGACACCATAGGGAGCTTCGCTCCTGAAAGGTCAGCAGCATGCGCGTTTCTACCGACCTTGCTACCGAGATAGCTGACTCCGCTCGTCATAGCATCATCTCAGAAAGCATTGATGAAGCTGCTAGATAACATATAACGGCCCTAATATTAACTGGACGCGCTAGGACTGCACTTTTCCACGCATTGCGGGGAGAGTCTGAGCCTCTGTGTATTCTTACATCGTGTTCGTGTGCCCCGAAAGCCTCGGTTGCGTTACTTGTCGGTGAGGTAGCTTTTCTGGAGGCGCATCATTAACACAATCTGCCTTCTCAACTAATCATTTCTTTCAGTGCACGTGCTCTTGTAACTGCTTGTATATGTCTGTTTTTTCAATGAAGTATCAGTTGTTATTGTACGCCGTGTCCAGGTGTCTGTCATTTGTACTTTGTTTTTCCGTGCAACTTAGTTAAAATGCTCTAATATAAATAATTTTATGAATCTAGGGTGGTTGGCCTTTTTGTTTCACATCTTGAACAACTTAACAAACAATGTTACGGTGGACGCTTACGCATGAAAGCACTTTGGTTCGTCGCTGAGACGTTCCGGGACGTTATTGACTCCCATTGTGATATACAAATCAAGAAAACATCAGCAAGATGGCGCAAGATAGCGGCACCCACATATCTTAGGTAAAATAGTTCATAGGACAAGCATACTTACAGCAAAAAAAGCGCATTTGAGCACAAATGGGTCTCAGAATTTATTTTGCCTCTCTTACGCTTTCACCTGACATTTTTAAATTAGTGGGAGGCTGTATAAAACGCTGAATTGTTGTTTATCGTTTCATGCACGTCGCGTCTACAACGCGGCAGCCTTTCCCGGCCTCAACAGTGAGTGCCCCGGTGAGAAGAATTGGGCCACGCTCATCTGTGAAATCGCGCTCTCTTTGTGTGATTTGAACAGCCAGAAAAAAACTCGTCGGCTAGCCATCTCGGAGGCCATGCTTTCACCTTGTACTTGCCAGAACCCTTTTTTTAATTTATTATAGTGGCCGCGAAAAATCAGTTTGCTGTACTGCTTTCTGCCGGCCACCCCTGCTTTAGAAAATGGAATGTGCTTAGCACCCTGAATATTGGCGTGCTCAGGAAAAGCAGCGTCTCATGTCACCATCTTGACTGGTCACTTGATCCAGTCTTTACCGTTCCGACTGTACTTCTTTGTCGCACTGTCTATTTTTAACGTTAATGACGATTTGTTTTCTCGGCAAGGCAATTATAGCATTGTATCATCTGCTACTGAATACGCCATAGGTTGATGTTTAATGCTGTGAGAGTCATGTTAGCGTTACCTATATTTTTTTTGCTATTACATTCCTCTGATTCACTGTCTTGTGGCTTGATAACTACGATTGTGATTTGTCGCGCTCGCGCTCTGCGTTGCCTTTAGTGCGGTGGGAGTTCTAGTGCTCAAAAAGTTTGCTTAGAGGTTAAGGATTTACTGGAGTAACTTCCTTGTTCTACCTGTGCACCAAACGTGAACGAGTAGTTTTGTACATGAGAAATTGTTTTAGACAAATTGGAATCGATACTTACCATGTGTGCTACTTGAGAGGTTAAAGGCCGTTGCGAATCCAAAGTATATTGCCGTCAATGGTGTTATATAGAACAACAAATCAAAAACAAAATTGGTCCCAATGTAAAGACATCCTGATACACCAGTCATCAGCTGCAAGTCTCGGGCTTCATTGAGTATTTCATTCGAAGGGTTGACTACGAAGCTAGATGTAATCAGTCCAATGCTCATAGGCATTAATAATCCCCAGTAGAGCCAGTTGTACATGATGAAATCCTTCACTTCTTCTAGAGGACCCTCGGACTTTGATCCCCCGTCCTGAAACACGTTTAAGTTAAGCAGTCAAAAGCATTTTACGCACAGTAGAGAGACGTGCTTATCGCTAGAGTCAGGTACATGTTATTTCACTGCTCTTATACGTAGAAAATAGTTTTCGCGTAATTTAGGTTATGCGTTTTGGCTATCAAACGTAGAAGTGACTGTTTTAATGGAAATTTGTGTGCTTAAGGTTTACGCAGTTTCATTTTCTTTCGCCAGCTTAACTCCGGGCTTACCTTTCTTTGTTTTTGCATACAATAAGCGTAAAAAGTACCACGTTTATTCTTAAGTATCACTTGTGAAATGCCAACACAAGGTCTTCTGTGTTTACCTAAATATAGTAATGAGGGTAAGAGCAGTATGCTCGAAAGGTTGCACAACTATGCCGTTGCGCTCACAAGATTTGCACATATGTCATAAACCAGATTATTCACACACATAAGAACCCAGCTAAGATAACCGGACCTATTCAAGGCACTTCGAATCACAATTATTTCGCTAGAATGCGCGCCTAAAGTGCTAGTTTGCTTGCTTTAGTTTCTTGCATCCAGCACAATATGACGTGCTGTCTTAGCGCATAAACTGTGCATAAGACTGAGTAGAGAGAGAAAAAACAGGATTTCCCTTTTTTGCTGGTTTCGAAAGCTTTTACAGCAAGTAAGCAATGAGTGGATTTCAGTGCCTTTTGTAACACCATTTCTATGATGCGTTTATTGGCTACAACTATCGCATAAGTTTTGGCTTTGAATATTCTTCAATGAGGATGAAAAAAAAACGTCTGAATTTCTAAAAAATGGACATATCGCTGCGCAGGACGCAGAATGCTAGGGCATTGCGGCATCTCTAAAAAAATTTAGGGCAAGTGCTTTTGTTTCGCAATTCGAGAAAGTGCGCACGGATATGCGATAAGCGCATGTTTCAGTACATTGACGAAGCGCACATCATTCATTAGAGTGCCAGATCCACGCCATGTAATTGCAGCAGGGGCCACCACACGGCGTTCATGGAGTGGTACACCAATTTCTTGGAGTGCATAGGGTTGTCGCATCAAAATAATTATGTGACCAAGGGAACTGGGAAAATCATTGATTGTGGAGTGTGATGCATGTTCCTTGTTTGCGTTCACATTCAGAAAATACAAACAAAAAGATAAGTAGGATAACAACTGTTGAAGCAATTACTCCCTTTATTCATTGTAGAGGCTCTCTCTACGGGGCTAGAAAGAAAAGTGCTAGTAAGTAGTAAAATACCTGGATGGTGGAGAGGTTCAAGGATGGTTAAAGCATTTGGTGTCACATACTAGTATATTTCTGCCACACAGTCTAGGCGAGGGCATATGAGGCTTTTATAACTAATTAGACACATCCCATACTGCTAGCTTGTGCACACCACGGCAAAACTTTGAGCGTTTTTTTTAAATGGGAAGTATTAGTGAAATAACGGCGCTTCAAGCATTCTATCTGTGGTGATTCTCAGACACGGACAACCACGAAGAAGACAGGAAGCTTTTATAGACTTGACATAACAATTACGCTCACTATTACGCTCACTACGAAAGGCTAAACAATACAAGGAGCGTTTAAACCTTATACCTGACACTCCTAAGCCTACACACACGGAGAATGCGGTGCATCCTGAAGTATATGTTCATTCCATGTCACTTTCAGTGAACCATGAGTGCGTCGACGATACAAGCACGAAGCGGTAAAAGCAAGGCAAAGTCATGCTAGTGTGCACGAAAACTTCGTGCGAGGTGCACGTGCACACGGCAAACTCCTCGTTATGGAACACGCAAGCCACGTTGCGCCCGACGTAGCACCGAGGCCACGCCTTGAGCTCAGGGCTGTAGCGGACTCCCTCAACCACCATCTCAGGGCCGGTTGTGCCAGACCCGGTCGAACATGACACTGAGGCCACAATCTCTGACACTGGAACGGGGTCAGCTGCTCTTCCTAGATGCTCGCTCGCTCACCACAAGAACAGCACTGCTAAATCCAGTTCGGAACATTCACTCGTTCGCAGGGTACGCCAAGCTCGTTCCGACCAGCTAAGTAGCACCAGCTCAGTCCCTTTTTGTCCCTTAGCTTGAAGGATCGGTTCTCTTGCTAGCTGACCCTGTCCTTCGGCCTGTCTATCTATCTATCTATCTATCTATCTATCTATCTATCTATCTATCTATCTATCTATCTTTGCATTCATCTATTTACCAATATTTCTATCAAGCCCCTACATCTGAGCGCTCTCGTGATAAACTCTTTTGCATTTTGTAACCGCAGTCATTATAGGAGTGTAATAACGTTTCAGGAATGTGTCTGCCTAGTCCTCACGCGATTAGCGTGAAAATGCCGTTTTGTACATCATCAAACCGCTTCCTCGGGGCCGCGGGTGACTTTTCGGGTGACTTTTCGGGAATTTAGGAGGGTGTGTGCCACAGCTGAACGACAGTCTGCATGTGGCACTATCTTTTTAAAAAATCAATGTGTACTTTACTGTACTCTGAAAAAAAACGGACATTTCCACTTATCAGACCTTTGTCGATTCTGCTTCAATACTCTTCAGCCAGGGTGCTTCTATCCCAGAAATGCCCCCAATTGTCATTGCAGCTGGAACCGACAAAGCGCCTTATCGTAGGTGTTTAGTTTAAAAATCGCATTTCGCTTCTCTAAAGTGGGACATTTTTTTGGCACTTCAATCAGCCCGTAAAAAAGATTTCAGTTGTTCGAATGTAGGTACAGTGATATTGTGCATTAAAATTAACACCATTTTGTGGTATCGTCAGTGCCATCATTCTCGTGGGCGTAATCGCGACACTATATTCGAGACATGATGGGCGACAGCTCCTCACTGACAAAAAGAGCGCTACTCTGGGCAGTGGACTGCGGTGCCTTCTATCTTGCGTCTACTGAATGCCGTGAAAATACTCCAGCGCTTCATCTTCTCAATTATGCCGTGCCATTTTGAAACAATTCAAAAAATAGATCAAAGCCCAATATCTTGATATCATATCTTTTATTTGAAATACACAGTCCTGGAGCGAAAGAAGGCGATGACATTGCAACTAGAAAAGAAACACCACCAGACAAAAACACCTGAAAAGTCGACCTTTCTTCCATATTGAAGTTTTGCTCGAGAACATTATGGCATCCAGTACACGCAAACTAGTTCACTATAGAAAATCTGAGCGTTGAACGTAAACGTGACAGCGAAGGCATTAGGACTTGATTGAAAAAAAAATGTGTTCAGGCAATGGTGAATATATCTGTCAATTTTCTTGACTCAGCGCTGGTTTAAATAATGTGGCTCTGTTTGATACAAACTGATTCTTATTTCGGCTCATTCCAGAATAGAAAACAATTTGCAAGCTTTCGTTATGTTTAGGAGTTCCCCCGACATTCCAGTTGTTTTATAAAGCAATACACATAGGTGCGCTTTTTCATCCCGTAAACCTCAGCTCAATATCGGTTTATACAATTGAATCATATCAGAAAAAATGCCACATATCATCCTGGAACAGCTCCAACAGATATTGGTAATTTGAACACGAGAGGATTAGGTGAAATCGCTCTCGACAGCATTGATCGGACGAACCTAACAAATAAAAATCAGGGTGCCATCAGGAACCAAACCCAAACATTTTGCGAAGTTATCAGCTGTCCTCCCACGCAACCATGCCAGGTCTCGAAACTGCTTGATGAACCATCAATTGTGCTTGCAGTACTGGTGATCAAGTGTTGCAAATATACGTGTCCTTATGACACAGGCGTCACGTCGAGTTAACGTCCGTTGTAATTTAGGCATCGTCCAGTGGAGCAGTGCTTGCAAGGGTCGCAGCTCTATTCTGGACTGCCATCCTTGCAAGCACAAGCGCTACGTATCAGCCTACAGCTTCTGGTGTTGATAACCACCACGGTGATAACCACCGTAACGCTTCACCGCTATAAAAAAGTAGTCATAAAAACAATAGCGACTTTTCAACACGTGTAAGAGTGCAATTTTTGTACACAGGTTGAGTGTCATTTCGCACCGTAGCTTCATAAAAATTGCCCCACGATCACTTTCTCTGCGCAAGTGTCTTTTAACAAGGGTCACCATAGTATGTACGATATGACGAAATATTGTGCACTTCTTTTTGAAATATTTATTGCTTTATATAAACGTTTGCTTCCTATCTAGGGTGAGGCCTACAAACTTCTGTGCCGTTTTCACAGAGAGACGTTGACTCTTTACGTCAATACCTAAATCAAGGTGAAGGTTTTTCTTTCGGGAGAACGAGCCGAAGGTGTTTTAACGATTAAGGCCATAAGCACTCTCATTTACCCACTTATAGATCTTGGGTGCTACGCTTGCACTGCAGCGGCCGTGGCAATAAGACAGTGCGAAGGGCATTATATCAGCATCGAGAAAAATGGCTACAAGAACCAACATGGCATTAGAAACGAATCTGCAGCATTTGTGGCCGTTTCACACACAAAAGAGAACACCACGCGCAAACACGTGAGCGCTGCCACCCAGTCAACATTTTAATGGTGCAGAAATGTCAGTGTGAGTGTCGCGCTCTTTTTTTCTTTGTCACCTCAACACGCATCTCTCACAGGCGTGTTCGTGGGCGTATGTTTTCTTTCGGACAGGCTCTTTTGTTCCCCGGCAGCACGAAAATTTTCCCTCTCAAGGGCAGCGAGGATGCACACGCAGTGTATCGAAATGACTCGTTGCCCAGACGTGAAGGAGAGACGTTCGTTTGATGCCAATTCTAGAGGTGAACTGCCCCGACCACGTGCATGTGCCCCGATTTACCCTTTCTTTTCTCTTCATCGATAGAGTGCCATGCGCTTCCAGTTCTTCCGTCATTGTTTTACAAAGTCCACCCAGGAAGCCAAAGATGAATCACAAGCGTCAGAGATGAAACTTCAGCGGTAGCATTATGGCCCAACCAATATAGGTGAGCGGCTCGCTGGCATATTTTCCGCTAGCCAACTGTAGGATGTCGGCGATGAGCAGCCTTTTTGCGATATATGTGCTTTCGTGAGCCCCATGGTGGGAATGCACATATCATAGTGAGGTGTGTCGATGAGTTAGTAAGAAATGGGATGGAAAGAAGTGCTTGATCTCTTCGGCATCGCTCTTGCGACGTCTTTGTGGTGCAATGCCTAACTGAGCTGTGGTAGCTGGATGTTTTATACGATTTGCCGCTTATCCAAGTGTTGAGCCAGGCTGAGAAGCCTCATGAGATTCCTCCAGCAGAATCTTATATGTGTCCTTTCCGCCGGATGACGTATAGTGAAAGCGTGGCAAGTTGTACTTATCTTAGACATCATCATGCAAGGAAATGTGGCGCTCCTTGCGTTCCTTCTATGCTCTGCGGTCTAAATTCTCTTCAGCGGGTCTTCGCAGTCGATGAACAGCACGTTATTTCTGGCACGCCACACTTCTCGCTTCCGGCAGTGACTGAGCACTGCGATCATTGGTGTGCGGCTGTCGCACACCTTCACGTACTTGGGACCGACCATTATCAGATACAAAGAGTTTCTACGTACTTGAGAGTGATGTATTCGATGTGACGAACCTTGAAGACGTGAGTTGGCTCATCTGGAACAAGTCGCACAAGGCCGGTGTTACTACCATGGCACTGCCGGTAACGCAAAATGCGCGCGGTCATGATGAGTGTCGACTCACTTGCCTGGCATCTCAGATTGTTCCAAGTTGATGCCTCTTATTTCCTTGTATTTGCCTTGCTCGAATGCGGATTAGTCGTGGTGCTTGTCTGAAGTTCTAGAATGCGTTCCATCGATCCCGATAGCATTAAAACGTGACAGCAAGGATACGTCGATGTTCGTAGCGGAACCGTGATTCACGGCAAACAGCGTAATGGTTGGGGAGCAGGAGTCAGACTTGAGAGGGCCTTGCACCACCCACCTAGAAGTACTTTCGATCGCAGTTATACCTCTGCTGATGCAATAGATTTTCCCAGTGTCGACTTGCCAATAAACGTCAGATCTGACGTGGACACTTATATCTCCGTGTTGTCATGCATTTGATTGAAGTCTGCCAGCTGCGTTGTACCCCCTTTCGTCGAGCCGGTGCGAAATGTTGGGGTCAAGTGGTAGGCTTGTGACGGCGCATATTACCAGAACTGTTAATGTTTTCATAGCTGTAAAGGAGTGATTGTACTGGCTGTGCAATCGCACGTTCACACGCTCTGTGCGAATCCGTCTTGATGACCTTGAGTCGCCGAACGTGACGAGAGATAGCTCTTCTTTTTACGTGACGGAGCACTGAAGAATATCTGACAAGTCTGCACGAACGTATGAGTGCTGACTGCTGCTATCTAACAGTAATCGCACGAGGAGTCGTTGGTCTCCAAACTCTGCCAAAATTCGCCCTGTCTGCAGTAATGCAGGAGTTAATTCGATATGACTGTTTTCGATGGTCGTGACGCCTCGCATCATACCTGACGGAGGTTAGTGAGACGCGGTTGACTCATTCTTTGGCCGTGGCTGTCCCGCTGGCCTGGATAACTCACAGAGAACCGTCAGGTGGCTCCACCGGCTGCTACCACACTTGACGCCCATAGATTTTCGGCACTATCTGGCGATATGATTGCGTGCACCACAGCGAAAGCAACAATGGGCGTACTGCAGTCTTCCTCGCTTCTCCTCAGCAGATAGGATGTCGTTGCAGACAGTGATAGCATGATAGTTTGTTTGACATAGTGGGCACCGCAGTCTAACAGCCAATGTATATCCGTTTAGTGCTGACACTGATGGTATGCGTTTCATGGCATACGTTTCTTCAGATATGTGGGTCCTGGGTTCCTCTTGTGATGCACGGTGAGACCGTAATTGGCCCTTTTGCAGGATTTTCACTTAAATGCGGAGAAATGTTAGTAACTCCTTCGCTAGCCGCGTTCGATCTTCAGGGGTTCCGGTGGTGCTGGAGGCGCAGTTTGCTTGGATTTCTATCTGTACCTAATGGCGAGATCCTCTGGCAGACACCGCATCAGCACACAGTTTACGACTACGGCGCACCGGTCGGCCGGAGCTCCGAGGTCTTCCAAAGCACCAACGTGGAAATGCACACTATCATGCAGCAGACGAAGCTTAGAGACCTCTAGCGAGCTTTTCGCGGGGCTTAGGGGGAAGAGGTGACGTACATGCCCGTTCACAAGCAGATCCTGGCGTCCAAAACGACTCGTCAGGGTCTTCATTGCAAAGTCGTAATTTTGCTCAGCTAGACAGATGCCTTCGACAGCTCGCTTCGCACTCCCGGTTAAGTATGTGAGTAGGTACTTAAATATTTCAATGCGTGGCATGTCGATATTTTTGTGGATGGTAGCATTGAAATGGTCCCAAAACGACTGCCATTCACGGAGACTACCATTGAAAGTCGGTATCTGTAGCTTCGGTAGTTTCACTGAACGCTAACGGTGCTCTCTCACCTGGCCTGGTGCGTCGGCGGAGTTCAGAAATCTAAGGTAGCTGGGCCCAGGCTCAGTTGCTTCAGTCTGCGTTCTGGCCGTTCTCTCGCGTTCTTGAAGTCAGTACTTGGCGCGTGACACCACGTAGAGAATTTTCTCACTGTATTCCCAGCTCTTTCTACTTCGTGGTCGATAATTTCTTCATCTATGGTCACAAAGTTGATGTCATCGAGCTTCGGCAGTGCTGGCTCCTTGTCCTTGGGGTAATTCATGTGGCTGTTAATCTGCGAGGTGCCACGATTCGGTTGCAGCAGGAGGTCAATCAGAAGTGCCAGGGCTCGGGTGACACTAGATCTGATTAGGCCGCGCTTTTCTGAAGCTGATCAATGTTTGCCATGGTTGTAACGTCAAAGAAAGTCCCTAGAGGGACAGTGCCGGGTTCCGGCACCAAATATAACAAATAACCGGTCTGCCTACGTTACACGGAGACGACCCTCTTCATTCAGCATAAAGCCAAAGCTGTCAATTCCCCGCGCGTGGCTGTCTCCACCTTCGTCCTCCTCGAAAGACTGGCCTGCTCTAAGACAATATTCTGCTACACAGCTCATATTGAAAATGAATTTCTAGTGCGAATACGGGGCTGTGATTGACTTCCGCGACAGAATCGTATATCGTTCGCTATAAGTTCGGGCACTGCTGCTGATGAGGAACACCAGTCCCCTCGCTTCTGTATTGCCGATGACGACGTCATACTGTCACCACGAATATGCTCCGTGGTATCCGTGAACTGCGACATCTTGCAAAACAGTACTGGCATCGCTGAACAGATCAAGGAGCTCACATTCAGAAGCGGCATTTCTGTTGCCAGGGCTGCCAACACTGTTATTGACGGACGCCCTGAACTATTGTTCACAAATTTCAGCAGAGAACGCCTACACAAAGTTAAAGGCACGGCTATTGCCTATTTCGACGGACTCGCTCAAGAAGAAAATTGTCATTTAGTGGAGAAAGCAGCAGCATAACCATCACTACACTGACACATGTCGGGTTCGTCCAACGTTATATCCCATTGAGCGAGACCGCCTTCTCACGCTGATCAAGAAGCTCCATGGCTGCTTCTCATCCAAATCAAGAGTTGGTCAAACGGCACTGAAGAAACAGCGCATCATCACGGATTCCGACGCCAAAACCATCCGACAAAATCCTTATCGCGTCACCCCAGAGGAGCGTGAGGCAATTCAATAACAGGTGAATGTGGTGTTCACCTAAGGCATCACCTGTAGTGACAGTGCTAACAGTCCTTAGGCATCACCTGTAGTACCCGTAAGTATGAAAGACGGCAGCTTTCATGTATGCATCGACTAAGAGCAGCTCAATTAGATCACAAAGAAGAACGTCTATGCTCTGCCGCGTATAGATGATTCATTGGATAAAATATGAAACGCAAGCTACTTTTCGACCATCGACTTGAAAAGCGGTTACTGGCAAATTAAAGTGGATGAGAGAGATTGTGAGAAGACCACCTTCATTATGCCCGATCGACTTTATGAATTACAGGTACTTTCTTCCGGTTTGTTTTCGGCGCCAGCAACGTCCCAGCGTCTGATCGACACGGTTCTGTCGGGACTTAAGTGGCAAACCCGCTTGGTGTACCTCGACGACGTGATTGTCTTTTCGGTGACTTTCGGGGAACCCTTACAAAGGCTTGAAGGAATTTTTGAAGCTATACGCTTGCCCGGTTTTACTCTAAAACCCGAATAGTGGTACTTTGGCTTGCACGAACTTCAATTCCTCGGTCACGACGTGAGCATTCAAGGGGTCTGAACCGACCTATGTAAAATTACCGCTGTGGCGACTTTCCCGACGCCATCCGACGAAAAATTAGTGCGACGTTTGTGGTACCCTGTGCCTGTTACCGGCGCTTTATTGCCAATTTTTTGCACTTTGTATGGCCATTCACAAAGCTTACTCGGGAAGATATCTCCTTCACACGATGCGAAGACCAGCAGCAGGCACTTCACGAGCTACGTCAGCGCATGCAAACTCCTCCCGTGCTTCCCCACTTCAATGAAGACGCGCCAACAATACTGCATACAGAAGCTAGTAACGTGGGTCTTGGAGCAGTGCTCGTACAGTTGAAGGACAACAACGAAAACGCGATCGCCTACGCCAGCAGGACGCTGGCCCGAACAGATACTAACTACACTAAGACGGAGAAAGAATGTCTTGCAACGGTTTGGGCAGTCCTGAAGATTTGTCCTTATTTGTACGGCTGCCCATTCATAGTTATGAGCGATCAGTACTCGCTCTGTTTGTTAGTCAACTTGAAGGATACATCTGATCGTCTTACAGGCTGGATTCTTCGGCTCCAAGAATTTGACCTGACTGTTACCTGCAAGTCGAGAAAACGACACAACGATGCCGACTGTCTTTCTCAACTGTTGAGACGGCACCCCCGGATGACGAAGACGACACGGCTTTTTTGGGAATTGTAAACACTGCCACCTTTTCTCAACAGCAGCGCGAGGACGCTGACCTGCTACCACTCATAAATTACCTTCAAGGGTGAACAATTAGCGTGCCGAAGTTATTTGCGAGAGGACTGCCGTCGTACTCCTTTCGGAATGACGTCCTTTACAAGAAGTTTTTACCAGCTGTCAGCAGCTACTTTCTAGTCGTTCTTTCTACGCTTTGCCGTGAGATACTGCAAGCCTGGCACAACGAACCTACCGCTGGTCACTTGGGTTATGCAAAAACATTGAGAATAAGGCAAAACTATTACTGGCCAAAACTTACGTACTGGGATATCTTGATTGCCAGCGTTGCAAACCACCATTCATCGAACCAGCCGGTCTGCGGCAGCCTGTTCGAGTTCCGACGACACCGTTCGCACGAATTGCCACACATTTTCTGGGCCCCTTCACAAAGTCTGCCACTCGAAACAGGTGATAATCGTCGCCACAGATTACCTGAATTGATACGTGGAGACAGGTTCTCTGCCACGGGCAACGGCAGCTGAAGCAGCGCAATTTTCAATCCAAGCCATCG
Source organism: Rhipicephalus microplus (assembly GCF_043290135.1). Lineage (NCBI taxonomy): Eukaryota > Metazoa > Arthropoda > Arachnida > Ixodida > Ixodidae > Rhipicephalus > Rhipicephalus microplus. The sequence goes on along the minus strand of NC_134703.1, from coordinate 182,562,833 downwards.
GTTTAAGACACGGTGCTCCCGCGATAGTCAACACCGACAGAGGTACTGTGTTCATGGCCGAGCTTTTGAACACCGTTTTCTAAGTGGTACGGCTCACAGGAAGCCAATGGCACATCATTCTCAGACAAGCGGGCTCACTCAACGTCTAAATAACACCCTTGCTGACATAATCAGTATGTACGTAGGCGTAGACCACGAGCACTGGGACGACATTTGGTCTTAGTCACATTCGCGTACAACACTGCTCGTCAGAAGACCACTCGGAAGACGCCCTTTAGTCTCGTTTACGGACGCGAAAGTAGCACAACGTTAGACGTGTTGTTCCCTCACGAAAATAAATGATGGAATTGAGACAGACGCCGAAGAGTTTACCGAGTGAGCAGAAGAAGCTGCGCAACTTGCCAGGTGGCGAATCACCGAACAACAAAGCGACGATGCCAAACAATACCTCCAGCACAGATTCTTCATATACAAAGTGGGCGACAGTGTTTGTCTGGATACCTATTCGTCAGCGTGGGCTCTTCGAAAAGCTGTTACGAAGGCACTTTGGACCCTACAAGGTTCTGTAACGCATCAGTGACGTCAACTACAAGGTTGTTACGGATGGTGTTCCGTGTTCGAAGCGATGCAAATATTCATCAGAAATAGTCCACGTGCTTCAAGAAGCCTTACTTTTAGTGACTAACCGCGCAGTTTTGGTTTTGCCTTGCTTGCCCAACATTCAAAATCGCGGATATGTTCTTTAAAAGAGAATATAGCTGCGCGTATGGGCAAGTGGCGGCGACAACGAAGCAACGCGAGTGTCCCTGGCCGAGGGCAGATACGAAAAAGATGTTGCAGTCTTTTTCCTTTGATCGATAAAGCGTATTTGTTCGAGGTGCTTTGTGTCCTCAGTGACCCCACAACATCACATTATGAAGGAACGTGGAGACAAAAAAACGCCTGTCCAGGGTAAGAAGTGTCTTTCTGTTTCGAGGGTTAGGTTTTGCAATATTTTACATACTATACGGTTAGACTTGGGCAGACTTATTGCAGCAATTTAGCAATCCTTGTAGCTCAAGTAAACGAAAACGTTCACTGTATGATTCGCAATTTGCACATTTCACTTCAGCTTGTGTTTTTTCATTGTTGTTTCGTATTGCAGGAAGGATTTGGTGTTGTGCACTGAGCTGGACACCTGTTAAATGTGCACGCCCAGGATTCCACCGTGTCTACTAAGAGTGAGCATATATGTCTTGTAAGAGTGAGTGAATATTTTGCTACCACAGAATTCGACAGAGACAACATAAGAGTCACACATTCGCCACAAAGAGTGGCGCCTTTTGCTCAAACTAGATCTGCAGTAAACTTGTTATGAGCAGCTTAGCTGCAAAATCCTGCACTCTTCAGTAAAACTCTTCTCTCTATATACTGACCTTTGCTTCTTCCGTCGTCATCTGCACTACTGAAATGCCAGTGTCAAAGCGTGCGTTCGGCTGGCCAGTTTGTTGAATTAGCAGCGTTGTGTCAATCAGGTTTTGTAAGATCCATGACCCTAGTAAGCTTAATGGGTTTGTCCACATCTCGATTCTGTGCAAAAGCAAATAAACAGGTGTAACTCTTGATTGGTAACATGAAAATTGCAAAGATGCTGCATACCTGGTTCACCTAGAATAGGGTGAACTAGCAGTGTGCATAGGTGGCCATGCAACACCAAACCAGTGAGGCATTTCTCGTAAGATATTTTTATGCGTCAAAATCGTAAATTTCTGTGCACAGTGCTAGTGACGCTGTTTCTATTCTGTCCTCAAGTTTTTTTTCCCGGATGATTCCAATCTTTATGCCTTTAAGAAAGCATGGATCAACTAGCCCCACAAAGTATTATTAACCTAAATATAACAGTACAGAGCACACTCTATGTTTGCATGAAAACAGAATGTAGAAACCGGCACTGTGCTGCTATTCTTAGGAAATCTACTTACACTGTATTGTTGAATACACTTCCGAAGGCATAAGTGGACAAGTATTCAAAGTAGTTCTCGTGGTACTTCTCCAGAAGAGTGCCTAAAACATTCGCAGCAAAATCACACGGTATATCTTCGCTCTTTAGAAGACCCTTGTAGCGCAGTGAATTGTTGTCCGCCGTATCCTCTCTAATGAATGTCTTTGTAGATGGTTCTGTAGCTTTCGTAGCGAACATAGTGCTTAATTTTATGTAGCTGCAAAAAAAGCAGGAGATCAACAGGTTATCTAAAACCGAAAACATTAGGCACTGAATTCATAGGATGCACTAATGAAGCATACTTGTACTTGTAGGTAAGATTGAACTAATGATTATCACTACCAGAATTGCCATTACATGAATACCTGATGGTTTCTTGAAGTCACAGTCAGCTTCACCTCTGCTTTCGTTTTCTGTAGCAAGTGCAAATTGATAACATGTCTCCTACACCCCCCCCCCCCCCCCGCATATCGTGTGATTTTTTCCCGAACAGAAAGTTGCGTGCGCTGTAGAAGGGTATAATGGAGCTCAAGCATAGTTAAAATAGGTTTTGAATGCAGGTTGACCACTATAAGATCACACCGCGTGCAGTGCCTGCCATCAAGTGCCCATCGAGTAGAGAGGAAACGCCTCTCCAGTCTTTAGCAATTAGGGAGCATAAAAGGACTCCAGGGAAAGGCGAAGGGGAAGAGCAGGCTGCGTTGCTTGATGTGAGTGCCTGGTTTTGCACGCACCGTTTAAAGAGGCTCAGGCGACGGTTTTAGGGGCGAAGCTCCTTATAGCGGCACCCGTTCGTCCCCCTTAGTATGTAACAAGTATATCATTTTGACCACCAAGGTGGTGCCGTTGAGAGACTTCTTCTGTGCGTTGTTGAACAATAAAAAATAGTGCTCAATGTACATGTCAATGGCTGCTAATGGGGAATGAGAGACAGGAGTATTCGGCTTTTAGTTAACGCACAGGCTGCGATCACCATTAGCAGCCATTGGCATGCACATTGAGCACTATCTGACAAGAAAGGGTTACTACGTTATACTCGCTGGGTGTAACCTCCTTAGCTTTAGAAAAGTTTAGCGAGCGTTGAGCCACAGTGCCATGAATACAATAAACTTGTATATATCATGAATGAACTCGAGGTGGTTAAAAATGGGAAGTAGATACGAAGCACAAGCCGTAAGAAAGTAAAAGCTGAATTCTCCGCCCCTCATTTCTCATTAGCAGCCATTGGCATGTACATTGAGCACTATCTGACTGAAAAAGTTTGCTACGTCACACTCGCTGGGCGTAATCTCCTTGGTTTTAGAAATTTTTAGCGAGTGTTGGGCCGCAGTGCCATGAATACAGTAAACCATGAACTCGAGGTTGTTAAAGGTGGGAAGTGGACCCGAAGCGCAAGTCGTAAGAAAGTGTGCGTGTGCCACCTCTCGTTTAGTCCTTGAAATGTCCGCTGGATGGCGGTGCTTCTATATGGGGAATATATGATCAAAAGATGCGAGATGGTGGTACTTGGAGTGTTGAATAGATGGACGAGCGGACACATAGACAGCTGCTTGGATGGACGCATGAACGGACGTAGGGGCGGCTGTATGGACGAACGCAGGAACGGACGCACGAATAGATGCACGCTCTGGCGGGCTGATGGACGCCTGGACGGTCACACTGACGGACGCATGGACGAACGGAAGCAAGAACGAGTGGACGGGCGAATTCTTCGCCCCACTCTCCATCATTCACTCCGTAGATATGCTGGCATTTTTTTAACTTGCTGCATTCTCATCTTTTACAGTACTTCGTGTGTAGAAAAGACAGCGTGAAAACCACATCAGCCGCTGATTAGGCCGCATTGCCTTAGCTCGGCTGTTTATTATTTATATACACGACACTTACGCAAAACAGTTTGCTGCTAAACTTTCACCATACATCATAGTGATTTGTAGCTGTACCATGCACTGGTTCAGCTTATATCGAAAGTACAGTTTGTCAATAAATTAGATAATAAATGTGACAACTTTAGTAGGAAACTGAGGGCACTTTGAGCATTTGTGTCTATCGACTATACATTATATTATAAATTGTACCAGTGCACATCAGCGCTAGCTCTGTGCTAGTGAGAAAAAAAGACGACGGCTTTCGTATGTCACGCTCTCGGCGTCCTGTGTACCGCAGCTGTACTGCAGCTGTCTTGCTTTCCCTGGTAGGTTTCTTGCTGAAACTACTCTGAAGAACACGCTTGTTACACTTGGTGGAGGTGCGGGGTAGAGTAGATATATCCTTCCGTGTTTAGGCGGCGGTAGTCAAAGCAAAATCTTATCAAAACATCTTTTTGCACACCAGCTCGACAGTAGAGGCTCAGGAACTGTTCTATTCCTGAATCTCGCAACGTTTCAGCATGTCATCGACGTTGTCGCTAATAATGTGGCGTTCAGCCTGCCATACTCGGAAGGGACGCTATCACAGGGTGGCATGATGACCGGTGTCAATACGATGAACCACTGCAGACGTGTGCCCCAATAATGGCTGGCCAATGTCGAAAAAGGCATGAAAGTGTTCAAGCAGTTGAAACACCTTGGTACGCTGGACTGGAGTAAGCGAAGCGCATTATCGATGCTACGCAGGAGGATGTTTTCGACCAGGGAGGTGGTAGCCGCGGCGGAAGTGATGGCCTTTATTGTCAACGGTGTCTTAACGCAAGTTGCATCCAAAAGAAATATGGCGTATAAACTGTCTTAATGGCCAACACATTCGCCGCGTAACAGAGTTGCCGAGCAAGGAAAGAGGTTGCACATGTAAACCACACCGGCACCATTCACAAGGGTAACGATGTCAAACGGGAGTATGAGGTTCCGTCAGCGTGCACAGTCTTCAGACGGTGTAAACAGGGTGGTCAAATAACAGAGTCGGATGAAACGGACACATGGGTAGAAGAGAACGGATAAATGGGAGTGACAGCAGCGACAACCAATTTAGGCACTGGGCTCGGGACGTCGACGACTGTGGTACTGAAAGGGGACAAAGCGAGTCGAGCTCCAGCGCAAACAACGACCGCATCGTGTGTAGTAAGGAAGTCTAAACCGAGGATCACGTCATAAGACGCATGTGGTAAGACAACGAAAGCTACAGTGTAGAATGCGTCATTGGTGAAAAGACGTGCCATGCACACCGCCACAGGCTTAACGTGCTGCGACCTCGCTGTCCGTAATAAAAGATCAGAAACGGGTATCGTCACTTTCTGCAGTTTGCCGCACAAACGTTCACCTAATATAGAAACGGCAGCTGCTGTGTCGAAAAGACAGTTCGTCGTGATACCATCAATAATAACCGCGATCTCGTTCGAAGGCGAACGATGAGGCCTTGAAATTTTTGACGAGGGCGCAGTTCGCGCCTCAGGAATTGTGGCTCTTGGTTTTCCTCTTGCGTAGGGTTGGCACGGCGTAGCATAAGAGAAACCGAGCGGCGCCGGGAAGCAAGAGATCGACGTGAAGGTTAGCTGGCACGGCGTGAATAAGCGCCCAATGAGTCGGTGGATACAGAGTGTGCTCGCTGCTGTGGCATGTAGTCAAGGTTGGGGATTTATTTGTTGGCATAACGACTGCGCTGACGAAGACAGTGATGAGCAACATGGCCAGCAATGCCGCAGGCGTAACAGATGGATCTGTTGTCTGGAGTGCGCCAATGGTTGTAAGGTGTACCGGGCGGTGAGAGGGGTTGCACGAGAACGGGGCTTCTTGGGTGAACAGGGCGTGGTGGCAAGTAAAAGTCGAGTACTGGGGCGGATAGTGTTGACTTCGGTCGAGCATAGGAACGGTTAACAGCCTCAGCAGAGGTGAGAGGCGCTGCAGGCTACGTTGGTGGCACACGAGGTGAAACCACCTCAGTGACTTGAGCCTGAATGGCACGACAGAGTGAGTGATCTAGTGCCGTGGGTCTCTCGGTGACAGATGTCACAATACAGAGCTGACGAGCTGCTTCCTCACGGATGTATTGCTTAATTTGCGGCAGCAAGGTGGAAAATGCAGCACCAGTGCTCCTATCTTTCAAAGATGAGAGTTCTAGTGCGGGATTTTTGGTGCGACGTTGAACGTCTGAAACGCGCATTCCCATCTGCTCCAGGCGTCGTTTACCGACGACCACGTAACCTCAAAGACACCCTTGTCCACTCCCAAATTAACACATCACCACCCAATAATTCATGCCGCCCTTGCTTAAAGCCACGATGTCTTGTATGTAAGGCGATGCGAGAAACAGACAAAGCAACCAGCACGCAATCCAAGTTTTCGATTAACATACGAGGAAACCTAACATGCGATTCTTCTAATGTGGTGTACCTACTCGAATGCAACGTGTGTGGTATGCAGTACATCGGACAAACAGAAACACCATTTAGGATTCGCTTCAATAATCACAGAGCCCATGCGAAATCAGCCCCAAGTCTACCTCTATCAAAACATCTCAATCTTCCCGACCATGCATTCGACAAACTATCAGTAACGCTCTTAGAGACGGGATTTAAATCAAATCGAGAACGTGAACAACGAGAGTCATACCTTATCCACCGATTTAACACCCTCGATAGAGGAATAAATGAGAATCCTGGTACACTTGCAGCAATTAAAGCATTAGAAAACAATAACGGCAACAATGAAAATGGTAACTGAGTTCACGGCACTGCAGCTGCGAAGGGCACTGGACAACCTAAAACAATTCCAAGTGTAACTACTCTTCCTAAGTGCAGCTGTCGTCTGTTTTGTTTTATTTTACTACCCAATCAATTGTGTCATGCACGACATGCCCAGCAGCAACCATGTGCACAGCCAGGAGGCCCCCACGACACGCGTAATTTAGAAGCGGGCCGGGAATTCGCATTGCACGCGCTTGCACAGCCTACCGCAATACGGGGCACCCCTATTTTTACGACGAAATGTTGACAGGGCGCGGAGTAGTTAAAGGCTTAGAACTTCCTAAAATGCCCGCTGACCAGCCTCTGCCACAATACGCGGCCCCCGTCCTTCTACGACGAATTGTTTACGGGACCCCGAGTAGTTAAAGGCTTAGGACTTCCTGAAAAGCTCTTTTTTGCCCCACACCGAACCGCCAGTGCCAGGAAGGGCCGTCTGATCGGGAGGAATGCGCTAGTGAACGGAAACATACACAGACCGCTGACTTCAGAAAGGTGAAGGGGAGAGGGGGGGAGAGATGGGGGGGAAGTGGAGGGAAAAGTGGAAGGGGGGCACCCGAGGGGGTCCACCGTATACTATTTTTCTCTTTTTCTTTTTTTTCTTTCCTTTTCTTTTCTTTTTTTCTTTCCTTTTTTTTTCCTCTTTCCTTGCCCTCTGATTTGAGATTGTATAAAGCTGAGCACCGACATACTGTATCTTTATTCGTGATGAAGGCCAGACTCTAGGCCGAAACGTCGAAATAAACCACGTTGTGACCGCTCACGGAGGATCTACTAGACTCTACTAGACTATATAAATATATATATATATATATATATATATATATATATATATATATATATATATATACACCTAATATATGTATATATGTATATATATACGACGCTATGATGAGTGGGAGACGTGGCCTGGCTCATACGCCATGTTTATTCCGTTCTCACTTTTTCGTCCTCTACCTCTACCAACCATCGCTTCATACGTCACACGATTCCCCCTCCCCCCGAAAGAAGGCATTAATTATGAACAAGTAAAAGTAAACTAGGAGAGGTTGAAAAGTCATAAATTTCAAAGTTCACAATTTGTTCTATGCTCCAGCGAAGTTCCGTAAACTTTTGAAGACTTCAGGGAGGAGTGCAGCAGTCCGGTTAACGCAGGAGTTCTGGTGGGCGAGGCTGACTGTGGCGTTCTGCAGAAGATAACCGCGTCCTGCGCAACTGCACTGACCATGACACGGCTTCAGCAGCAGCGAAGAAAAAACGAGGTTGAACACCCTTGTTGCATCGGCAGGTCGGATGTCGTCGGTGCTGTATTTTTCGTCATGAAGGGTCATAAGCTGGAGCAAGGACTTTGCAAATTCCGACTTTCCTGCAGAGGGGAGGCGCGCTTGATAATTGGGTTGTTCCCAGGATACGCATGGTCCTCCGTAAGTAAACTGATGTGCGACTTTGTCTTGTGGCAGTTGTGGATTCACGTTGGGCTTCTTGCGTGCGTGCTTCTCGATAAATTGTGACAGAGTGCCGGAGTGCTTGCGGTTTGCAAGTAGTGCTTCCACGGCTTTCTCGGCGTTTTCTGTGGTGTTGCAGTGGGTGTAAGAGCAGGCGCTGGGAGCGTCTCTGCCGACTTTTTTTTATGCGAAAGTGTCTGACGTGTTGAAATGGCCTTTGGTTTGAAGATCTTATTTTTCGATGTTCTTCAATTGGTGAACGCGCTTCCGTTGAATTTTGCGTTCGTCTATGCCTAAATTGTAGTCACTTTTGTGGTCGGATGTGTTTGTAATCTTGGCTTTGCTTGCTTTGCTGATGTTTCTCGGGAGATGACTGTTGTGGAGCCCCTTTCGGAATTGGGCATTCACTTCTTTCAAAAGTTAATATGTCTCGTAAGCAGCTGATGCATAGTGAGCTGATGTCTTGCTCGTCGGGCATAGTTGGTAATGCGCCATCATTGCTAAAATGCTCTTCAGAGGCTCCGGTAAGGTGGTCCTCTATAGACGCTTCTGACAGACAGCTGCGTGGGAGGTTTGATATCTGTAATACTTCTGCCTTCTTTCGGTACTTGTATTGGTGAGCTCTGGATGAGGATACCACAGGTGACGTGACATTACCAGGCTCAATCTGCACAGTCTGCTGAATCATAGTAAAGTCTTGTGATGAGAAACACCTTTTCGAGTCGTCATGGCGGGGTTGGGTAGTTTCTCGATGCGTCGACAGTTCGCTTATCATGGACACGGTGTCATACAAGGCAAACGGTGAGCATTTGATTTATATGCACTTGAGGAGTCAATTCGTGAAGGCTGATTTCGACTGTGACAACCGAGTGCGGTTGTCTGTGGATGGTGGGTTACAAGCAAGTCTTCGCCGTAGTCATCATTGTATTCTTTAAACCAAACGATCATTTCTTGTTTTATCTTTTCCCATGACTCGTTCTTTTGAAATATGTGGGTGAGGTAGAATTTGAAAGCCTCACCGGAGATTTAGTCGGTAAAGTTGATGATCATCTCCCGTTCCGACCACGATGCAGCGGTAGCTTGGAGCTTGAACAGGTCGAACCAGTCTTGTATATATTCATCGTCCACTGCTCCGGTGTACTTATGGATGCGAATGTAGGTCAAGATTGCGTCATGAAGCTCGTCGATGTGTACTGCTAGATGCTGGTTTGGTAGTTCACTTATGGTCAGGATGTCTTGCGGAGAACCTTGTCGATGATGTGCGACTGATAAAGGGGCTGGCAGGTCTTCATCCCATCGACTCGTGTGACACTATGATGAGTGGGAGACGTGGCCTGGCTCATACGCCATGTTTAATCCGTTCTCACTTTTTCGCCCTCTGCCTCTACCAACCATCGTTTCATACGTCATATATATATATATATATATATATATATATATATATATATATATATATATATATATATATAGTGGGAGTAATAATTCAATGGGCCAGTTAGTCTTCGTGAAGGTATGGGATATGGCACAACGCTCCCGTTGTGCCATATCCCATATATATATATATATATATATATATATATATATATATATATATATATATGTGTGTGTGTGTGTGTGTGTGTGTGTGACGCTATGATGAATGGGCGACGTGGCTTGGCTCATACGCCATGTTTATTCTGAAAGCACTTCTTCCTCCTCAGCCTCTACCTTCAGTCACTACCTACTTACGTCACAGGATTCCCCTCCCCCTGAAAGAATGTGCGTGTTGCATCATACAATGCATAATGAATGAGCAGTATTAGACCGCAAAAAAACTTCGAAATGGGCTATAGTTGCACATCACATTGAAGTTCCCTAAGATCGCACATAGTCTTCACAAGAGAGGGCAGCAATCCGGGGTTATCAAGTGCAGCTCCGGTGGGCGAGGCTGGCTGTTAGGCTCTGGACAACATAAACATGCTTTGAGGTTGAAAACAGATGTAGATACAGCCGGTATTCTTGCAAAGAACGAACGAGGTTGGAACGCTTTGCAGGATGGAATGTTCCGTAGGCGTCGCATTTTTTGTCGTGGGTCATACAAACGCCGTGCATGCAGTTTGCGCACCCATTGAACGTGGCTGATTAGGCGCTGCTTGTGTTCCTGCAGAGCACAAATGGTGGTTTTGTGGCTGTTGGGGAGTTTTCTATGGTGATAACGCAGATGTTCAGACCGAAGGCGCAATCTTGAAAGCTGCTGCAGAAAAGTTCCTCGGCTTTTCTTTCTAAGCTGGCTCAGATGCGGAATCAGTCTTTTCTTTTGTGATCAATGTTCACGACATTCTTTAAGCCGCAAGTATGCTTGCGATGCAGCTTTAGTTCGTCGTTGTCTTTGTTAGTGTGGCTGTTCTAGTTTTTGGCATTCTCCTTGTTGTTTTTGTTGGCGTTGCTGATGTTGCTGTGGAACGCGTTGCGGTGGGAGCCATTCTTGAACATCAGGCCGGTTTTCTTGACAACTTGATCTGGTGTCTAGTCGGCAGCTGGTAGTCTGTGGGCTGTTGTAATTCTGTTCGGGCAGTGAAGATAATGCTTCAGGGTTGATAGACAGCTCTTTAGAAGCTTCTTCTACACTGTTCACTACGAAGAGCTCTTGCGCCTGGCAGCGTGCGGTGTTCAATACGTCTGAGACTTGTGCTTTGCTTCGACTGTCTAAGGTGTGGGCACTGGACGGTAATGAATGAACCCGTCCTCAAAGAGCATGACTTGACCGGGTATTTTCGTGAAGCGTCAGGTCATCTACCGTGATCGCGGCGTCCTTATGAGGCAAATGGTGAGCGATAGGAGCGCTTGAAAAACCACGTGATGAAAAACCGCGTGGTAAACTGATGTGCGACTTTGTCTTGTGGCAGTTGTCGATTCACGTTGGGCTTTCGAATGCTCGATGATTGCTTAGGGAATTGACGATAGTGTCGGGTTTTCTTGAGATGGTTGGCAATAAGTAGGTCTTAGTCGTAGTCGCTAAAACGTGTAATCATTTCTTCTTTTATCTTTTGCCAAGGCCCGTCATTTTCAAAAATGTGGGTGAGGTAAAACTTGAATGCCTCACCGGAGATGTAGTCAGTGAATTTGATGATCATCTCCCGTTCCGACCAGGATGCAGCGGCGGCGAGGACCTCGAATAGGTTAAATCAGTCCTGTACAGGTCCGTCGTCCGCTGATCCGGTGTACTTGGGGATGTCGAGGTCAGCCGATGGTTCTGTCATGGTGCTGGTCGTTGTCCTTCTAGGCGATGATTCGGTAGTCAATGTATGGTCAGAGTGTCTTCTGGGGAACTGCGTCGATGATGAGTGACTGATGAAGGGGCAGGCAGGTCTCCATCATGTCGACTCGTGTGACGCTATGATGAATGGCCGACGTGGCCTGGCGCATACGCCATGTTTATTCTAAAAGCACTTCTTCCTCCTCAGCCTCTACCTTCAGTCACTACCTACTTACGTCACACACACACACACACATATATATATATATATATATATATATATATATATATATATGAATATACATAAACAATAGATATATGGCTATATAAATATACAATACACAATATATATGCAGTAAAATAGACACGATCGGTCAAAACGTAGTTTATTTCTACGTTACTGTCTATGGTCTCGCCTTCATCAGGATTGACGGCACAGTTTCTTGGAGCACGCAATCATAAATCAGAAGGGGAGAGAGAGAAAGAAGGAAAAACGAAAAAAAAGAAAAAGAAGAAAAGAAAAATAAGAAAAAAGGAGAATATAGGGTCGACTCCCCCGGGCGCCCCCTTTTATTCTTCCTTCCCCCTCCATCTCTCTCTCTTTTCTCCTTTTTACCCTTAGGATGACTGCGGTTTGTGAATTCTTCGTTTCACTAACGCATTGTTCCCTACCAGACGGCGCCTTCTGGCTCTGGCAGTTCGGTGTGGAGAAAAAGAACATTTTTAAGAAGTTTAAGGCTAACTACACAGTGCACCGTTGACATCTCGTCGTAGAAACAGGGGCGCTGCATATTGCCGCAGAGGCTGGCAAGCGGGTGCAATGGCAATTCTTGCCCGCTTCTGGATTACGCGTGCAGTAGGGGCCTCCTGACTGTGCACAGTGTTGCTGTTGGGCATGTCGTGTTTGGCACAATTGATTGGATAGTGAGGTAAAACCAGAAACAGACGACAGCTGTACTTAGGAAGAGTAGTTACACTTGGAAATATTTTGATATATATATATATATATATATATATATATTGTAATGAATCTCAATAACGGACGCTCTGCTGGTAATGAAGAAGACAATGGTGATCGGGGGCTGTAGTAGTAGCTCGCGCACGCCGCTTGCCATTAGCCAGACCTGCCTGATGAAACACATTTTGCCAAGATGCGTCTGAACCTTTCTACACGTACAACACCTCTGTTTTAAGTGGTGGAGGAGCCGGGGTTTCAATCATCCTGAAACTTCGCAATCGGACGCTACCCTCACCGTTCACCATGACTGCTCCTGACCCTTCTCAAGCTGCCTTACCAACGACAGTCTACTGTACTGGCGTGCCTCGGCAACGCGACCCACCAATTTTTCGCGGCAACGACAAACAAGACGTTGAGGACTGGCTCGTCGAGTACGAAATTGTAAGCGCTTCAGTTTCAGTTTCAGTTTTCAGTTTCAGTTTTATTGAGCATTTTCTTAACAGAGTTGCGAAAAAGAAAACGCAAGGATAGGAGCAAAAAGCTGCTATATTAGCAGCTTGACGAGGCTCCTACCCCTTTTCACTTAACATTACAAAATCAGCAGAGCACAAAACATGTAAAAACAATTTGACGTCGATTTTCAAAATTTCAATAAATTAGGAAATAAAAAGAAAATGCATCAAAATTACATGAGTTTCAGGTTTACATAAAATAAGCAAACCGAATAGAGAGAAAAACAACAAAAAACAAAAGAAAACAGCGTGCGGTCAATCATGAAACAATGCACACGTTGCTAAACGGCTACCAAAGTATTACAAAAATGATTATACAACGTTTACAACACTGGGTATGCGAAAAGCACGAGTTTTATTGCACAAGGGAAACACTGACGAGTGAAATTTTGTATGTTTTACTCGTAAAAAAAAGCAAGGAAAAAAATGTCAAAGAAAGCAAACATTATAGGATGCCATGTTACACAAGCACTATTATAGGGTGTTTCTTTTACATACAGTACTGTAGCCGGACAACTAGAAGATGCTAAACTACACGCCGCCATTTTGGATGAGAAGGTTCTTAAGTTGTTTTTTATGTATATTAAAGATGTCGATGTTTTTATTTTCAAACATGTTAAAACAAGCTGGAATACAGTGTTCAAGTCTTCTCAAACCGTGATTAGTTCGCGAATAAGGAACAAACCAGGAAGGCCTTTTCCGAATGTCATAATAGGATTGTGTATTTTTCCTGAGGTTACACAGTTTAAGAAAACAAGCATTGTTTGATAACAAGCTTTGTTTGTATTTCATAATAAGGTTGAAACTGTGTATGTGATCGATTGGTAAAATCTTATATTCTCTGAATATATGACTTGTATGTGCGTCGTATGGTACGTTTGCAATATGACGAATCGCTTTTTTCTGCAGTAAAAATATTTTGTTCCGACTTGCTTTAGATGTATCTGCCCACACTAGACTACAATAGTTTATGTGAGATGAAAACAACGTAATATATAGTAAAAGTTTAATGTTTGCTGGAAGTATCTGTCGAAGTTTAGAGAGAGCACCACACGTCCTAGCTATATTTCTAGTTAACTTATTAACGTGTTCATCCCAATTAAGATTTTCATTAAAAATTACTCCTAAGGATGAAACTTCTTTGACAACCTCAATTTTTTTGGGCCCGAGTTATATATCCAAACCACGACAGACAGCCTTCTGAACCGGTGCGAATACCACAGCTTTGGATTTTTTTTTGTGTTGATTGTTAAATAATTTGCAGTACTCCAAATGAAGATGTCGTTAAGAATGTTGTTGGCTGACTCTGCAAGCTTACCTAAATCATTACCATGAAAAAATATACTAGTGTCATCTGCATAAATTATAAAGTCCACATATTTGCTGACACTTGTTATGTCGTTTATATAAATAATAAACAGTAGGGGCCCTAATATGCTGCCCTGAGGTACACCTGACGGTATGGTTAGTAGGAAGGATTGGCTGTCATTTATAACTAGAGATTGCTTTCTTTGTGATAAATAAGATTTCAGAAAGTCAAGTGGGGTTCCCCGAAAACCATAATGACGCAATTTTGCATAGAGTACTTCGTGGTTGATTCTATCGAACGCTTTGGAATAGTCAATAAAAACACCCAATGTTAACAGTTTCTTTTCAAATGAGTTAAGTATGAGTTCTTTTTGTGTGAGGAGAGCCAGTTCCGTGGACATGCCCCGTCGGAAGCCAAATTGATGCGGTGATAATATAGAGTACTTTTCACAAAAAGACATGACACATTGATATATTATTTTCTCTAGCCCTTTAGATATAACAGGAAGTATCGAGATCGGACGATAATTAGAAAAAATATTTCGGTCACCAGATTTGTATAAGACACTAACTCTCGCATGCTTCATTTTTTCTGGGAAAACTCCCGTGGATAAGCAGATATTAAACAGATGGGTAAGAACAGGTAACAAAAGATCAAGTGCTGCTTTAATAGGTCTAATTTGTAGGTCATCTATGTCCCGAGCAGTAGTGTTCTTTAGTTACATAAATAAAGACAGTACTCCTTCAGGAGTTGTGTTTAAAAAATATGCGGTGCTCATGTTTGGCACACCTAGAAAGTCCCTGTAATCACTATTACAGGCACGAGAAGGGTTTGATAAATCAGAGGACACCAACGTTGTGAAGTACACATTAAATTTATTAGCAAGTTCTTGACCCTTTACTATCTTGTTATCTATGTTGAACTCAAGTGCGTTGTCTCGAGAGCAACTTCTATTTAGAAGCTTATTTATTTCTCGCCAAAGCACGTCGCCACGAGTGCTAACCCTCTTGAAGAGAGCTTCATAGTACGCATCCTTAGTTTTTCTCAGTTGCTTCGTTACAAAATTTCTATACCGCTTGAATTCCGAAAGATCGTGGTGATGTCTTGTTTTCACGAATTTCGCGTTCAGTACATTTTTCTTCTTAATCATTTCTAGACATTCTCGCGTCATCCATTGTTTCCGACCTTTCTTCAGGGTTTCGACAGTTTTATATTTAAAACGCTTATGGTAAGTTTTTCTTAACAGGCACATAAATATTTCATACGCCTCGTTAGCGTTAACTGATTTATAGACAGGATCCCAATAAATCTGCGCAATTTCACGCCTAAAATTGTCTAATGTTTTGTTACTAATTTCCTGTATTTTGTATGATTCTGGAGTTGATACTTTTGCACGATTAAGATACTCGTTGCGATTGTGAAACATGAATATAGGGTAGTGATCACTAATATCGGCAATAACAGTTCCAGATACGGTTGAATCACTTATGTCATTTGTAATAAGTAAGTCGATAAGGCTTTCAGTATCTAAAGTGACACGTGTAGGTTCAGTAATAATATTAGCACACGCAAAGGAATCAAGTAGTAGTTGGAAGTTACGAGTGGTTTCAGTTTGCTGTAAAAGGTTTATATTGCAGTCGCCCCCTATGATAATGTGCAACTTGTTTTGCACGCATACGTAAGCAGATTTTCAAGAAATTGAAAAAACGCTTCTGTTACCAGTGGAACGCCTGTGACCAGCTCACAAACGTGCGCTTTTACCTCGCTGATGTGGCCAGCCTCTGGTTAAAGAACCACGAAGGCGAAATCACCAACTGGTCCGCCTTCAAGACCACCATCGCCGTGGTCTTTGGTCGTCCCGCCGTGCACCGGCTTCACGCGGAACAGCGTCTCCGTAGTCGAACCAGCGCAGGGACGAGACCTTTACAGGTTACATTGTAGAAGTCTTGTCTCTTTGTAAGCGCGTCGATAAATCTCTAATCGAACGCGACAAATTCAAGCACATCATCAAAGGAGTTGACGACGATACCTTCCAGATACTCGTCGCTAGGAATCCACAGACCATCACCGATGTTGTCCAGCTCTGTCAGGAGTACAACGAGTTGCGTAAGCAGCGTGTCTCGACGCGCAGAGCCGCTCTAGATACGACTGAGGTTTCCGCCCTCGTGCACGACGTCGCTGCTGATCACACCGTCTTACTTCCCCACATCAAGCAATTCATTCGAGAAGAAGTTGCCCGTCAGCTTGCTTATGTGGCCGAAGCATCCACGCCAGTGACCTCGTTAGATCCACGTCTACGCCAGGTCATTGAAACACAGGTCACGCAGGCACTGCTTCCATCGCCATCTGTCCCTACGCCACTGACCTACGCTGCCGTCGTTGCTAGACTCCCAGCCCCACCTATCTCTGGCGCATACCGGGGGACCGGGTCCTCCTACCCTACGACGCTGCCTACATACACGGCATCCCATCCCGTTTCGCCCCCTGCACCTTCTTTCGTTAACCCATGGTGCACCTTGGATAATCGACCCATCTGTTTCGCATGCGGTTTCATGGGACATACAGCACGCTACAGTCACTGTCAGGACTTCCAGCCTCCAGACCATGGGAATTCTGCAAATTACCAGGCTGCCCAGAACCCCCAGCGACCATCTTCTCCTATCACCGACTCATTGTCCCTACGAAGCCCTCTCGATTCTCGCCGGTCATTACCACCCTGTCGCCGATCTGTCTCCCCAATGCTTCGGCGCACGAGCCCCGCTCGAGAGGAAAACTGACAGCCGCAATTCCGGAGGCAAGAACTGCGTCGTCGTCGAACTTTCCAAGACCTCCTCTTTTTCCGACCAACGAAATTGATGTGCTAGTAGAAGGTGTTGCTGTACGTGCACTTGTCGACACAGGCGCCGTCGTTTCTGTAATTAGTGAAAAACTGTGTCGCGATTTGAGAAAAGTTACAACGGCGCTTACGAATCTTGCTCTGCGTACAGCCACCTCCCATTTCATCGCGCCGACAGCTCAGTGCACAGCACGCGTTCTTATTCAAGATGTTTGGTACGCCGTCAACTTTGTTGTTCTCCCACGTTCATCTTACGACGTCATACTAGGATGGGATTTCCTTTCTACCCATCAGGCCGTCGTCGACTGCGCTCGTGCTTAACTCACGTTGACGAATCCATGCCTTGATATCGACCACCACAGTCCCTCGAAAGTGTTTGCCGCAGCTGACGTCCGCATCGCGCCGTTGTCCGCCGTCCTAGCGCCTGTGTTTTCCCCTGCTGCCACTAACTCGACGCTCCTGTTCCAACCAACTATAGCTAGTGTGCAACACCGAACCAACGTCCTCCCGTTTGCCGTCATCAACTTTTGCAATGATTCGGGGGTACTTTATGCATGCAACGTTTCTGCTTGTCCATACATCCTGCTACGCGGCGAGTGTCTGGGAAGCCTCGAGACCTTAAAATGTACTTTCGAAGACCCCATCTATCCAGACAAGCCATTTTACCGACTTGTGCCGTTACACCCGCAACTGACGCTAATGAACCTATGAATGTATTCCGCAAGTCCATTGATTGCAACCTCACGCCTGGGCAGCAGGAACAGCTTATCAAGCTCCTACAGCGTTTTCGAGCCTCGTTTGACCACAATCAGCCTTCCTTAGGTCGAGCGTCATCTGTTGTTCACCGTATAGATACCGGTCAAGGGACGCCATTATGGCAGCGTCCATATCGTGTGTCAACTACCGAACGCCGTGTCATCAATGAACAGGTTGACGACATGCTGACACGTGGCATAATCG
The DNA here is from genome assembly GCF_043290135.1 of Rhipicephalus microplus. Lineage (NCBI taxonomy): Eukaryota > Metazoa > Arthropoda > Arachnida > Ixodida > Ixodidae > Rhipicephalus > Rhipicephalus microplus. The sequence goes on along the minus strand of NC_134703.1, from coordinate 182,544,922 downwards.
AACCGTCAAGCAGTCCCTGGGCCTCTCCAGTTGTGTTGGTGAAGAAGAAGGACAGATCCATCAGGTTTTGCGTGCAGTACCGACGTCTCAACCAAATCGCGCGCAAGGATGTCTATCCGCTGCCACGCATTGACGAAGCCTGGGACTGCCTCCAGGGAGCCAAATTTTTCTCTTCTTTAGATCTGCGCTCTGGATACTGGCAGGTACTCATGGCAGAGGCCGATCGCGAAAAAACAGCTTTCATCACGCCCGACAGGCTTTACGAATCCACAGTCATGTCCTTCGGCCTCTTCAACGCGCCAGCTACTTTCGAGCGAATGATGGACTATATCCTTCGAGGCCTCAAATGGAACGTTTGCCTTTGTTATTTAGATGACAATGTCGTCTTTTCAACTGATTTCGCAACCCCTTTAACCCGCCTCGAGAAAGTCTTCACGTGTATTTCTGCCACGGGGCTGCAACTGAATCTGAAGAAGTGCCATTTCGCCGCTCGAAAGCTTACAATCCTTGGCCACGTGGTTTCAAAAGACGGCATTCTTCCTGGCCCTGCCAATTTTACAGCCGTTTCAGCGTTTCCCAAACCGACCACCATGAAAAAGTTCCGAAGCTTCATACGCTTTTGCTCTTACTTCCGGCGCTTCGTCCGCAATTTCGCGACGATCATCGCTCCTTTGACCAAGCTCTCTCGCCGTCTCTAGAGACCTTTCAGCCTGGTCTGCCACTTGTGAGGATTCTTTCAATGAACTGCGCCGCCTCCTCACGTCGCCGCCGATTCTGCGACTCTACGACCCATCGGCAACCACAGAGATCCACACCGACGCTAGTGGTGTCGGGCTAGGCGCTATTCTTGCACAGCAGAAAGACGGCTTCCAAGAGTACGTGGTTGCCTACGCAATCCGAACTCTTAGCAAAGCCGAAATCAACTATTCCGTCACTCACAAGGAGTGCCTCGCCATTATTTGGGCGATAGATAAATTTCGACCTTACGTGTACGGGCGCCCTTTTGACGTCGTGACTGACCACCACGCACTCTGCTGGTTGTCATGACTGAAGGATCCAAGTGGTCGCCTCGCCCGATGGGCAGTACGCCTCCAAGAATATAATATTCGCGTGGTCAATCGCTCCGGCCTGAAACATTCGGACGCAGACGCCCTATCCCGTTCGCCTCTACCCCCTGACCAGGACTGCTGCGAAAGTCTAACCTGTGATGCCACTGCCGTCACCATCGCCGACATGCCATCTGAGCAACGCAAGGACCCTTGGGTTGCTTCGATTCTAGACATCCTGGCTGGGCGGACCCCTTCCCCCCCTTCTCGCACGTTGCGTCGGCAAGTCGAGCACTTCGCTACTCGCGACGACGTGCTGTACCGACGCAACTACGCACCCGGTGGATGTCAGTGGCTACTCGTGATTCCACGTCATCTGCGATCCGAAATTTGTTCCACGTTTCATGACGACCCCCAATGTGGCCACGCAGGTTTCCTGAAGACTTATTCTCGCATACGTCTACGATATTACTGGCGTGGCATGTACAGTTTTATACAACAATACGTTCGGGCCTGCTCGACGTGCCAGAGACAAAAATCTCCCCCTTATCACGCCAGCGGTACCTTGTTACCCTTACCATGCCCATCCCGACCATTCGACCGCGTCGGCATCGATATCTATGGTCCCCCAACACTGCTGACGGTAACCGCTGGATCATAGTTGCCGTCGACCATCTCACGCGGTATGCCGAAACTTTATCCCTTCCCTCGTCTACAGCTAAAGACGTTGCAACTTTCGTTCTTCACAACATCCTATCACGTCATGGAGCACCTCGAGAGTTACTAAGCGATCGTGGTCGCGTATTCTTGTCAGACGTCATCACAGCATTGCTGCGCGAGTGCCACGTCGTTCACCGCACTACAAGTGCCTATCATGCCCAGACCAATGGCATGACAGAGCGCTTCAACCGCACCCTTGGTGACATGCAGTCTATGTACATCTCGTCAGACCACTCCAATTGGGACCGAGTGCTCCCGTTTATCACGTTCGCCTATGATACCGCCATTCAAAGCACTACTGGGTTCTCTCCTTTTTTCCAACTTTACGGACGCGAACCTTCTTGCACTATGGACACCATTCTTTTGTACAAACCTGACTCCTCATAGTCAACGACTTTGTCTCAAGCCACTACATACGCTGAAGAATGCCGCCAACTGGCAAGATTATACACAACCCAAGACCAAGGACGCAAAAAGCACCACCATGACGCATCAAATAACACTACTTTCTACGATCCAGGTTCACTCGTCTGGCGGCATGTTCTTCTGCTACACCTGGCCTTTCTACCAAGTTGGTCCCCAAGTATCACGGCCCATATCGTGTGCTACATAAAACGTCACCAGTGAATTACCTCATTGAGCCACTGGAACTATCTTCTGACCAACGTCGTCGTGGCCAGGAAACTGTCCACGTCTCGAGACTTCAGCCCTGCTACGACCCTCCCGTGTTTACTTGTCCGTAGGTCGCCAGGATGGCTCTTTATTTCGCGGGGAGTAATTGTAATGAATCTGAATAACGGACGCTCTGCTGGTAATGAAGAAGACGATGATGATCAGTGACTGTAGTAGTAGCTCGCGCACGCCGCTCGCCATTAGCCAGACCTGCCTGATAAAGCACATTTTGCAAAGTTGCGTCTTAACGTTTCTCGATGTATAACACCTCTATTTTAATATATATAATCATGATCAACCTGACTACGTCCACTGCAGGACAAAAGCCCTCACAAGTTCTGCCACTGAACTCGGTCCTGTGCTTGTTGCTGCCAATTTATACCCACAAACTTCTTAATCTGATCTGCCCACCTAACCTTCTGTATCCCCCTAACCCGTTTGCCTTCTCAGAGAATCCAGTTAGTTACCCTTAATGACCAGTGGTTATCCTGTCTACGCGCTACATGCCCAGCACATGTCTATTTCCTCTTCTTGATTTCCACTATGATATCCATAACCCCCTTTGTTTCCTAATCCTATATATATATATATTCTCATGCCCACAATCACCAGCCGTCTGCCAACTACCGGAATTCCACAGGGTCCGGAGCGACGCCGACAGCTGGGTGGCAACCGTCAACGCGCTAGCGATGCGTGCGGCCTGGACAGATAATTAGACTTGGTATGTGGCCATAGACCGTCTTCGGGAAGGTGCAGCGGCATGACACCAGTATGAAGGCTGAAAGCAGCGGTCATGGTCGGAGTGGAGCTGCAAGCTCATAGCTGCTTTTGGTCGTAATCCTTACCACCTCTCCACCACCACCCGTCCAACCTGGCCGGTATCGAGGAACAAGCTCCAGAGGCTTTCCACCTCGAGGCTGCAGCTGTGCGCTGCAGCTTACCACACGAGAAGTTAGACACTTTGTCGATACCCGAAGCACGTTCACTGCAGCCAGTGGCCGCTACTGAAGTTGGACCTCTTGAAGGTTGTTGCTCCAACAAAACAGCCGCAGAGAATAACCACTGCTGGTCTCGCTGACCAAGAATATGAAGGGAAAGTTGGTGCTCAAGATGGAGACGGCAGCCAATACGATGACAGCTTCACAAAATGTCCTGCCGCTGATGCCAAAACTGGCCGTAAACTATGTTCTCTGCCACACATCTCAGAAGTTGCGTACAAGTTCTCGACACAGGCTAAGGTACCCAGCGCGTCTTTTGAAATACTGTTTCGGCTACCCTCGTCCGGAGTTCAACGTCTGCCGCAGATTTCGTGGCCCGTCCGAAGTGCGCTGTCAAGTGCATGTTTGGCTGCTTCCCACAGAGTCTCTTCATGGCCGAGACAGACAACAACGATGCAGCCAGTCTCAACCTCCCGATATACTTGTGGAAGACTCTGGAACCCAGTCAGCGGGGCCAAGGCCGACCTCTTAAATGCAGCTAGTATATCGACTGCCTTTGGCAGATACCGGGACCTAATCGCGGCATGGCCGAGAGCGTCGGCCGCAACGGGGCAGACAGTGCCGGCCGCCTGAGTCCGCAGATCTTTTTCAAGAGACATCGTGGCGTGCAAAAGAGCGACCAGCTCGAGGCAGCCAGAGCCGCCCACCAGAGACGCTTCCCCAAGACCGTCGCTTTATGTTGCATTATGGTCCGGGCTGACCACCCGATGCAGACTTTTCCGCCATCTCTGCACGCGCGCAGTCATGGCTGAGTGTCATGACCAAGAAAGACATATATATATATATATATATATATATATATATATATATATATATATATATATATATATATATATATATATATATATATATATATATATATATATATATATATGGAGGTAGTTATAAGATTCACCATATTTTTGGTCTGGCGAACAAGCATGCCAGAAATTTTCTACGCGGCGACTGCCCTCCTAATTGCCGGAAGTGCGCTTGTACAAATTAGCCAGTAGGTACCTGGTGACGGGAACTCTCTGCTTTCCACAGGAGCGGCACATGCTCAACTATTGCACCATGCTGTGATTAGTTAATGTACGCCCTTGGTATGATTGTAATCTATATATATATATATATATATATATATATATATATATATATATATATATGTTCACCCACTTTTCTTTCTTCTCATTACATTACAATTGTCCTAATACCTTCCCCTATACCTTCCTTGGCACTATTGTCTCTTAGATTTCATTATTATTGTGTAAACACAAAAAACGAGCTCTTAAGTATACACTTGTTCTCTTATTCATTAACGAAGGTTTCGTACTGGCAGACTTGGTGCCTTTAGGCTGTATACGACGGACTATTGGTCAGCTGCCAGTTAGTAATAAGTTCACGTGCTACGTGATGACAAACAGGCTCATAAACAGTGTGATACACTCGCCGCCATGGCTACTAGTGGCGCTGACTGACACTCCAACGTTTAATTCAGCCCGTTTAATTCAGAATAATTCAGCCCGTTTCATACTATCAAATTACAATAGAACGGCAAGTGTAACGGCAATGAAAAGTAGTATTGACCTCCCATCTCTAGCATCACGACGTCGCATTTTTCGCCTAACTTTGTTTCATAAGGTTTATTACCATGCTTCTCTCCATGCTGAACTGCTTTCACAAGCTCAGTACCTATCATGTCGAATTGACCATAATCATAAAGTTGGAGTTGTTTCATCTAACACTAAATATTTTGCTGAGTCTTTCATTCCAAAAACATCCCGAGAGTGGAACCACCTTCCCGCCGATGTTGTTTCCATACGCGTTAATCACCTGTTTCACAAGCATTAGCTAATATTGTATAATCAGGATAATCTATGTTTTTCCATTTAAACACATTCTCTGTTTTTTCCATGTTTTGTACATCTTGTTACTGCCACTCCCCTCTTCAATGCCCATGGCCTTGAGGGTATAATAAATAAATAAATAAATAAATAAATAAATAAATTGACATAGATACCCAGTAAAGTGGCTGGGGGGATTGCTGTCGTAGTAGTTCAGTGGTAGAGCATCGATCGCGTTATTTGAAGGTCGCCGGTTCGGATCTTGCCCACGGCAAGTTATCTTTTCCCCCACTTTTCTTTCTTCTCAATTACATTACAATCGGCCTAATAACTTCCCCTATACCTTCCTTGGCATTATTGTCTGTTAGATCTCAATGTTACTGCATAAACACGAAAACCGAGCCCTTATGTATACACTTGTTTCCTTTATTCATTAACGAGGGTCTCGTACTGGCAGACTTGGTGCCTTTAGGTTGTATACGAGGGACTATTGGTCAGCTGCCAGTTAGTAATAAGTTCTCCGCAGGGGCGCCTGCGCAAGCAGGCGTTTGGTGTGTGGTGACACCACGGACCCAAGCTAACGGGGGGGTTTCGACTCCCTCCCACGCCTAGCCGTGCGTGGCTTCGCCGTGTGAGGGGAAAAGGGGATCCTGAGGGTTAAGCCAATGCTAGGTTATTGGACCTTCAAGGCCCCCCAGCGGCGGCAACACACCTCTTTGGCCCCGGCTTCACGTAGACGGCACACCTGGGCTGACCCACCCAGGGGAAATTGGTAGTCGTCTTTTCCTATTTCTCTCTCTCTCTACATCTTAGTCTTTTCTCGTCTTTATATCTGTCCTGTCTTCTTCTCTCTTCCATTTATTTCTGATTTTTCCTGGCGGCAAGGGTTAACCTTGTGTATGTGCTCTGTTTTGGGCACAATATATTTGGTTATAGCGGCTGTTCACAGCTGACGTTGACATGCCTCATATAAATTTAGGACTTGTCACGTCCCCGTGTTGGGCTCTATGGTGGGCGGCTGGCATGGCTGCCGAACTCATGATTAGTTTATGGCTTTTACTTCTCTCCCTTCATTGCACGATCGTCCTCTCTCGAAGAGAAGGTGCACCGAAGACAGTTGCAACTATTTCAGAAAATCGATAAAAACCTTTCCCCGCTACCATGTAATCCACTGTGAAACTGCAGAAAAGAACGCCAGAACAATTTCGCCTTTTGTTGTTTCCAAATGCCTCACCACTACACTTGGCCCAGGTTACCAGGCTACAAGAGTGGTCAGTGGGGATCTCCTCCTCGAGGTAAAAAGTCAGACCCAGTATGAAAACCTCTCGAAACTAGAATCCTTTGGAAACATTCCTATCTCAACTACACCACACCACTCACTCAACACTTTCCGAGGTGTTGTACCTGATCAAGACTTGCTTGGCCTGACTGAAGGTGAGCTCCTCAAGGGCTGAAAGGACCAGCAGGTGACACAAGTACAAAGAATCAAAATTAGGCGTGATAAGAAGGAAGTCCCAACAAAACACATAATTGTGACATTTTGCACCAGTACCCTGCCTGAACATCTCGAAACAGGGTACTTGAAGTTGAATGTGCGACCCTACATTCCCAACCCACGACGTTGCTTCAAATGCCAGGGTTTTGGTCACGGCTCTTCGAGTTGCCGCGACCAACTCACCTGCGGAAAGTGTGCCACCACAGGACACACCACAGACAAGTGTAAGGTGCAGGATGGGGCCCACTGCGCGAACTGCGATGGTACCCATCCCGCATACTCCTAAACCTGTCCAACATGGAAAAAGGAAAAGAAAATGTTACAATCAAAATCACACAAAACATTACTTTCCGAGAAGCCCGACAACAAGTATCTGGTCTTTTCACAAACAAACCATCGTTCCCCAATGTAATGCAACAGGGACGGCACTACAACGGCCTACGGCAACTTCCCATGCCAGGCACAGTGTGCCCAGGCGATCGCCAATGCCCACCCCCCCTTCCACGGTCGGAACAGCCAAAGCTACCCTACCGCTTGTCCCCACAGCCACACCAGCGGTTGCTGCAAGCTCTTGCAGCAGCCAGGGTAACCCAGTAGTAAAGAAGGTCCCCTCAACATTCGACCCAATGGGACGACACGTTACGCCTCCCGAGGTGGAGGACACCCCAGGATCGGCAGATATAAAGGCCTCTGCTCACCAGGCGAGGCCTCAAGCTCAAAACACCAGCTCGCAAATGCGGGCACGCAGTGCCTCTTAGGAGGCTATGAACACCACGGTACCCCTGGGGCCAAAAGATTGGCGTAGCTCTCTGGAGCGCGCCAAGAGACATAAAAAGCCGATAACGGGGCCCGATGACGGCCCTGTTACCTGAGTATTAACGTTCAGCTCAAAAAACAGACACACCCATTTTGTACACACAGCACTACTTTTCTTCCAATATGAAAACACACATTATACATTGGAACGCCAGAGGACTGCTTAAAAACCTCGATGACATCCAAGAGCTCTTACACAAACACTCACCAAAAGTGCTGTGTGTGCAGGAAACACACCTAAAACCCTCGAATACAAATTTTCTACGTGATTACGTTATATTCAGAAAAGACCGAGATGATGCTCTGGCGTCATCCGGTGGCGTGGCCATTATGGTTAATCAAGGAGTAGCGTGTACACACTTACTACTCCAGACATCCCTTGAGGCGGTGGCTGTCGGAGCAGTACTTCTAAACAAACTTGTCACCGTCTGTTCTCTGTACATACCTTCGCACCACCGCCTTCAAAGACGTGAATTCCAGTCTTTGATAGACGAACTACCTGAACCTTATCTGCTCCTTGGGGACCTAAATGCACATAGCGGTCTGTGGGGCGATTCTCGCTGTGATGCACGAGGTCGTCTCATTGAACAATTTCTCTTCTCTTCCGGTGCCTGTTTGTTGAATAGGAAAGAGCCAACATACTATAATGTCACCAACAAAACTTACTCGTCTATAGACCTCAGCATCGTATCACCTTCACTTCCACCCCTACTAAACTGGAAAGTCATAAATAATCCATATGGAAGTGACCATTTTCCTGTTGTGTTGAGTTCAACAACATATGAATGTTCTCCACATGTTCCCAAATGGCTGATAGACAAAGCGGTCTGGGAACAGTTTCGCAATACTACTCGTTTAGATTAGACTGACTTGTGTAGGTTAAGTATAGATGAAGCTGTGCAGTACTTCACAGCTTTTCTTACTGACGCAGCGGCCAAGAGCATACCGCAAACATCTGGAATTCTTTGCAAGCGACGTGTCCCATGGTGGAACACTGAGTGTCAAAATGCGCGAAAGGAGCAGAAGAGGGTATGGAGGTTGCTTCAGAACTCACCGACAGCCGAAAATATTGACAGCTTTAAGAAAATAAAGTCTCAAGGCAGGAGAACGTGTCGGAAGGCCAGAAGATAAAGCTGGCAGAAGTTCTTGTCAGGGATCAATTCATACACAGAGGAGGCTAAAGTCTGGAACATGGTTATTACGGTAGCAGGAAGACAAGCACATTCACTCCCACTCGTTAACACACAAAGTGATAGCCTAGAAGATCAGGCGACCTTCCTCGGTGCATAGTACGAGCAGGTGTCTAGCTCGTCACAATATACTGAAGCCTTCCAAAGATACAAAGCAAGGATAGAAAAGCAGAAACTAGAATACAAGTGCACAAATTACGAGGCATACAACCAACATTTCAACTTAGCTGAGCTACAAACGTCACTACACTCCTGCAGTAATTCTGCCCCATGCTACGAGTGTGTCACGTATGAAATGTTAAAAAACCTGCCGCTCAAAACGCGAAAAACTTTCCTATCTCAGTAGAATGGTATCTGGCTTTCTGGCACCATCCCTGCTTCCTAGAAAGAGGCTATTGTTATCCCTATTTTGAAACAGGGCAAGGACCCTTCCTCAGTTTCACGTTATAGGCCTATTGCACTGACCAGCTGCCTTTGTAAACCTTTTGAAAAAATGATAAACCGCCGACTTTTACATTTCCTTGAAACACACAATCTGCTTGACCAGTTCCAGTGTGAGTTTCGAGAGGGTAGATCCACCACTGACCATGTGGTGTGTATTGAGGCACAGATCCGAGACGCTTTCGTCCACAAACAATACTTTCTCTCGGTGTTTCTCGATATCGAGAAGGCTTACGACACAACATGGCGTTCTGGCATATTAAGAGACTTGTCTCACCTGGGTGTGCGCGGTAGAATGCTTTCCATAATCGAGAGCTGCTTCTCCAAACGGAAATTCCGTGTCCGTGCGGGCAGTATTCTCTCCCAAACATTTGTGCAAGAAACGGGAGTACCTCAAGGTGGACTACTTAGTTGTACACTTTTTATTATCAAAATGAATCCCTTGCACCTGTCCATCCCCCGCAACATGTTCTATTCCACATATGTCGATGACGTCCAGCTTGGCTTTAAGTCATGCAACCTAGCATTGTGTGAGCGGCAGGTTCAGTTAGGTTTAAACAAGGTCTCCAAATGGGCCGAGGAAAACGGATTCCCGCTGAACCCTGAAAAAGCACGTGTGTCTTGTTCTCCCGAAAAAGAGGCGTGCACTCAGAACCTGACATTGAACTGAACAGTCAACGTCTGTCTGTCAATGCGGAGCATAAATGCTTAGGCTTAATCTTGGACAACAAGTTGACCTTCGTACCACACATCAAGTATTTAAAAAGAAAATGTTTAAAAGCCATGAATGTTACAAAAGTGTTGTCACGTACTACGTGGGGTAGTGACAGGCAATGTCTCATGAACCTGCGTAAAAGCCTCATTCGCACCCTGTTAAATTATGGGGCCGTTTATCAGTCTGCGACTCAAAGTGCTTTGAAGATGCTGGATCCTGTGCACCATTTGGGCATCCGCCTTTCTACGGGTGCTTTTCGCACCAGCCCTGTAGAAAGCCTTTACGTTGAGTCAAATGATTGGTCGCTTCATCTACAAAGAACTTACATATCCTTTGTATAGTTTCTTAAGGTGAAAGCAGACAAGAAGCACCCCTCATGCTCTACTATTATAGATTTGTCGAGCTTTATTCTGTTCCAAAACAGGCCTTCGATGAGGCAGCCCTTCTCAGTTTGCCTGAAGGGTCTAGCTGAGGAAACTGGATTGTCACTTGAACACAGTTTAATGGCTCCTGTAGTATACCCGCCACCGTGGCAGTGGCAGATAATAGACTGCGATGTGCCTTTCCTAGAAGTTACAAAACATGCACCTATTGCCCATATTGGAAACTACTTCCAGGAACTTCAACACAAATACACACATCCTGAGTTCTTTACAGGTGCCTCCAAGTCTAACTCCTCTGTGTCCTACGCTGCTGTCAGCCCATCCTTTTCGGATGCTGGCCCTCTACATTCAGGCACAAATATCTTCACAGCGAAAGCTTACACGATACTTGTGGCGGCTAAACACATCAAGCAATCGCAAATACAAAAAGCAGTAATTTATATGGACTCCTTCAGTGCGGTTACGGCTCTGCACAATCTTCAAAAACAAAAAACCCCGTCCTCGTCTTACTTTATTCTATGCACACTCTACACACTCAAACAACATGTTGTAGTGTGCTGGGTGCCAGGGCACCGTGAGATCCAAGGCAACGTGATGGCAGATCAGCTTCCTGCATCCGTCTACGAAATCAGTGCCACTACACTCATATCGATCCCGCCCCTTGATCTTAAGCAGTCTCTCAAAGAAATCTCAGGGACTACTGGCAGAGCAGGTGGGATAGACACACACAAAACAAGCTACACGTTATCAAGCCGCACCTGGGCCATTGGCCATCAGTATCAAAATCACGTCTAACCAAGGTAACACTAACAAGGCTCAGGATAGGACACATACATGACACACTCATATCTTTTGTGCGGTGGCTATTCATCATTCTGTGACAGATGTGGTGAGGCATTAACAGTTCTTCACGTTTTAATCCAGTGTAAACAATTAGACTCTCTAAAAAGACAACGATTTCCATTACACTACCGACAACATATACCATTACACCCCGCAATGTTTGTCAGTAGGGAACCACTTTTCACCCGTAAATCATTCCTACCTTTTTTAGGAATTTCGGTTTTTACCATGCAATATACCCAGGCATTGCGTAGCGTGACCTCTCAAGAGAGGTTGCTGCTGCAGTGGCTACAATAAGAAGCACTTGCCTCGCAGCCCTTGGACACAAGGGCACTAATGAGGCACTTGTGCTAGTGCCAAATTTCTTTACACGTTTTTATAATCAAAACCTTTGTCACCCTTTTTTTACTATGCATATCACGCCACTGTCATGATTTTAATACGTATGTTTTTACCCGCATTATCGCGAGGAATTTTAAGGCCCCTATACAGCCACGCAACATATCATTGTCCGCATCTCTACTCATTGAAATGGCGCTCTTTGGCCATCTATTGGCCCTTGCGCCATAAAGCGCCACACATCACCATCTGTTAGTAATAGGTTCACGTGCTACGTGACGCCAAACAGGCTCATAAATAGTGTGCCACACTCACCGCCATGGCTACTAGTGGCGCTGACACTCCAACGTTTAAATTGACATAGATACCCAATAACGTGGCTGGGGAGATAGCTGTCGTGGTAGCTCAGTGGTAGAGCATCGAACGCGTTATTCGAAGGTCGCAGGTTCGAATCCTGCCCAAGGCAAGTTATCTTTTCTCCCTCTTTTTTTTCTTCTCATTTAGATTACAATTGGCCTAATAACTTCCCCTATACCTTCCTTGGCATTATTGTCTGATAGATCTCATTATTATTGTGTAAACACGAAAAACGAGCCCTTAAGTATACACTTGTTTCCCTTATTCATTAACGAGGGTCTCGTACTGGCAGACTTAGTGCCATTAGGTTGTATGCGAGGGACTATTGGTCAGCTGCCAGTTAGTATTGAGTTCGCGTGCTACGCGACGCCAAACAGGCTCATAAAGAGTGTGCCACACTCGCCGCCATGGCTACTAGTGGCGCTGACTGACACTCCAACAATTAAATTGGCATGGATACCCAACCTTCCTTTGCATCGTCTGTTAGATCTCATTATTATTGTGTAAACACGAAATACGAGCCCTTAAGGATACAGTTCTTTCCCTTATATATATATATATATATATATATATATATATATATATATATATATATATATATTTATATATATATATATATATATATATAATGAGTTCTAACAGACAATAATGCCAAGGAATTACAGGTTAAGGTATTAGGCCAATTGTAATGTAAATGAGAAGAAAGAAAAGTGGATGAAAAGATAACTTGCCTTGGGCAGGATCCTGCCCACGGCAAGTTATATATATACATATATATATATATATATATATATACAATGAAGGTTTGGGTGATATCTTGAGCGCCTTTTTAATTTGCCATACGCAAAACTCAGCGTGCGCGGCTAAAAACATTTGATGATTAGGACGAGCTGGTGTTGACTGAGTAACGCGAAATTCCTGCTGCGTACTGTGTCAGACCCTTGCTTGAGACTCATGAGGCTCATATTTAACGCGGTTATATTTAACGCTAAGCACCTTATGTGACTGACAGTTTTTGTCTATCCCGAAACCACTGCTCTATCGATGATTTATATCTGAGGTTTAATGTCACAAAACTACCATATGGTCGTAAGAGATGCCGTAGTGGAGGACTCCGGAAATGTCGACCACCTGGGGTTGCTTAACGTGCGCCCAGTTTGAGCACACGGGCCTACGGCATTTTTTTTTCATTGTAAATGCAGCCGCCACAGCCGGGAGTCAATCCAGCAGCTTGCGGGTCAATAGCAGAGTACTTTAGCCATCGCACCATCACGGCAAGGCACCCCGGAACCAATGAAAGAAAGGTATTGGTGAAACGAAAACATTTCAACAAGGGGTGGTTCTAAACCCGTTGCGTGTTGAAGTGTTGAGCTTGGGACAATATTCTCTCAAATCTGTTTGCGAAGGTATCGAGGAGACGAAGCACCGAGATTTGGAGCCTCTTATTGACTTGGTCTTAACGCGAAAAAGTCCGAAGGCTCGCCAAAACTTGCGATGCATGCAAAAAGACATGTTACTTTCAAGAACAAAGTTGAGAAAGTGCCTCTTGAACGAATGCCTTTATTTCACGTCTGACGCTGGTTTAAAAGGGCAATAAGCACATTCATACTTGGGTGAATTTCGCCGCATGATACCTGGGTGCGGTAGTCTTGTGCGCTAGGAATTTGCCAATGGTAGCCGATGGGCTACTGCAAATATATCTCGACTACGATTTTCATGACAGATTCCTTGTGACTACGTAGGCTGCTTCACGTCAGAGCTGATAAAAGACCTGAACGTTTGGCTTGCTATTCGACTTTCAAACTCTACTACTTAACACCTGATATACAATGGCTTGGTTTAAAGATTCAACACCACCTTGAAACAGATGTGCAAGTAAAGCTGAAAGAAGCCGAAGTTGCGCTTCTGTTATTTGCCCATTGATAAGTGCTTAAAGCCAATATGGCCTTCTCATCATTCGAACTGAAAAACGGCTAGCACGTCCGAGGGCCACAGGATATTCTCTAAGAACTCTGGGCAGAAAAATCTCAATTGAACATAGTATGACAACCTGGGGTTATGTGCTTGACCTGAAAGTTCATTTCTAACACACCTTGAAGGCGGTTCAAGAAAATCTTTCCCTAGCCCTAAAGACACAGAGAAAGCTCCATGTCCGAATTGCTCACATAAGATAACATAACTCATCGTTGGTCACTGGGCTCTCATACTACTCGTGACCTGTAAAAACAAGCTCTTCATGCAATGAGAAAGACCATTTCTGGTTACAGGGACGGGGGTAATAATGGCCATTGCTTGGAACGGGGACGCGCCACTAAATTGTTCAATATCAATATGCTCAAATGGTACGAGGAACGTCAGTCAGAAATCCTAGTCAACCTGTTTGAGCAGTCGTTTTTTAAACAGCTTGACACGAAACACACCTCCATACACCTAACGTCATTGAAGGCAAAATAAGTAATACACTCGAGGTAGAGCAACACGAAGCACATTGTGCACGACGTTCAAGGATTTTACCACATTTCAGAGAGCGGTAATATTGTGTAGAGTTGCAACTTGCAGATGAAAGCGCAAGTGATATTACACACGAATACAACCCTTATTGCTTGCGGACTTAGGTAGACAGTTGACTTCAGTAGATCTAGTGTGATAGTGCAACCTCTTGTAGGCATGTTTTTGTCGAAAGTTCTTGTCCCACGCTATCGGTACAGTACTTAATGTTTGTAGAAAAAAGTACTTTCGCAGATTGCAGGAAGGGAGGGAGCTTTCATGCTAGTGTACCCAGCACTTTCACGTGCCGTGAGGTGTTGCTGTTGTGTGTTGCATGATACACTGACGATGGTGATGACGAGACAAGAAAAAGGCGGAATTGGTCGGTGAAGTCAAGACGAACCATGGACAGAATCGAAAAGAGGAGAGGGGCGTTCGGGAACAAAATATAACGTAGCGATCAAAGGCTAAAGTCCTCATCGGGTCGACATTCTGAGGCCCACCCCCGCCTTTTGACTACACTGGCCTCACTCTTTTCTGGGCGTTGCAGCAGCCTGCGCCGGTGCCTTGTGCTCCGACCCGGGTGAATTCTAGACCTGCGCATACTACTTGCTGTTTGGAGTTTGTTGGTTGTACATTTAGTGTGCCGCCAGCTCCACTTCAATCACGCACTACGACACGTATCAGCAGTACATGTGATATGTGACCCACGCTCAGAATCACTCACCTCGTTTCATCATCGCTAACTACGCTCGCACTGCTAATATCTCATTATTGAAAACTTTGCTCGACCTCCCTGCCCATTCTAACTTGAGAAAGCAGGTCCACCAATGCCTCTTCTACGTTTTTTCCATGAATCCGGAACTAAATAAACATTGTTCTCACCCCCTTTTTACGTTCCATCTCGCGCCAACCACAACTTCAAAGTTCATATGACATTTTGTCATACCACCATGTACTTCTACTTACGTGTGCCCAAGAACTCATCTGAATGGAACCACTTTCCTGCCTCCATCGCCAGCAACGCTGATCTTGCATCATTCAAGACAACCATTTCAAGCTTGTAAGCCTACTCCTCTCTGTGACGCCGCAAATAGAATTGAGAGCACTCAAGTGAGTAAATAAACTATTTAATAGACAAATATTTATTTATTAAATGACTCATTCAGTCCTCAACCTTCGGCTAATACACTCTCAAGCTCAACGATTTGAGCACAGTGAGTGGCTATGAAGCGTGCAGACATTTTTACTGGTATATGTGTCGCGCCTATGGTTATGGCAGTTTCTCGCTGACTCTATGCGAAGCACTAAATTGCACTACCATTATTTGTGACAACAAAGCACTATAACGCAAGTTTCAAATGTATCGGCCAATCTCAGCGGCGCTTATTTCAGTTGCCATGTCTGTTTGAAAATATACCTCACATCGACGTAGCCGTGATACTACGCCATGTAAAAACCGCATCAGAACACGACGATCCACCTTGACGTTCTCATGCATGATCAGAACGCTAATGCTCTCATCGACAATGACATCGACTACTACGTCGTCAATTCACTGTTCACTGCGAAGTTGAGACAGTTCAAAATCTTCAAAAGCAGGACTACTGGAGGTCGCCCTAAGAACCACAGCAAGAGTCACCTTCAGCAACCATACATGCCAGATTTGTAATCTTACAAGATTATTTTGAAGATGTAATAGTTCCAAAAGACTTCTTAACCCCCTATGACACCATTACTCATCTGAGGTCTTAGTCGATGTCTAACCTACATAAAAGCGCTGCCACGCTATTTGACGCCAAGGGCCCACGCATTCACTCTGATAGAAGAGCAGGAAAACCTTCGGCCAGTGTTCTGCCTCTTTGTTTCTGTCTGCCCCGAAAAATCCTCATATATTGAAGTTAAGAGGCCTACACCTTTTACGGCGCAGAGCTGCATAATGCCAATGTGCGTGATGGAAAAGCAAAGGTGGCGCTGACGCGCTTCACCAATGAAAAAAAAAGTAACAGCTTTGCCGCAAAGGCAAAGGAATACACGCGATGGCAACAAACTCGAAGGTCACGCGCAGAATGGCAAGCAGATCAAAACGTGTCCTATATTTCTAACACACAAATGACACACGAAACGTACTCACAGGTACAGATGAACGCGAATAGGCGTTTTGATTGATATGTGGGGTTTAACGTCCCAAAATCACTATATGTATATGAGAGACGCCGTTAATTGATTGATCGATATGTGGGGTTTAACGTCTCAAAACCACCATAAGAATTTGAGAGACGCCGTAGTGGAGGGCTTCGAAAATTTCGACTACCTGGCATTCTTTAACGTGCATCCGAATCTGAGCACAGGAGCCTTCATTTTTGCCTCCATCGGAAATGCAGCCGCCGCAGCCGGGATTCGATCCCGCGACTTGCGGGTCAGCCGCCGACTACTTTAGCCACTAGACCACCATGGCCGGGCGCGAATACTCGTTTCAGTTGTTACTTCGCTGTCTGAAAAGCACGCGTTTTTTGCTAAGGGAGGCTGTGCAACGATTGCAGTGACCATTGTGCGCCCGGTAACTACAACAGAATCGTTCCGACGAAATCCAAAGGCTAGCCAAGCTGTACAATTCTCCCCACTGCAAGATAAGAGCACACGATCGGAGCGTACACCCCCTTATTCTGTTCGCGGGCCCAAGTACGCGTGATAGGCGAGAGCCGCGCGCTCACTCTGCTATCTTGCTGATAATACTAAAAACGCGTTAGCCCCCGCCCCCCTGAAATTTGATGATTTGTTGGGTTTAACGTCCCAAAACCACCACATGATTATGAGAGACGCCGTAGTGGAGGGCTCCGGAAATTTTGACCACCTGGGGTTCTGTAACGTGCACCCAAATCTGAGCACACGGGCCTCGACATTTCCGCCTCCATCGGAAATGCAGCCGCCGCAGCCGGGTTTTGAACCCGCGACCTGCGGGTCAGCAGCCGAGTACCTTAGCCACTAGACCACCGCGGCGGGGCCCCCTGAAATGCCCTTCAACAGCGGTAAGAGGTAGATATGAATAGCTTGTCGCTGAAACGTTGGAAGAGGTACCTCTCGGTGGTTCAGTGGTTACGCCTCGCATTCCCGACGCTGAAGTCCCACGTTCGATTTCCGCAATCCGGAGTCTTTCTTCTGAGAATTTTTTTGCGTTTTCATGTATATGAATACGTATACATATACGGTGCATGACATCGACGCCGACTCGCACTTCGACGCCGGAGGCGAAATTCAGCCGAAAGTGTCCGTATAATTGCTATTGCAATAATATAGCCACCCTAACATCGGCAGGACGGTTGCCTAAATGAATGAATTTGTTGACGCTAGAAGTTCTATCACGCTCCTCAGTGTTACCAACCCTACTTCAATAAATTGGGTTCCAAAACTGTGTCTTCAACACAAGCCTTCCGAAGTGTGAGCAACACTACCAAAAACACCTCCACCTGCAATTCACGAGCTGATTTTCATCATTGTCGAAATCCGGCACACTTCATCACGTGATTCAGCCACTGTGTCGGATAGCCGGCACAGCCGCATTTCGCTGTCGAGACGAACGTGGTGGCTGAGACCCACTGAGCTAGCACCAACAAGCCCTTCTATAGCCCCTCCTACGGCACAGAGTGGTGTCAAGGCTAGAGTTAACTGACATTGAAGATGTGAATCAGACAGGCGGCACACCGTCCCCAAGCGATCTGGCGTCAGCGTCTCGCAAGCTAACATGCCGAGACGCTTCATTCATCAAGACAAGACAGTCAGGAATTATTGTTTCAGATTAACCTAAGTGTTACTAGCCAACAGTTCCATTTTTTTCTGTAAATATAGGCTTGTGTGTATGTGCCCTCGTGACTCGATTTACTTCCTTTCTAAGTGATCCTGGACCCAAAACCTCCTATTACATCTCACTACTGTGTCCTATGTCATGTGTATACAGCAGCTATCCCCGGCACAAATAATTGTTCCAAAACAGAAAAGAAACGTCTTGCCATCCCCTGGACTACGTTAATCTCTAACCCCTAATTTGCGGTGAATTCTTCATGGTTGTAAACTACCACCAAACTTTGTGTTGGCTAGCTAACTAGAAAATTAATCGGGTCGTCTTCTACAATGGAGTCTGAGGACTTCCAGAATCCAACATTACGAGCAATTAGTGGTGCAAACGAAAGCACTCTGATATCGACTGCCTGTTTCACGCCTTAGTTGACCCGCCGCCACAGGGTGGTGAGTGCTTCTTGGAAACCTTACGTACGGGGGACTTCGCTGGATGAAGGCCAGAGCATGTGCGATGAGGTGTTGTGCCAGTTAGATGCTACAGCATCTAGTTGTTTCGCTATAGCGAAACAACTAGGATAGCTGTAGAGAAGCTGGTACAGACCTCAACTTAGGTTGTCGTGACAGTGGAACTTGCAAACCATGTAGAAGTAGGCAAGGAAACCGGAGAACGTTCAGGAGCAGCAGCCAAAGCAGAGGGTGAGAACAACAGTATACGGATGCCGACAGCTCCAACCCATTCGAGGTAGATTGTTTTAAGGAAAACTGCGGCACTGTTCTTAACTGAGTTAACCTGTCCGCCAGTCTAGAGTGAGAAAGAGGTGATTTTATCGAAAATCATTTAGACTCCGTGGGTTGGACAGCTGACGAAAGCCGTGAGAGAGTTGACGAGCTTGAGATGAAATCGGAAGGCTCGGCAACGAGCCGCAAGAAGTGGCGCAGACGAAAAAGACGTCGCATAGCCGCTAGGGAGACGAACAGTACTACGCGTGTAAAAGAAGGCGCAAATCCTTTGAGCGTAGCAAGTAGTACTAGGAACTTTGCGTCGACGCCCATGTCAGTTTGCATGCGTCCGTGAACCAGATGAAAACTAAGAGGAAAGTGGGTTCGCGAGTGGAATTAGGTGGAGAGCGCCGGTCTTTCCGTTTTACCAACAGCACGTTTCAGGGCGCGCGCGAGTGCAGATTTAGCATAGGAGAATCAGCCTGACAAGGCGATAGAGCCGAGAAACCGAAGTGCCGAAGTAGTGAGGCAAGTGGTGCAGAAGCGCCTTTTGGCTGTAATTCTACCAATGAAGCAACCCGAGGTCAATTTCCTAGTTGTAAAAAAGGGCCGGTCGCAAACGTCGCCGTAAAAGAGTTAAGTGAACGTGCGTGACAAAGCGAAGGCAAGAAGGAGGAGGCAAGGATCTGGAAGAGAGAAAACAGGTTAGCTCTTCGGTCAGTTCGACGAAAGAGCCTTTGTGGCGTACAGTAAGGGGCAAATGGCGTAGGCAACAACGCGCACTCGCGACAGAATTCGCGGTAGAGGTTTAGGGCTTAGAGCGGACAAGAGTGTCGAAGGGGCCCTAGAAGAAATGCCCCAATTGCTAAACGCAGCATATGAGCGAGCCCAAAAATGGCATAGCCACTCTTTCCCGCACATTGCTTGGGTCCTCCCCGCGAACCTGACAGAGGCAGGCTGAAATCGCGAATGAGGCGTGACTGTGCAGTTCAGCTTGTAGGACGTGCATGTTGTGGTGTCGAGCGTTCTGAAAATCCACCAGGACCGCGACCACCGCGTGTACGATTGAAGAGTCAGGGGCAGCTGTAAGCTGGAGAGTCGGGCACAGCAATTTACTTAAAAGCGTGTATATTTGTGTATTTTTCACTTTAAAATAATATTCCTCTGTCATCTCGAAGGTTAGTTTGTTTAGCTACAGTTTTCACGTCTCGTATCTGTAAGCATTGTAAGTGTTTTAAGTTCAGTTGTTATGCGGAAGCAGTGACCCGCTTCAGTCAACCGACTACGTGCAATGAGTTTGTCTTTTGTGTAACAGCGCGTTAGTTATGAATGAAGTTTTGTTCACCCCGAAAATTTTAAAAGCATGGTAACATTGCCGAGCGGAGCTAGAGTTTTTATGCTTCGTGCTATTTTTTGTGTAGCGCATAAGTCAGATCGTCTAAAGAGAGTAAATGAGCATTTCAAAGTAGGTTTTAGAATAAAACCCAAAAGCCATTTTCGAGATACTCATGGTTGCGAATCATTGGATAAAAGGTTCTTAGCACAAACTTACGCAAGTTTTGTTATGTGCTCCTGAAGTGTAGAGCATCTACAGTTATTTTCATTGTACGCGGGACGTTTTTTGTGAACATTTACGTTCAGATGTGTGTTTAGTGGTGCCTAGGTTATAGCGATATGACCTATGGTTAGGTGTGTTAGTATGCTAGTGCTTTTATGGATGAGAGTATGGTGTCGTGCTAGGGCGCACAGCAAGGTTCTTTAAAAAGAGGAGCTGACAAGAGCCTATATTCAACAAATGTGCGTGTTCGTATACGAGATATATTCATTTTGTTATTTTCGTGAGTGATTGCTGGTCATGTGACCTCTTGAGCTGAGTGGTAAGCTTACTGAACGATGAGGTTAGGGGTACCTTTTAAGGAGTTATAAGACGCAGTTAGATATGTTGTGAGTGAGTTTTGTTGGCGCCAGGGTTTCCTACAAGTAGGTACTCTCGGCTACGCCTTGAAAGTATGTAATTAGAGGAAAAATGCGCCCAGATACATTTTGTATGTTCAGGCTGCATTTGTGTGAAAATTATGTAGTTGTCTTTCATGAAGCTATTCGTAAAGTTATCTGATATATGTTACAACTTAGTCGTGCGGATGGTGGGAGAAAGCTAGTTTTGAGAGAATGTGATTATGATTATCTGGGGCCAAGTTATATTTGCCTTTGTGCGTGTTTCACGAACGGCAAACTGTTCCATCTTTAGTAAGCATCTCCACATCCATGATTGTTGTAACTTTGGCGACACAAAATTGTGTCAAAATTTTAGCGTACGGGTTTTTGTTTTGTTTGTGTTTCTTGAGAAGCCTGACGAGATTTTGAGCGTGTCCAATGTGCTTGACTGCAGCATGGTATTCTGTTGTGTGGTTCGTCTTGCTGTTGTTGATCATTGTGAGGTGGTTGGGGAGATGGCTACAAGTTCGCAGCTGGAGGGTCCAAGCCAGGCCATCGTCCTCATCACCAGCCATTCTCTTCGTGCCCAGCGGCTGGGAGCGCTGGCCAGCCGAGATTTTCTGGGCCGCGGAGGAGCTTTTACGTTCGGCCTGGCAATTCGTCCGGGCAGACGCCAATGTGCGTAAGCTGATCTACTGGGGTGGCTTTCAACCCCATTGGCGCCCATTCAGCAAGACGCTGTCCGGTAGATGTTCCAGGAAGCAATCGGGTCTCAACGGAAGCTTCGCGAGGCAAGCCTTTTGTTGAACGGGCTCGAACAGTGGGGTAACGGCGCCACTGTGGCGGGTCTCTTAAAGTCAACCTTTTGACTAGGCTTATGTCATCTTCGCGAGGCCATCTCAACGCACCGAGAACCCGGAAGCGTGGGAACGCGTCGAAGAAGCCTTTCACCGGGATCCAGCGCTTGGACTGCCTGAAGCCGAAAGCAGCATGGACCGCTGCTGACGTTCGGGTTAGCGGCCGTTTCCCCGGAGGAGCTCAACTTTCCCCCTCCGGACTCTACCTCCTCGCTCTACGGTGCCTTCAAGGCGTGCGCCGGGTGCATCTTTGTGTGGTGCGTTCCTGTTACCATTGGATCGTTTCGCCCAACCGAGTGGTGCAATGTCTGCACCCTTTCTGGTAGGTGGACCACATAGACTTCGTCCCCTGCTTTGTGGCAAGAGTGGTCACCGCCTCCTTCCGACGGCGGTGATGGTGGGCTATAAAAGAAGAAGCATGATTGTAAATACAGCTGATTTTTTAGTGGAATTTCGTGCTGAATCATGAACGAAATCTTTGTTGTACATAATGCGGAATCTTCTGGATCCCTGTGCAGTTCCTATTTTTCTTCAATATTGTAAATAAATCTTCGTTCTGTCTCTCCTTACGCGTCCCCTCACTGGCGAAGATCGGCTATGCGGACGACGGCGGGAAACCAGCTCCCATAAAGAGAACCCGCTGTACCTGCCATCGAGACCTTCCTACCCTTAACAACTGGGGGCAGCGGTGGTATGCCATCATCAACTTCCTTCCCTTTACAGTGCCGAGAAGTTCTGGAACATTCGCGTTGCAACCAGTGGCTGGGTATCTTGGATTTTAACTCACGCTTGAGATACGAGCATAAAGGTACTACTGACAAGCTTTCACTGCCGAGGTCAATCTTTACGTAAAAATTCACAGGATATCCACGGAGTGAATGATGATGAGTGAGGTGAAGCGTCCATCAGCCCGTTCGTGCTTCCATCCGTCCGTTCCTTCTTGCTTCCATCCGTCCGCACGACCACCCGTGCGTCCATCCATGCGTTCGTTCGTCTTTCCACGCATCCATTCGTCTGCACGTTCGCGTCCATCTATCTGTCCGTGTGTGTTCTAGTCTGTCTGTCCGTCCGTCCTTGCGTCCATATAGTGAACACTCCAAGTACCACCACCTCTCATCTCGCATCCTCAGTGGCACATACCCACTCCGCGCGTCCGTTCATCTGTTCTTCAGACTGCTAGTTTGTATGTCCGTCCGTCCGTGTGTCTGTCCGAGCGTCCATCTAGTGAACGATTCAAGCACCGCCCGCATCCCGGTCGCTGCGTACGACAACGACGGGGGACGGACAGACCGAGGCCCTAAGGAGGTTCGCCCATAAATTTAGGCGAGCGTGACAGCGACGGAAGATACCGCTGACTACATCATCCGGAATTTCCTGTAAACTGCCTAACTTTGCATTCACCAGTAACGTCCAGCGAGCAAGCTTGTCGGAAGTTGCAGCTGATTGAGATAAATCTATTGATATCGTTTGAAACGTTGACTGCCAGAAAATAAATAGATCGTCGTAGACACCAACTACTTCACCGGCTGTGCTGAAACACGGGGCCTTCCAAACAGCGGTGGCATCAACGTCACGAACTTCATAAGAACATGGCCTGTGCCATGGTGCCCCAAAAGTTCTCGTCACCGAGAGAGTGGCCACCTTTACTGTGGACATAGCTTAGTCGATCTAACACAGCCGCTAAAGTCACCACGGGGCCCCAGCCTACCACCAACAGGCGAATTATCGCACTGAACGTCTAAACAAGACAATCCGCGACATGCTAGCCGCGCACGTCGAAGTCGAACCCAAGAGGTGTGATGATGGAGATGATGAGGAACATTTATTCATGGAAGCGTTGTACCGGGACGAGGGAGTGGCCTTTAAACTAGCACACCGTGTAAATGCTAGGTGAGTGCCCGTAAGAGCGAGCCTATTGGTGTCGGCCGTGTCCTTGGCACGCTCAACCAAGGTCTGTTGTGAACTTTTTTGCGCTATATTATTATTGTTCTTTTTTTGTGAATGCATATTGTCCATTTATTGATTTCGTTTAAGTAACGAGGCGATGCTTTCTCAAAGTGGGCATTGCCACGCGTGTCTAGTTGCATGCCTTCGTGTTTCAGGCTTGAAGACAACAAGCAACGTTAGGTACACGCCAAGGAGCACTGTTGGAGTTTTTCGATCACTCGAGATTATTCTTGCGAAATTGGGCATGGGCGCAAACCCTATGCTCACTTTAGAGCTTCTGTGGCAACTAGTCATAGTGCTATGAGTTTCAATTTTACATAAATAAATAAAAGCGGACACTGTATACAACTTGGCACATTATCGACGGTCGTTGGTCTGTTCGCCAGCACACTATACAGCGTGTATCGGTTGTGTTTTTTAAGATTGTGTACATAACGTTAACGCTCGATCTTACTCCAGGATTTGCACCGCTACCAGTGACAAGCCTGGAAAGTTCGACGCCTGATGTATAAGAAATGACACGTAGTAATGATGACTGGTTTATCGACGACCACGGCTCTATTCGCCGCTATCTGTGCCACTGTGAATCGCTCTAATATGACTCCGTTTACCTGACACAAGTTCATCCTAATCTACACTTTAAGCTTTAAAGTACATTCTGCTGGCTTCACTGATGTCACCACTACGTGCCATCTGATCAAGGCGATACCCGGCCCATGCGAAGTGACGAAGGGATTTATCTGCGAAGTGACGACAACAGCAAACGCGCTTAAGATGTGTGTCCGACAATTCAATCACCGCAGCACGCCAGGGTACCTAGACGTTCGATCAATCTGCTCCGACGACCTGCGGGAGACCATATGTGCAGTCGTGCTGGAGAAGCTGCAAAACCGGTTACCTTTGCCACAGACGCAAGTAGATTCGATCACCGACATTGTCCGCGAGGTAAATCCGCCATCGCCTGGCACTGCGAAAGCACAGTATTCTGATCCGAAAGCTACGAGCTACGCCACTACAGTCCGTCGCAACGCTCCTCCAAGGCCGCGTGATGACGCTGCACTGCCGAAGTTTTGCCGCCAGACTCCTGCGACACCACCAACGACGCCATACGGTCCACCTATTGGACTGCGCTACTCTCCCAGAAACACCGACGCTTCGCGGGCCCCTGATAACCGCCTGCTGTACTAGGTCTGCGGAGAAGCTTGTCACGCATACCACCACTGCCAGTACTACCAGATGGGCTTACGCAGCTTCGCCGCCAACATATGGGCCCCGCACCACGGCGAGTGACCACGCGCCCTTTTTAAGTACTTCACCGTCCCTGAACGGGCACCTCCACGTCCATCGCGTTAGCCATCAACTGGATACCGGTGACTCATCTGCGACAGCAGTACAGCACTAGCAGGGGCCGTTCTGAGAGCCAACATTCGGAAAACTCGAAGCAGCAACCGAAAAAGGTGCGGTTACTGTACGACGAACTACCGAAGTTTTTCTGCTGCTTACGACGCCACAATTAAATTTAAAGCACTCGCCAAAAGGCAAACAGGGCCCTGATATTGAAATTTCGCAGCCCAAAGAAGACACCATGGTGCAACAAGACAGCAGTGGAGTAAACCGACTCTGCCATGACCCTACGACATGACAAAGCCGGAACGAACGAAGACGCACCCACGGCTTCGACGTGACGATCTGCCTTTATATAGCCGGCCTTTCGCGATCAAGTTCAAGAAATTGAAGACTGCTTCACAAGGTTCTGAAATCCGGCCCACTGGCGATCATCTAATACGACTGGCTGGTGTTTGCACAACATGAATCACCATCAATAACTGGACTTATCTCGCCAGCTTTCTCATCCCACAGCACTACTTCAGGGATGGAATGCTTAGGATAAACATTTTAGGTCAACGCGGTGCCGTCAATCACCTACAGCTTCATCAACAACGCGAACCTCCGAAAAAGGGCTACCTACCCTGACGACACCTGGAAGCTATGCGCTCAACATGATAGAACAGAACGCCACCATTTCAGATCTGTCCAGCGTCATCGCTTCTGGAAACACTGAAAAACCCCACACTTCGAAGGCGTCATTGAGGGCAATCAGCTCCTGCTTGTTAACAAAAATATTTGCGCCTCAAGAGACATGGCTGAGTTTCATGACGGCAAAGCGAAGGTACTGGCACTGCTGACAAACTTCAGCAACAAATTTCAGCTTAACTTTCGCACAATCATCGACTGCTTCTAGAAATTCGTGGGCAACAGCAGTTTTCTCGCCCTCTCCTATGCTACCAAACCTGCTTCCATGAATCGACATCTCAAATCAGATTTCAACGTCAACCTGTGCCACCGAAAGCACAATCAAGACCAGCGCGAACCCCTCGGCTCCTGCAACCAAGGACTGCTCTTGTTGTCGTCAAAAATTCGACAGACTCCATTCGTCCAACATTGTATTATAATGAATGAAAGTGCCCGCCAATCCGTCAGAGCCTGTAGTTTCAAAGACGGAACGCGTAGCGGTAAAAATGGGTTGACGGAACGCTATGCGACAACACCATGACACCATCCAGGAATTCTAGAATCCGTGGGCGTCTCCCGTAGCGTTGGTGAAAAAAAAGCATGAATTTCTTCGTTTTTGTGTAGACTGTGGTCGGCTGAACAAAATCCCAAAAAAGGACATGTTCCTTCGACTGACGCATGACGCCCAGGATCAACTCCACACACGGCTTACTTTTTGTCGAGGACTTTAAGACAGGCTACTGCTAAATTGAAGTCAACGAGACCGAGAAAAACCTCCCTTCAAAACACCAAACAGCTTGTTCGCGTTTAAGGTCACGCCTTTTGGTCTTTTCTCGGCCCCCGCGACCTTCCATCGTGTTATGCATTTCGTAGTAGCCACCTTGAAGTGTCATACTTGCCTAGGGTGCTTGAACGACGTGGTTGCGTTTCTCTAAAACTTCGACAAACATCTTCATCACCTTGAACTTGCACTTAAAGCAATCGACACCTCCAGACTTACCCTTAAGCTGGAAAAGGGCCACTTCACGTACACGTAACTTTTCTTCTTGTGCCACGTGATAAGAAAGTCAGCAGTACGTCCTAATCCACAGAAGACAGTCAACATCGCTACATTCTCACCGACAGGAAGACTGCGTGTCAATTATTCGGGATGTGCGCTTATTACAGGCGGTTCTTGAAACTTTTTCGCCCGCGTCGCCGAGACAATCAGTAGCCTTGCCAGTACTGAGGTTGAGTTCAAGTGCAAAAAATGTCTGCGAATACCTTCAATGCTTGCGCATTACGAGAAACAAGCCGATATACATTTCACACTGACGCAAGCAACGTAGGATCCGGTGCCGCCTTTGTGCATAGGATGGACAGACTGCAAAGCATTATCCGTTGTGCTACCTGGACGCTATACTAGGCAAAAGCCACCTACTTCACAACAAAAAAGGAGCTTCTCGCCATTTTCTGGGCTGCGTCAAAGTTTCCTCCCCACCATCATGGCAGGTCCTTCAAAGTTTTCAGCAACCACCATGCTTTGTGGTGGCTAGCTAACGTGAAGGACACTTCCAGTCGTCTCGCAAAATGGAGTCTATAGCTTCAAGAAACTGACACTATCCTCGTCTAAACGTCCGGACAAAAACACCCTGACGCCGACTGCTTGTTTCACGCCCCGTCAACTTGCCGCCGCAGAATGACCAGGGGGATAACTCTGTCGCGTGATGCTGTGCTGACGCAGTGATGAAAACAAAGTAACTGTAGTCGCGAGGAGGCGAGCGCACGGACCATCGAATGAAGCCATTGAATAAACCAGTTGATTTTTGGTAAGGAGTGTACCCGCATCTTCCTTTTTTTGCCTCACTGCCAGAGTGGTGACGCCAGACCATGCAACAACAATTCAATAACTTCAACCGCACAATTCAACCGAGCCACCTAACCTCTTATGCATACGACCATGGTACAACGACCAGACTAAACTACGGTGGCCTGCATCCCGTGGCAGCTAAAATTTTCAAAAATACGGGCAAAAAACCTACCCATCTGGCTCATGAAAATGGAGGCTGATGTCTACTGCGTAACGTCGTCTTGAGGTAGGACAAGTGCGCAATAACTGTAGCCATTTCTGCTGTGTGCCTCCTGGGACAGGCACACGATGGACTTCTCTGTTTCATGCTAGCGCTACTGCAACCGGCAGTGCCACATCACTTGATCTCTGCTATGCTAAACGTGGGCTTCGAACCTCAGCCGAAACGATTCACGTCCAATTTCACTGAATATTTGCTATACGGCATCAACCGATTCACAGGTAGCGTTGCCGTCATCGTAAGACATTGTTTTTGACGCAGCATCATAGAAAACCCTGTGTCCATCACAACCACTATGAGCGAAGTGAGAGGTCATCAACCGATATATACACCCAGTCACTGTGGTCTGAGTAAAGTAGCACCCACGTCCACAAGCAATGTGCCTCCGACAGCACCTGTGCAGGCTCCGCAGATGTTACAGGTCTCTCTCCACCGAGTGCATGGCCGACACACTCATCGGACGCCTCAAACTCCTATTTGCTCTTACCAGAAGTGTTTGCCAAAGAGATCATAACCAATGTTCCCGTAAGCCCACCACACTATCCATATGGTCAGAAAGCGCTTGATTCGTCGCTTGGTGCACCTATGTTCGCACAAAAGCTGAACGCACCTGTGAAGCTCTGTGAAATTGAGGAACGTCATGCACTAACCTAAATCACCGCCACAAGGCTCCTGCTCACAAGCGAAGAATGATGTGAGGTTTCGAGCAAATTTGGGTCAAGCCCAATGGTGTTTTCTCAACGTCGTAATAAATTTTTTCGAGCTTCAATCAACGCGACATATTTCAACACGATCCGCTTCCTAATGCCAAGTTCTCTCATCGATCCACACCCCAATGGCGTGTTCACACGCTCACCACTACAATGCTTCGACGCAACAACCTCAGCTGCTTTGTAGGTAACCAACTTGCTTGCGAAGTGGAAGAGCCCCACCTGCCTGCTATTGGGAAAACGCTCCGGCGCACTCCCCGACCTTTGCGCCACGCCCAGCTCTTTCCTCCCATGTAAAATTAGGCACGCTTTCGCCGCACCACCTTCAAGACCAGAACTGAATAATGGACACTTTGAGGGGCGAAGCTCTTTATGGCGTCAGTCATTCCATGTTTTGTACTAGTATTTTTAGTAGAATGTAGCCACCTCCAGTTGTTTTGAGAATTACCCACTACATGGCGCTATGTGTATATGTTCATGGGTTGGATAATAGTCAAGCAGAGGTGCATGGAACATTTTTAGTTTAAATGAAAAGTAGCTGGGCTCATGACATTCCTTGGTTTGGTGTACTTGTGGACGGGAGCAAAGACCAGAGAGGAAAACCACGCAATGGTGGAGTGCATAACAAATGAAAGTGAGGAATTAGGAGAATAGAGCAAGGTAATTACACTAGGTGATACCAATGCGCACATACAAGATCTCTATGGGCATACTCACCCATCAGGCGAAATGATAATGTGGGGATATGTGTGAAGGGATGCTTTATCATGTACAAGAGTACCAGTAAGTGTAAAGGGCAGAAAACATGGTAGGTAGGAAGCCTGAATTCATCAATATATTTTGCACTGATGTAACATATGATGTATGATGGACTAAAGGGAAAGCACATTGATGATAATGGCTGCAGAAGCCTGTGTAGTGATCACTAACGTATCAGGTTAAGTTTCAGAAGAGAGATGATAAAGGAAACAAGGTGAGCCAGAGACAGAATTTTTATTTTAGAAGCCAAATATAAATAGCTACAAAGAAATTTTAGAATTCAACACAGAGGACAACAAACCAGTGTGGACGTGAACAAATGTAAATAGACTGTTTGAACAGGAGCTTGCTGTCGTACCTGACACATAACTTCAGAAAATAGACGCAAACTGAAGATTTTCTGGGATGGGGAGGTTTAGAGAGCCAAAGCAAAACGTCAGGAAGCCTCTAGAGGACACAGGCATGCAAAACAGCGGGGTGAATTGACATATCATGCTGAAAGAAAATGGTATACCTTTCGAAGCTGCAGAACGGAAGCATCCCTTCTGATCAATGAAAGATAAACAGAAAGACGGCTCAGTGGCTGGCAGAAGTACATAAAAAAATAGGAAGGCAGCTGCAAGAACTCGAAACAATCTAAATGGCCTAAGTAATGAAACGAGCCTAGAAGAGAGATTTATAACTACAGCTCAAGGTGTTAGGCTAGAAGGGGCTGAGGCTAGTGAGTACATATGAACAAGCATGAGAGAAAAATTTCAACAAAGAAGTTCTTTATACACCTTAATAGTCAAAGATTGATCAAGTGGTGCTGTGGCTCCACTTTCACAACGATAGTGGAAAGGGCTGAGAAAAGGGTTCTTAGTTGTACATCAACAGGCACTGATGGCATCCCGATTACACTGTTAAAGAACTCGGACCCCAAGTCTAAGCAAACTTTGAGAGAGGCAACGAGCAAAACAATAATCGACTGGGAAGTTTCTGATGGATCAAAACTTAGCAGGATGAGCATGATTTCTAAAGGAAAGGGGGACAAAGTTGACATAAACAACTACCGTCCTGTACAAGTGACATCGGTTGTTTACAGGCTCATGATGCAGATTATAAAGAAGAGATTGCAGGCATGGATAGAGGATGATGGGGAGCAGGGGCAACTGCAGAATGGGCTTCGGAAACAAAAGAGTTTGAAAGGCAGTGTGATCTCTCTGGCGCAGTGCATTGAAATAGCAGAAAAAGAACACAAGTGACTGTGGCTGGCATTTTTGGATATCAAGAAAATGTACGTTAGTGCGTTTCAAGAGGAATTGTGGAGAATACTGGGCATGCTTTGTATGAACGATAAAGTCAGTAACCTTTTAAAGGATATCCGTAAAAGTAACAAAGCAGTAATAAAATAAAAAAAACAGGAATCCTAGCACATAAAGATAAAGCTAGGGTTTAGGCAGGGGTGTCCTTTGTCACCCTTTTCATTCATGATGTACCTACAAGGATTAAAGGCCGAATTAGAAAGGAGTGGACTTGGCTTCTGCCTTTCTTTCTCCAAACAAAAGCAACTCATTGAACAGGAACTGCCAGCATTGATGTTCGCATATAAAACACTGCTAATGGCTGACAACAAGTAAGATTTGCAGAGATCGATATGCATCTGCAGTATTGAAGGAGATTGGTCGGATTTAAGATTGAGTAAGCAAAAATCAGCTGTCATAATTTTTATTGATAATGAGGATAGTGGGTTTAGGATGAAGGAGGTCACGCGAGAAATAGCAGAAAATACAACTATCTTTGCGTATTGATAAGCAAGAAGGCCGAGTGCCTAAGGGAACACAAAAAATAAGTAATGACTAAAGGTAACAGCAATGCAGCGGGGATGAAAAACAGGGCACTGTGAAATTCAAAAACGTTGTGAGAAAATTTTGCAAATGGGTCATGGTTGCTGGTCTCACTTATGGCAATGCGGTGATGTGCATGAGATCAGAGGTTCAGGCAAGGTCATGAATTAGGCATCGTGGAATAGATGGCTTGCTTTAGGAGCTCATGGGGATGCACCAAATCATGTAATACAAGGCGATATGGGGTGGGCAATATTCGAGGGCAGGGAAGCTAGCAGCAAGATGAAATTTCAGGACAGATTGACATAAATGGGGGAGCAGCGTTTGGCTAGAAAAGCTTGTAACTACTTATGCATGAGGATAGTGGATACAAAATAGAGGAATTGAGCCAGATAATTGACGGGTAAATGATTAGAAAACAGCAGGGGGCCAAAAAAATATTGGTTAATAAAAACGTGAAAGTAACGGAGATCGGCATAAGGAGAACAGGCATGATTAGGAAGTGGGTACTATAGATCTACCGAACGTTTAAGCAGGCATTCGCCAAAGAAAGGATCTATCATTTTTTCAGTGCAGTTCTTAAATCTTTTAGGCCAGGACGAAGCAACATTTATCGGGCAAAATACCAAGAGGTTGACACGGTATGTACTCCGTGTAGAGAGTTGAATGAAACTGCTAAATACTTGATAATGGAAACTACCGAACAATTGATAGTGCCCTGTAAATGGCTCCACGCTATAGTTCAGAATGATGTCACATGGTTTTTCACAGAACTGTGGTTTGGGGACAGAGAGGGCAAAATAGACTTTAAGAGAGTAGAAATAACTAGGAAGAGGCTATCTGATTGGTGGCTTTAATCAAGGCATGAGGGAAAATTAAATCCTCGGATGCAAAGTGCCAGTTCTTAACTTCACTATTCAAAGGAAAAAATAACAGCATATCCACAGGGTGAACGATAGAGAGAGGGGCGAAGCTGAGTCCAAACGCCCCTTTCACACTGCTTCGGCCTCCCGTTCTCGTACGCCTGGATCTTGTCAGCACCATTGCGCAGCTTCACGGCATGCCTCTGCCACGCGCGCTCGCACGTCGGGGTTCCGTCTTCGAGCACGAGCCACCGCCGGCTTGAGCACACACCGCCCTGCAGCCTTGTCCACCCAGTGACCTTCTGAAAGTGTGTGAGTGCCAAAACGGCCTTTATTTTACTACCTTGCGCCCCCAACGTACGGCACTGCCGATGAACACGTGATCACCAGCATATTCGTGTGACAGCATTCCTTTTTTGTCGCGCACTCGCACGTCGGGGTTTCGTCTTCGAGCGCGAGCAGCCAACACCTTGCGCGTATCATACTTGTTATCGGCAAACCGTGAATCATTTGCTGGCCGCGTCTGTCCGTCATTTTTCTGTCTGTTTCACGCACGAACGTATGAATTGACGGACACATGGACGCATTGACGGATGCACGAATGAACAGACGCACCGATGAACGGATGAACGCACGGATGGATGGTTGGACCCTCGGGCGGACGGATGGACGGCTGAAGGAACACACGAGGGGACGCACGCATGGACGGATGGGCGGACGGGCGCCTCGATGAACTCAATGAGGACGCACGGACGGATGAACAGACACAGAGATAGACACACGAATGTACTCACAAGAGCACCGACGGAGGGACGCACGGACGGATGCACGAATGGATGGACGTACGGATGTACAGATGGAGGCACGGGTGAGCGTATGGGCGCACGGACGAACGGACGGACGGATGGATGGACCCACGGATGGACGGAAGCAAGAAAGAACGGACGGACGGAAGCGTGAACGGACTGGTGGACGCTTCGGCCCACTCGTCATCATTCATTCCATTGATATGCTGTGATTTTTCTTATTCATCATACTGCAGGTAACAACCTCTAGTATCGTGCCATTTGCAGCTTTTGGCATATATGCATTTTGTTTATGTACAAGTCCCGCCCTCTACAACTGGTTCAAGAACAAACATGAGGTGGCTACATACAATTAGGACGGGACGCTCAGCCCTCGCTCAGTTTCACTTCTAAAAAAGATAAATCTAGTTTCTGTTTAATAAGTATTTCGGCTATGTGACGGTAGCCGCCACCCTATCTTAAGGGTACAGCCATATCAATCCTTCCATCCACCCATCCTTGCAAATATTACCACTAGATTGCGTTCATGATTTTCATATTGTCACGTTACAACGTAACTGTAAGCTGCAGATATTAGGGAGTTTTAGCTTGTACGTACACTTCTTTACGTTACCGTGTTACCGGATACCGGATAGAATCTGCGCATGCGCGGGTCTTTACGGAACGTAAACTTTTACGTTTCCCTCCGGATCTGGTTTAAAAGTTTAGGTTTCCTGCCATATAGACTTTACGTTTACAACCTTATCTCGCAAATACGCCTTCGTTCGTAGAAACTCGTGGTATGCGCATTGCGGGGACTCGAACCGTCGAGTTGCTATAAGCAGAAGTAGCTGAAGTGCGAGTGCCAATGGCCATTACATTGTTTCAGCCGGATTACCAAAGCTAGAATGGTCTAGAACATAAATGCCGTAAACGTGCGAATTCCAGAGAAGCTGGATAGGTGGTGCCATCTAGCGGGGCGATAGTGAACCAGGTAATCACAAAATTGTTATTTCAGAAACATTGAGCATCGTACGTCTGATGCAAAAAACGCGCAGCGCCGTTATTACAAATGAGTTACCTTTTTAATCATTTTCACCTCAAAAACATTACGCGTAAGAACGTGTTCATTAATGTGGTTGCACGAAGTGTCACAAGATTTCGACACCATCGTTGCATTAGCCTTGTATTTTTCACTTTTTCGCGCATATGAGAATGCTGTACGCAATAAAAGAACGTCTCGTGATTTCACCACAATGTTGATTTAATCATATGTAAGGTGAATGCAGTTTATATGCAGTTAGCATCACCATTTATGGTTTGCGAAAACGTAAAGGTATATGCGTTTACGTACGTACGTGAAAATTTACGTATGAGGAGCTAACACGTTGAAAGATATCCGTTCCGGTGAGACGGTAAACGCGAAACGGTATCCGGTAACACGTTAACGTAAAGAAGTATACGTACAAGCTAAAACTCCCTAATGGCACACAAGGACGTCAAACTGATTCGAACAACGGCAGTATTACTATTGTTTTTCTCTGCACGCGCATCTTTGTCCTCTTCTGAACAGCGGCACATACAAGCATGCCAGCATATGTGTAAATAATACGTGTAAAACTTGTACTAGTGGCATTACCCCCCTTCCCAAAGGACATCGTCACGATGTCATAACATAATTGCCAGGTGAAAAGACGTACGATAGGAAGTACACAAGGGGGTGGTCACAATCACTGTAAGTCTACTCAAGGGAGTGTGACGAATAGTCAACGTTGGTAAAATGGTTTTATCTTCGAAACATGGACGACGTGTCGCTGTTGTGAACGGCGGGAATTACGAGCCATGTCCTCGTCAAGAACCTCGTAGTTCACTTCGCTGAGACGACGGAGAACTCTATAGGAACCAAAATAGCGGCGTAACAACTTTTCCGACCGGCCCCGTTGTCGAATAGGAGTCCACAACCATACTCGTTCTCCTGGTTGGTAAGAGACATCATGACGACGAGCGTTGTGCCGCAGCGAGTCGATGCATTGTTGCTTATGGATTCGTTCGACTGCAAGCTTACGAGCCGCGTCTGCCAGTGTTCGTCTTGACACTAATCTGGTGTCTGCCTGGTAGAAGCATGGCATCCAGCATTGTAGTGACCTCCCTGCCGTGAAGCAACCGGAATGGTGTGAATTTAGTTGTTTCTTGCACAGCGGTGTTGTAAGCGAACGTGACGTAAGGGAGGATGTCATCCAAGTTTTTGTGGTCTTGGCCAACGTACATGGATAGCATGTCGGCGATCGTCTTGTTTAGTCGCTCTGTAAGGCCGTTGCTTTGTGGGTGGTATGCAGTAGTTTTTCTATGTACTGTGCCGCTAAGCTGCATGACGTCTTGTATCATCCGGGCGGTAAAAACTGTGCCACGATCAGTTATGACAACTGCTGGTGCTCCATGTCGGAGGACGATGTTTTTTATAAAAAAGTGGGCAGTCTCAATGGCGGTGCCACGTTGTAATGCCTTCGTTTCGCAGTAGCGCGTCATGTAATCAGTAGCGACTACAATCCAGCGGTTGCCGTCACAAGACTTGGGAAAAGGTCCGAGTAGATCCATGCCAATTTGTTAGAACGGTTGTGTCGAAGGAGTGACGGGATTGAAAAAGCCGGCTGGGCGCTGATGTGGTGCTTTACGGCGCTGGAACTCGTTACACGTCTTCACGTAATGCTTCACGTCTCGACTGAGCTTAGGCCAGTAGTAGTGTTGGCGAATCCGGGCCAAGGTAAGTGTGAATCCCAAGTGGTCAGAGGAAGGCTCATCGTGACAGGCGGACAAGACATCGGCTCGTAACGCTGGCGGGACAACGAGCAGGTACTCAGTCGCGTAAGGGTCGAAGTTTCTTTTATAGAGGATATTTCTGTGGACGCAGAACGATGATGACGAGCGGGCGAATGCTGGTGGTGGATGCCGCGTACGGCCTTCGAGATATTCGATGAATTGTCGAAGCTCGGAATCGTTCTTCTGCTGTTCAGCCAAGTTGGATACACTAACGGCGCAGAGAAAACGGCCGTCGAGATCGTGATCACCTGACGCTGTCTTAAGAGGAGCTCGGGAAAGGCAGTCCGCGTCAGTATGCTTCCGGCCAGACTTGTGCACGACTGTCAAATCGAACTCCAGAAGGCGTAAGTTCCACCGGGCCAGACGTCCGGAAGGGTCTTTATGGTTCGCCAATCAGCAGAGCGCATGATGATCGGTAACAACTCTGAACGGGCGACCATACAGATACGGTCTGAATTTAGCTATTGCCCAGACAACAGCTAGGCACTCCTTTTCAGTTGTTGTGTAATTCACATCCGCAGATGATAAAATCCGACTCGCATAAGCCATAAGGCCTTCGACGCCGCCTTTCCACAGGACGAGGACTGCACCAAGGCCGATGTTACTGGCGTCTGTCTGTAGTTCAGTGTCGGCATATTTGTCGTAATGTCCGAGTAAGGGCTCAGACTGGAGATGCTGCTGGAGCTCGGAGAAAGCGCGTGTTTGCTCAAGGCCCCACACGAAGGGAAGGTCGTCTATTGTCAGACGAGTGAGGGGTTCGGCAATGTTTGCGAAATTTCGCACAAAGCGTCTGTAGTATGCGCAGAGGCCTAAAAATCGACGCACATCACTTTGTTTGTAGGTGGTGGAGAATCTGCGACAGCCAATGTTTTGCCTGGGTCACGCCGAATACCTTCAGGGCTAACAAGGTGACCGAGGAACTTTAATTCGTTGTAACCAAAATGACATTTTTCTGGTTTCAGTGATAGGCAATATAGTGTATGGACGTATGGACTAATAGACAAACAGACGGACATTTTGCGTCAGCTTTCTCAGCTGTTACATAAATTTTCTCCACTGCGTTCTGTTTCAAGCATTGGGCCGATGCTTTTTTCGAAGAGGGCAGTGCCACGCGTGTTCAAAATTTCACTTCAGCTGTATTTGATTTTCACCCTTAAAGCCTGTAAGCATATCGCTCAGCGCAAACTACGCCTACATTGTTCGATAAACTTATGAACTGTTGTAGATCATTTTGATAGGATTCCACGTGTGAAGCGAACACTCACGCTCATTCCAGAACTAGCGCTACCAGCAGTGTCGATGCTCGAAAGTCTGGCATGTGTTGTATAAACGACAGTGCGTCACCACAATCATCAGTTAATCGACTGCCGAGGCCCTGTTCGCCGCTTTCAGTGCTAATGTGTGTCGCTGTAATGTAATTTTCCGGCTTACCATACGCAGTTTCAACGAAATAAAGTCGAATTCTGTGCATACAGTCTACTGAGTTAATGAATGTCACGATCACGTGAAAATCGTCATTACTTTGAAGTCTTTTAAATGCGAAGCATATTTATCGAACTTGGGCGACTTTCGGCGTATATATCTATCAATTTATCTATTCATCTTATCTATCTATCTATCTATCTAACCACCGACGACTTCTAGTTTTCCTGGCCGTTTCAGTGATGGCATAGATACCAAAATCGGTATGGCAAAACATGACTATAAGACGAGCATAAGTGACTAGCAATAAGAAAATCATGATATAAATTTCAAAAATGTCATGATTTGAATATCATAGTCTTGCTGCTCTTGCGGTGGTTTCGTTCACATGACATGTTTCAACACTGGTATGGTATGGCATGATTGCATGGCGAACACAAGCGATAGACACCCCCACATGAAAATCATGACATGCGTGCAATGTATCAACATGACTACATGCCACACTCACGATACGCTCGTGGCCGCTTCGGTAGCCTCGCATATACGAAAATCGGTATTACGGGACGTGAATGGATAACAAAGGTATATGTGGCAGGTGCAAACATGATAACCAAGAGATGTGTGTCATGTAAAATATATTGCTACATGCCACGCTCTTGATGCGCTCACGGCCATTTTGCTAGCTTCTCCTATACCAAATTTGGTGTTACGGGACTTGGATGGATGACGAAGGTATATGATTGGTCCAAACATGATAATCACGAGAAGCTTCTCATGAAACAACATGACTGCATGCCACACTCACGATGCGCTCGCGGCTGTTTCGCTTGCTTCACATATCCCAAATTTAGCAATACGTCACTTGAAGTGATGACAAAGGTATGTGACTGGTGAAATCATAATTATGAGATGCGTAACATGTAAGGACATGACTACGAGCCACACTCAATTCGCCGTACACTGCCACGTGAACCATCGCACCTGCGCGCCGGCGTTCGTTTCATCGCGTCATGCCGGCGGTGCCAGCTAGGCGCCGATCTGCCTGCCGTATGCTAGCAGGCCCTGCGTTGCTTTTACGCACGCGCGTTTTTGCGTGCCCGGCGTCACTCTGTCACGAAGAGAGGTAAACGTATTGCTGTCTGGGTAGAGTGTATTATTATTCCAAGTAACGTCGCCGACGCGAAATGCTGCATGCCGCATCTCACGCCGGTAGCCGCTGGTCGCGCCTGGCATCATACTATTCGCAATGTTCACACACCATCGCGCCACCTAGCGAAATTCAGGAGTGGCCTCTCAAGGATGATCATTAGGCAGACGCTACCAAGGCTCCCTTGTTCGGCGGTGCTAGCCGCAGTGCTCGCGTTAACAATAAACGAACACAAAGCACTTAGTAGGTTTCGTGCATCAGTGAGCATACCGGACCATCTGTGACACCATAAATCCGATTCGTTCTTGCAAGACGAGAAGTTTTCGTGAAAATAGGTGGCAACTCGCGCTTTCAATTATAGCTCGCAAAGTACACATATCAGCTTCGTGAGATTTTCTGTATCCACTTTGGATAGTTATCACCTGACCATTCCAGTTAAAACTCGCCTTGTTTTATGTGCGTATGGAATTCTTCAGTGCTTTTGTAGTGCGTGAATCTCATCACATTTATTGTACACGGAAAGTGCCGCGGCTCGCAATTTGCGTTTCTAAACCTTGGCCTGCGCTGTGCCGCTTTCTTACGTTCGTTGACAGATGGCAGCGCACTGCCAGCGATTCTTTTTTTGCTTGTTATTGGAGCGAATTGATGTCCGCACCCTAAATGAAACGTGGTGTGTGTTGCCGTGTAGGTGTTGTATATGGTGAATCACGTGTTGTGGGTGTTATCAAAGTCGTTTGGCGGAGAGCATTCATCCCATTACTTTCAGCAATGATTTTCAAAGAAACCACCCTGATGTCGATGATTTTTCACTGTACGTAGATAGTTGTCAACGCGCTGAGAGTGACAGCGACAGTGAACGGTAAGCTGCTAATTCACAAGCAGAGAGCTGCACTTCACGTGCCGACGTGCGTTAATGTTTTTAACGCTCGTAGGTCAGTTTGATTGTATTTACTGTTTAATATTCTTTAGCGAGCTCAAACTAAATACATGCTTTTTCTTGCGCAATGAATGTATCCCATTAGAGTGGATATTACAAAGTGCTGCATGCAGTGAATACGCTCGAGCTCGATCTGCGAACCGAAATGGTTAGAGAAATGAGATAGGTGGTTGCGACTAAAGTCCACGCTAACTTCCCCTGAACTCACCGGTGCCGTTGGAACGACGATGTTCTTCGACAATTTTTCGCAATTTCGACGTTGCAAAAAGCGTACGCGCGTCAATATTCTTGTTTCGATTGCACTCAAGGCACCTGCAACATCCGAGTGCATGGAATTCCGCATTGTTAGAGTTTGATTGTAGCGGTGGCACAAGCACTACTTAATAGGAAGGTAAATGCTTGTGTTCCGTTGAAGAAGCAGCTGAATGATGCTTACAGCGCAAGTAATGACCATGGCGTTATATGTTTGCGAACCATCGCTACGTTAAACATCAGGTCCTGTACAGCCACGATGGCGAACTCTCATTCTCGTCTACGTCATTCTCATCTGCCGATTGGGCTACCTAATGAAACTGAATTGCATGTGTCACTCACTTATGGCGAGACTACATAATTTGAAACCAGTCTGCGCGTCGTCCAAGTAGGTGCAGTGACACATTTATTTGCGTGGAATGTACAGATGCAAGGAATTACCTTTTATGGTAAAAAGTGTGAAACTCAAGACATCACGTGGCTTCACTTCAGTCCCCTGGACAAATGTTTGAGAGAGGACATTTCCCAATGGTACACACAACGTGCGATTGACAAATAACTTTTGATTACGGCCAACATGTTCCTCAGGACATGTAGGTTTCACAGGTCTCGTAGTATCCAAACCCAAAGTGATATGGGTCAAAAAGGATTTACACAGGCAACTTGTTACTGCGGTTGGCCTATACCTGATAACGAATGATCGACCATTTCGTTCTCGAGTATCGGGAGAATGGCCTGCTTTCTGGCAGAGGGAATCAGGTAAGGTATTTCGCGTTTCGGGACGTAAGTTTTTCAAGATTTCAGAGTTTATCTGGTCAAAACGTAGGTGTAATCACTGCAGCAGTTTAGCGATGCTTCCAGCATGGCAAAGCTAGAAGGTTTGTTTTTTGCCTCATCAATTATAATATTTTCTGGTTTTCCATTCACGTTTTATGTGGTTAGGATGCCTCGGACTATTGTGACAAGCTGGATACGTGATCGAAGTGGGCGCCTAGGAACTGTGCCTTCTCTTGCAGGCTGTCGCCTATCGCGGTGACTAGAGGGAGCGAATGTGCTTGTGTTCTTCTTACCTTGTTGATCTTTTCCACACTTCGCCCTCATGTGTATGTGAGTTTATGCCTGATAAAAAAAATTTCAGACTTCTGACACCGTCTCCTGCCTTGGAACTTTAAGTTCTTGAAAATTGTAAGGTTTCGCGCTGTCGGGGGGAGCTGAAGACTTTCACGCTTTGTTTCGCTTTCTACGCGCATTTCGACATTCAGTGTTCTACCAAAACACAAGTCATTTGCCGGGCAGTGAAGATGTTTGTGAAATGAATTTATTTCCCGCATCAGTCAGAAAAGCAGTAAAGTACTATACATTCTCGTTCTTTAGAGAAGGGAACACGAGCGCGTGGCCTGCGCTCTACAGCGGCTGCCTACAGCGCCATCAACCGACGACTAAAGAAAACTCATCCGCTTTTCACGGCACCACTAATTGCGATACTAGAAAGGGAACGCTATTTAGCAGCGTTTCTCCAACGGCCATGACTAGTTATTAAAGGCGAAGCATTTCTTAGCGAACTTCAGCGATTTTGAGCGTATCTATCTGTCTGTCTACCTTTCCATCTATCTATCTATCTATCTATCTATCTATCTGTCTATCTATCTATCTAGCCGCCTACGACTTTTAACTCTCCTGGTCGTTTCACTAATGATAAAAAGGGGTTTATTGGCGTAAGTAGTACTTGCACAGCAAGTCCATTGATGCGAAACGGGCGGTAGCAACTGACCCAGGAATCACAGCACTCGGGGCAAGAGCTCGCGCTCGGCTCCGCTCGCTAAAAGCGCGATCAACTGCGGCACATAATCTTCTTCCTCTCTACAATACCCCGGTGAGGAAGACGAGCCATCCTGGCAAGTCAAGGTGACGAGAATAGGAGTGAGTCGTGATAGGGCTTGAGACGACTGATGTGGACAGTCTCACGACCAAGACTGCGCCTGTCTGTAGATGGTGTGACTGGCTCGATCATGTATGTGACATGAGATCGACGTTCGACGACGCGATAAGGACCGTGAAACTTGGGGCCAAACTTAAAGGACAGACCTGGGGAGTGAAAGGGTAGTCGGAGCAAGACGAGCGAGCCCACGGAAAAAGTCTCAACTTGCTGGTCGCAGTCGTGGTGGTCTTTTTTGAGTGCTTGCTTGTCCGACATGAATGATCGGGCCAACTGACGACAGTCTTCAGCATGGTGCACAATTTCAGAAAGAAGGTTGAACTCTGAGACGTCGGGACAATACGGCAAAATGGTGTCAAGGGTAAAGCATGGCTCACGCCCATATAGACGAAAAACAGGCGAGAAGCCTGTGATTGACTGCGTCGTGGTGTTGCACGCATAAGCCACAAATGGAAGAATGACATCCCAGTTCGATTGGTCACAATAGACATACATTGCGAGCATGGCTCCTAGCGTTCGATTGAAGCGGTAAGTTAGACCGTTGGTCTGCGGGTGGTAGGCTGTAGAGGTGCGTTGCACCGTGCGGCATGCCCGAATAAGTTGTTGTACAACTTCGGATGAAAAGACACGCTCTCGATCACTCAGTAGTTCACGTGGTGCCCCGTGACGCAGTACGAAGTGTCGCAAGACGAAATTGGCTACGTCACGTGCAACAGCTGTAGGTAGTGAAGCTGTTTCAGCATACCTCGTCTGATGGTCGACGGCGACAATGATCCATCGATTTCCAGAGGCAGTGTACGGAAGGGAACCATATAGATTGATTCCAGCACGATCGAAAGGGTGCGCCGGACTTGGTAAAGGCGGTAATAATCCGGATCAATGGGCCGCTGTCTTTCGTCGTTGGCATAATGTACAGAACCGAATGTATTTTTGTACAAAGGTGTACATACCACGCCAGTAGTAACGCTGGCGGAGCTGGTTATATGTTTT
The DNA here is from genome assembly GCF_043290135.1 of Rhipicephalus microplus. NCBI lineage: Eukaryota > Metazoa > Arthropoda > Arachnida > Ixodida > Ixodidae > Rhipicephalus > Rhipicephalus microplus. Next base: position 182,502,814 of record NC_134703.1, on the reverse strand, counting down.
TAACACACCAGCGTGAACATGTTGTGGGTCGGCATGAAAATACGCACAGACATCAGATCGCATGTGGCGTGGTATAACCAAGAGCCACTTACGACCATCCGCGTGGTAGTTTTTGCGGTAGAGTTGCGCATCTCGCATCTCGAATTGTGTGGCTTGGCGGCGAAAAGCGCGTGGGTACGCAGACGTTGAGGAGTCGGAAAGAATGTTAAGGAGAGATTTTATCCATGGGTCTTTCCGCTGTTCAGACGACATGCTTGAGACGAAAATGGGAGCGATGGGGAAGTTGGCGTCCGAATGCAGGTCTGCGCTGAATCTCACTGGCGATCGTGAGAGGGCGTCCGCATCAGAGTGTTTTCATCCTGAGCTGTAGACGACACAAATGTCGAATTCTTGTAGGCGAGAATCCCAATGTCCAAGGCGACCTGAAGGATCTTTTAGCGACGCCAACCAACAAAAAGCGTGGTGGTCTGTCAAAACGTCGAAACTCTGTCCGTACAAGTAAGGACAAAACTTGCTTCACGCCCAAACGATTGCGAGGCACTCTTTTTCAGTTGCTAAGTAGTTCATTTCCGCTTTCGTGAATGCGCTGTTTGCATATGCGACGACATACTCTGGAATACTGGGCTCTCGTTTCGCGAGTACTGCTCCCAGACTTACGCCACTAGCGTCTGTGTGTACTTCAGGGGGGGGGGGGGCACTTGGGTCGTAGTGGCGTAGAATGGGTGGCGATGTAAGCAGGCGGCGCAGTGTAAGGAAGGCTTCGTCACATGGCGGGGCCCAGTTAGAAAGATTAGCTGGACCAGTCAGTAGTTGCGTAAGTGAAGCTATTATTGATGCAAAGTTGTGGACGAAACGGCGAAAATTCGAGCATAAGTCGATGAAGCTCCTAAGTTGTTTGAGTGAAGACGGCTTCGGAAAGTCGGCTACAGCTCGAAGTTTGTCCGGGTCGGGGCAAATTTCATCCTTTGACACAACGCGACCAAGTATAGTAACGTAACGAACGCTGTATTGGGACGGTCACACTCTGCCATCGGAACCTGCCAGTAACCAGAACGTAAGTTCAGCGAAGAAAAGAATTCGGCACCTTGTAGGCAATCGATGGCGTCGTTGATGCGGGGAAGAGGGTAGACAACTTTCCGTGTAATTTTGTTCAGTCGCCGGTAGTCGAAACAAAATTTAATCAAACCGTCTTTTTTCTTCACTAGCACAACAGGTGAAAACCAGGGGCTAGAAGATGGCTTGATGACACCGTGCTGAAGCATATCGTTCACGTGCTCTGCAATTACACTTAATTCCTTGGGTGATACGCGGTAGGGCCGTTGCCGCAAAAGAGGGTGCGTTCCAGCGTAGATTGTGTGAGCGACGGTGTTAGTTTGACTCACTGCCTTTTGAGGAAGGTCAAATGAATCTTGGAACTCATGCAGAAGGGTTATTAGCTAGTTCCGTTTATCCGGAGGAAGCTTGCTGTCGATGGAACGATCGAAGACATCCGAGGAGTAGTCATCCTACGTAAAAGGAGGAGTAACAGCGTTCAGTTGAAGTTGCTGGCCAGGGTCATAACACTCAAGTGGCTAAGGTACTCAGCTGCATAACCGCATGGCGCGGGTTCGAATCCCGGCTGCGGCGGCTGAATTTCTGATGGAGGCGGAAATGTTGTAGGCCCGTGTGCTCAGATTTGCGTGCACGTTAAAGAACCTCAGGTGGTCTAAATTTCCGGAGCCCTGCATTACGGCGTCTCTCATAATCATATAGTGGTTTTGGGACGTTAAACCCCACATATCAATCAATCAATCAACACTCAATAAGCACAATAACGTTGACAGCAACAGGAAGAACATAGCCCAGTGTTTCGTGAGCTCTCAAGGTGAGAGGGCATTAGCTAGGATTGCAAACGACCATTCCGGAAGTAGGTTGGTGAGGTGGCAGAACGGCGTATGGCAGAGACGTACCATGGCGGCGACTGAAAACGTCAGAAGGGGAGAACACAACGGTAGAGCCAGACAATTCAGTACGATTGACGGGGACAACAATGGCACTAAGAGAGGGAACATCTATGTCGGAAGCAACAAGAAGCTTGCCGAGGTGAGTGAACTCATTGTCAGTAGATGGCGCATCATAAACACAGAAAATTCCACCTGCGCGCGAGCGCAGTCAATTACGGCATGGTGACGCGACAAAAAGGCCCATCCAAGTGTCACGTCGTAAGAACAAGTGGTCAACGAAAGAAACTCTATGTGGTACAGGACGTCCTGAATGATTACTCTCGCCGTACATGCTCCGACTGGTTGAATTGGTGGCGCGCTCGCGGTATTTAGCAAAACGTCGGAAGGCGTCATTGTTACTTTTCGTATCGAACGGCAGAGTTTTTGACTCATCACAGATACGGCGGCACCCGTGTCAACAAGCGCAAGAGTTCGTAGACCTTCAACAAACAGTCCCAGAACGTTTGTGGGAGACGGGCGTGGATTTCTACAATGCGACGATTTCGCAGCTCGTGCCTCGGGAGCTGCGGCAGTATGTTTTCCGTCTCTACGGGGTTCGGTCGGTGACGCAGAGGGGACAGAGAACGGTAGCGGCGTGGTGAGGATGAGCGACGGGGACCGAATGGTCGGTAGTCGGCAGCAGGGTGGTGGTCTAGTTCGGAAGTAGACGGGTCGTGTTGCACTGATTGTCGTCGCATTGACGGGGCGCTTCTCGTTGTGTGTTGTACGGTGCCGGGAAAGAGTCGTCGAGTACCTCTGAGCTGCAGCCGGGCCCGTTGCGAAGCGCCGGTGACAGAAGCGCGCCACGTGACCTGGATATCTGCATGCGTACCAGATCAGGCGATTGTCAACTGTGCGCCAAGTATTTCACTTATAGCGCTGTTGTGTTGCTGGAAATGGCGTCGTTGGTACTCGTACAGGCTGGGGAATCGGCCCAAAGTGGAGGTCGTCGCGGAGTAGCAGCAACGGCAGCGTAAGTCAATGGCGCGGTGACAGGTGTTGTCTGAAAGACGGTCGGCAGTGCCTCAGAGACCTGCGCCTGCATTACCTGCCTGATGGCGGGCGCGAGACGCTCAGAAGAGGGTTCCGTTGCGGGTTTATACGACAGACACGAAAGTTGTCGGGTCACCTCCTCGCGCACATATCGTTTGGTTTTCGACATGATTGTGTTGTGGTCTCCACCTAGGGTCAATGGCGCGAGAGTTTTGTCGGTAACAGCTGGCCGCTCTGTTTGCGCAACTCCTCGAAGCTCTGACAAAGAGTGGCGAGCTCGGACACGGTACGTGGGCCCTTGGGCAGCAGTATCTGGAAGGCGTCGTCGTCTATCCTCTTCAAGATGTGTTCGATCTTGTCTGCTTCGATCATCGAAGGGTCAAGGCGCTTGCACAAGTCGAGCACATCCTCCATGTAGCTTGTGAAGCCTTCCCCCTGAAGCTATGCGCGTCCCCGTAGATGCTGTTCGGCACGGAGCTTACGTACCTCGGGGCGACCAAATACATTTGTAATGCGTAGCCTAAAAGCACCCCAAGTGGCGAATTCCAAGTGGTGGTTGTTAAACCAGAGACTCGCTACCTCTTTCAGGTAGAAGGGTACATATTGCAGCTTCGATGCGTCGTCTAGCTTGTTGCTTGCGCCTATCTTTTCAAATGTTGACAGCCAAACTTCAACGTCTTGCTTATCGGCACCGTCGAAAAAAGGTGGATCGCGCACGCGTAGCGCAGTCGGCACGATGACAATCGCAGGCTGGGTCGTACCTTGCTGGGTGTTTTCTTCAGCCATTTTTGAGATGCAGGTAGTTTCCTGTTGCGGAGTTCCAGGTTGAGTTACACAGCACCTCTACCACCTTAAAACGGGGTTTATTGGTGTAAATAGTACTTGCACAGCAGGTCTAATAATGCGGAAAGCGGGCGGCAGCAATGGACCCAGGAATCACAGCACTCGGGGCAATAGCTCGTGCTCGGCTCCTCTCGCTAAAGGCATGACCCACTGCGAAACATAATGTTCTTCCTCTATACAATGATATCAATACCAAACTTAGTATAGAATAACATAACTGTGTGAAGAACATATTTGTCAAGTCATGACATGCAAACCATGACATGTATATCATGTATGTCATGTATGTCATGATATACATTCCATGGTCTTGTTGCTCTTGCGGCGTTCTAGTTCACATGACATGTTGCAAAACTTGTATGCTGTGACTTGATTGCACGGCTAACCCAAGCAACAGACCCTAACAAGAAAATCATGATATGCGTGCCATGTGACAACATGATTACGTTACATGCTCATGATGCGCTCGCGGCCGTTTCACTAGCGTCACATATACCAAATTTGGTATTATGGTTGGTTTTACGGTACGTGAATGGATGTCGAAGGTATGTGACTGGTGCAAACATGATAATCATGAGATGCGTGTCATGTAATAACCTGACTACATGCCACACCCATGATACGCTAGTGGCCGTTTCGCTAGTTTCACTTATACCAAATTTGGCATTAGGGAACGTGAATGGATGACAAAAGTGTGATACTGGTGCGAACATGATAAACATGTGATTTGTGTCATGTAACAACATGACTACATGCTACGCTCATGATGCGCCCGCGGCAGTTTCGCTAGCTTCACATGTACCAAACTCGGTATTACGCGACGCGAATGTACGACATAGGTAAATGACACATCCAAACATGGTAATCATGACATGCGTGTCATGCAACAACATGACTACTTGCCGCACTCATGATGCGCTCGCGGACGTTCCGCTAGCTTCACATATACCAAATTCTGTAATACGTGACGTCAATGGATGACGAAAGTATGTGACCATGCAAACATGATAATCATGAGGCATATCATGAGAGAACATGACTACATATCACTGTCAAGGCGCCAAAACATTTTGACAAGTGCGGTGCGTGCGCACGCCGGCGTTTATTTCGTCACGTCATGCCCGCGTAGCCACGCCAAGCGCAGGTCTTACCATATACTCGCAGGTGCACGCCGCACTGCGTTGCTTTCACGCAGGTGCGTTTAAGCACGTCCAGCGTTCCTCTATCATGAAAATAGGGAGACGCAGTGTTGTCTGGGTGAAATGAAATGAATTGAAACCAGTGCGAAGTGCGACATGCTGTATTTCGCGCTGACCGCTGTCGGGCCACGCCGACGGACGCTGGTCGCAGCTGGCGTCAAACTATCTATAGAGTGCTCGCGTTAGGCTAACATAGCGTCACTGTTCCCAGCGTGTGCGTGCGTCAATGCTATATTGGAGTATATTGGGCTCTTCATGATGCTTTCGTGGCCGTTTTGCTAACTCTACATATAACGAATTCGGTGTTACGTGACATCAATGAATGACGTATTATATGACTGGTGCAAACATGATAATCCTCACACGCGCGTCGTGTAAGAAGATGACAATATTCCACGCCCACGGCTTGCTCGAGGGCACATTGCTAGCTCCACATATAATAAATTTGGTATCACTTGACGTGAATAGATGACGAAGGTAAATGACACATCCGAACATGATAATCATGAGACGAGAGTCATGTACGGCATCATTTAGTTCGACATCGTAACGTTGTGCTGATTTTGAAGTAACATATCAACATTTCTCCTTCGTGCTTCGCATATCATCTATTCCCACTGTACGTGGGATCTGCCTTTTTTTTGTGCTAACAGGCGACGTTAAACGCGGACGTGCTTTTTTTACCCATCACTTTACGGGGCGGCAGTCTGCCACCGCAGTGCACACGCCACGCGCTCGCGCTTTCTTTTTCATAAATGACAACATTTTACATCTCCATATATGCCTAAACTACATACGTAAGTCCATTCAAATCGAGTAATCCTACAAAATGTTTCCTGATCACCTTTTCCTGCGAGTCATTTGTGAACCTGTTGAAGATACTCATTTCATACAGTTGTGCTCCGAACTACAGGGAAATGGTGACTTACGAAAGAATTACCGATGACTTTCTATTGGAGTAGGGCAGCGTTGTGGGGTTGGCAATCCGAAATTGTAATGAATGCGGAAACATTCCACATATTTGTGACCTCGCAATAGAATTCGAATGGAATTGCGACAAAGCTTGGGGGAATAGAATGGAATTGGAGTTAGGCGCATTTCCGCGGAATAGAAAGAGAATGAAATTACGTCTTTTTTATAGAGCACATTTTCGTCAATGCGCTTTTTTTAAACTTCAAATGGTAGTAAGTATGGCCTTACAGCTTAAGAATAAAATAGTATCTTAAAAACACTTGGTTGATTACAAGCATAGCAAAATTATATAATCAGAGCACGTACTTTAACTTTGTTCTTATATTGACAAAGTTGCTCCGAAGTTTTTTTTCTATTGTTCGCGTAACCACGGCTCTATGCAGTCTCGCGGACCTATAAGGTGGCGGCAATCTCACCTTACACCTTGTGGTTTTCTCTTTGGTGGTACCTCAGCCGCCTGCTTACTCGAAATGCTTCACTTTTTTGTATATGCCGCTGTCCGCGACTAGGACGCATATTCGAAAACATGCTTGTATAATTTGAGATGCGCATTCATGGCAGTGCAATGCTTCTTTTTACTGCAACCTTTCGTATAGCAGCATGTGCACAGTCTCGCCACATATTATCACCCCACCCCCATTTCTTCAATACTGTTCCCCCTGCCTTCACACATGATTGTCATTGTCGAAACTCTATAGGAAGGCTCTAAAGGCCAACACAGCACACAGTCACAGACGATGAACTGTGTGCTGTATGAACGGTGTGTGCGATGACTATTGTACAAAATTAACTTTAAAAGTAATATTGAATAGACTCTTGAAAGCATTGGTTCTGATAGCCAGCCAAAGCAGGTTTTCGTACAACCAAAGTGGCGCCTCTCCGAATACCTACACGACCATTTGCTAAGGCTTCACCTTGGCATTAACGCATTTAAGCTTACGATAGTAAGCCAACATTCGTTTACACATGCACTCTTATAAGGAGAAGGCCTGCTTATTCACTACCCAAATACTAACGGTTTATTTGTCATAAAAAGCCCTTAACACCTAGTGGGTGAGTATAGTAAAATGCTTATTAGTGAAACTTGCTAGTTTGCAAGGAAGTTGGTGAGTAGTGCTGACTTCAATATTTACTACATCACTAATTTTTTAGCTAACGGGCGTTTATATGTGCGTGTACATTGTCACATAAGAATAAATCAATTGCAGAAGTATATAAGAGATATTACACTACAATTATCCACGTTTTATAATAATTAGCCTGGAAATAATTCATGTATATCAAGTCAAGTACGCATCAAACAAACATACATAGAGGCATGAATGAATCACAGAGGAGGACATGCACGCAAACGCCCGCATGCAATATCAAGACTTAGTCGATATGGTATACTATAGCACCCGTTTGAAGGCTATTCATGCTCCTACTTTGAAATAGCACAATTTGTAAGGTTAGCAGCCATAACTTAGAAAATTATTGAACGTTTCGTGCACATCGTTGTCATGTATGTGTGTGATCACTTAGCACAAAATTTCTATTCCAAAGTAATCGACAGAATGTAGATTAGTCTAAAATGTTTTTATGAGTGTAACGAGTACTGAAGGACATAGGGTGGTGTTTACGAAAGATCTGGCACTGTATGCGTCTCTGTAGCTATCTAGGTCAAAAGACCAAAAAGGCATTCCTGGTTAGTAACGGCAGAACTTTTCAAGCTTTACTAGCTGTCAGTGAAGAGATACCGGTAAGGTAGTAAAATACGCTCGAAACAAGTAAATGCATGCGTTGACAGCTCTTTACTGACTTTCTTTCAAGATTGTGCTGACCATAAAAACATCATAGGTAACGAGAGAACTACTGCTATGGGAACTAGTAGTGATGTTGTACTGCGCGATACAAGTCACCAAACTACTATCCCTCGACCGTGGTGACGTGTCTAGCATAGCTTTGCAGTTTTTATGCATCTGATGAAATCACATTTATAGTTTTACAATAATTTTTATCTCAATAAAATTATCAAGTTATGTATTCACTACATTAAGAAACTGTAGCAATGGAATTGACCTGCCTGGATATTCCTGCAATAGAAATCGGCTAAGCTTTTTTTTCATTCCGAGGAATTGAAGCGAATGCAAATACAGCAAGTTGCCATTCCCCGGAATGGCATTGAAATGGAACGGAGGTGCCCACTCCGCAACACTGGAGTATGAATAAACACGATGAATATAAAATGCTTTGGTTTATAAACGTGTACGTACGGTTATACAGGTTCTAATACGTTGGGTCTCTACAGTTCAGCAGACATACGCCGGAAGAGAAACGAAACTGTTCAATTAGGTGACCTCGCGCGTCGCAGCGAGAATCACTCCACAGACTTGAATGTGCATTAAAGTTCCCTAAGACAAGATATGGTTTTAAAATTTCATTTATTAAGGACTCGAGGTCATGTTTAGAAAATTCGTAGGGTGCAGGTATTCACAAAGAGTAAATGGTGACTAGTTTATTAAAAAGAGCAGCTCGAACAGCTAGTGCCTCGCAAGGTGCTTGGAGTGGTAAGGATTTGCATGCAATTCCTTGAATAACTATAATGACTTTTCTGAAAGTCATGTAGCTATGAAGAATTCCGGTGTGTTTGGATTTGAAGCGTATTTGTTATACACACTGCACTTTTGGTGGAAGTTGGTGTGAAAGTTCTTGCACAATGGCAAGGTTCTTGAAAAGGCCCCTGTATTGTATAATTTGCGTTTTCATCAAGAAAGTCAAGTAGTGATGTGCGTACGAGAAACAAGTGCACGTTTTTTTTAACGGGAGTTCCAAACTCTAGTTACAGGGTCATCAACAGGCTCTTTTATAGGCGTTTTTGTTTTTTTGACGTGCTCAAAGCAGCTACGTCACTCTTTCTGCACGAGGGGTACAGTGGTGTTCATTTTCTTCTTCTTGAAGGCACTAGATTGTAGCAGTTACGGGCCAACCTATTGAGTGTCGTGCCTAGCCTGGTAAGGCGAGGCCTTCGAATCTGATGGCCCTGGAGTCGCCTGTCAATGTTCGCGTGTTGGTCTAGTAGACAACTACTCCCGCCTTGTGGACAGTCGCCACAACTGATGGCTTTCTCTGTGGAGGCTGAAAGAGTTGCGTAGGCTGGTTCGACGTTGTCCCCTGGCGCGTCGCATAAGCACATGATGTGTTGTAAAAAGCTATGTACTTTTTACACGCTTTCTTAAACGAAATATTTTCTTTTACTATTAGAGTTCCGGTTTGAACAGGATCGTGAGTGGGCTGCGTGATCACCTTCACAGTTGACACAAGGAGGTCTGCTTGCACAGTGTTTAGAGGGGTGTCCTTGGTACACAATTTTGGTGCAGGTTTCTTAACCTCGGCAGCTTTGGGAGTCATGTAGCAATCGCTAAAATTAGAAAAATTATCGGTGGACACTGAATTTAATGTAACCAGTTTCGAAATATAAAGGCAGTACACTGGATGCAAATGTCAATGATAGGTGCTAGGTAGGTATTTCTTTGTTCTCGCGTTTGATGATCATTCCTTTCACATCAGTGACATTTTGCTCTTTCCAAACCCTTTTAGCAGTGCTTGTTGATACAGCTCAAGGTAGTGCGTTTCTGAGACGACTCCGCAGAAAGTATTCATCGGATGGTGAGACGATACAGATATTGTAATTTTCGAAAAGTTATCAAGCTGCCCAATTTTTCCTAGTAGAGTTCTTCAGGTGACTCAAACAGGAGGTCGACGCTTGTTATATTAGTTACCTTGTAAACTCGTTCAAACATTTTGAACAGTGTCCTTGACACCACAAATATTAAAGTTAATCAGGCTTGTTTGTCTAGGGTTTCACTATGAATAAGTGTGCAATTTCAGGAAGGACAATGCAGAGTGGTTAAAACATTGTCATCGTTCGGTGCGTGCCCTTTTGTCAGAAAGGAAATCAGGTATGCGGGCAGGTGATGATGTTGGTGTGATAGTTTTGTTTGTTTCGGCATTCATGGCACCCACCGATCATCGAGTCCAGCTAGGGGATGATGAAGCACATTATCACGCTGCAGACGCCAGCCGTACATTGCCACTATAACCAAATATATTTATTCATTTTTGAGTAAATACGAACTGTTAACCTTTGCAGCCAGAAAAACTCAGAAGTAAGCGCAAAAGAGAAGTACACAGGAAAGATGTAACATCACAGCGAAAAACCATGATGTGATGACAGAGATGGGTAGGAAAAAGCGATGGTGGATCTCAGTAGGTGGGTCAGCCCAGGGATGTCGTGGGGCCAAAGAGTTGTGTTGCCTCGACAAGGTACAAACACCCAGCTTCGGTTCAACGCCAGGATCATCTTTTCTCTGGACACAGGAAAGCCACGTACAGTTTGGCGTGGGAGGAGTCAGGGTGTAGTTTATGGTGACGCCATTCACCAACACCTGCCTACGTAGACGTTCTAGCGAGATAAACTTAGAAGGGCGTATGCCACATCAAACGCAGTCAACAAATGCGTTTTGGCAATAATTCATCGCGCCGATCATGCGCAATTGTCAGCTCATTCTACGAATTCTGTTGACAGGGAGTCCTTGCGAGGAATTATGTGTCTTTTATTGTCCAAGACTATCATTTAGATTATCAAAACTCAGTATTTTTCTAAAGCTTTTGTATTCGTTGGTGGCACCTAAGTATTTTTTATTTAGATATGTTGATGTATATATACGCTGTTCAATCTATGTACCCTTTCGGAGCATAAAATTGAGGAAAAGATATTACCTTTGTTTCGGTGGTGCCACTTGAGAGCGGATTACAGCCAAAAGACTAAGGTACGCTATAACAACCGGCAGTATCCAACCAGTCGCCAACAGGGAAGGTGTTCGCCACAAACAAAGCAGTCTTTTTTTCATCAATGCCCAGAAGCGTTTACCCATTCTTGGTACCAGATTGACCATGAGAATCTCGGTTGCCCTGTGTCCTGCATTTGCGTAGATTTGATCAATAAGCACAGCACGACTTTATCCCGTCGCATGTGGTTTCACCTATTTTGTATTCGTACGCGTGACACGCGTGTAAACTTTACGTTTATTTTCCTTAATCTATTTGGCTATGTTTCCAGAGCTGAGTTATCTTTGTGCGTGATGTTGTCTTTATGAGTTAGCACGTGAGGTTTGAAAAGAGAAGGCAATGTGTCGCTCAGAGCCCCGACACTCTTCTTGTTTTGTTGAACAGCACTACAATATTACAATTACCCAGTATTAGTCCAGCAAAACTTGATGGTTTTCCTTTTCAGCCTGCTCTTGTGGCACTAATCGACAAAAAGCCTAATGAAAATCAAGGCTAGCTTTTCGAACGTTGTAGTAAGTGCGCAGAGACACATAATGCATGCGTGATATTATAACTGCAAATGGAAAGCAAATATTCACGAAGCATACATTTTCTAGGCTGCATTATTCTATCCCAAACTTTCAACTTTGTCTTAGTTTTGTATAGCTTAAGAGAAACCTATTACTTTTCTCGCTTAAGCCACAGCTGTGAGTAACAAGTGGTTCTATTTGCCCATGACCTTACTCGAAATTTGAATGAGATTGTACACGCATGCCGCATATACGCTTCCCATACAAGATGCCACTTTGCTGTCTGAAACATCAAAAACAATGTCCTCCTTTACGAAAAAGCTGAGCACATGTGTTACAGAAGTAGTTACTTGCACATTCACTCACCAGTTTTTGATGTACATACAACACATTAGTAAGCACCTTAGGAACAACAAGCACAAAGTTGTAAACGCTCGCCGAAAGAACACTTCCGCGTAACCGTATCAGGGTAGTGTAGAATGATATTGCAACGGTTGTGCCTCCTTTTGTTGATGTAAGGTTATATGCAGATGATTGTCTCTTGTTTTGTCATGTGAAAAGTGTTTCTGATCAAATGCTCCTCAATGAGGCTCTTCAATGTATTGACAACTGGTGTGAAAAATGGTGCATGAAAATTAATTTTGATAAAACTGTTTGCATGACAATTTCAAATAAAAAATCCCTCTTAACTATAAATACACAATAAACAATAGAGAAAGTAAGAGTTTTAATGAGTTGAAATACTTAGGTGTTACTAGATCTAGCAGTTTAAAGTGGGACAATCATATTGACAACATTACAGGACTGGCGAAGCGAAAGCTGGGTTTTCTGAGAAGAAAACTCCGTAATGCAACGCCCTCTGTTAAATTGTTGGCGTATAAGACTATTGTTAGACCAACGCTGGAGTACGCAGCTATCATCTGGGATCCGCATAGTAAAACTGAAATTAACAAACTTGAACGAGTACAAAGATTGGCCGCGAGGTTTATTTATTCAAATTACATGAGAACACAGTCTGTATCACTTTTGCTTGCTAGGGCTGACCTTCAATCGTTAGCTACACGTAGAAAAATAGCTCGCTTAAAATTTATTTATGACCTGTATCATAAGAACTACAGGCTAGATCCCAGTGTTTACCTGCGCCCCCCAGGACGAGTGTCGGCTCGTACCAATCACTCATTTTCTGTGCAAGCTTATGAACCGCGGGTGGATGTATTTAAGTTTTCGTTTCTGGTGCGATCTATTGTTGACTGGAATGCGCTTCCTCCCGAAGTACTTACAGGATGTAGATCCTCACAGGATTTTCAACGACAGCTGGACTTGTTTTTTGCCTAACATTGTTTGTGTATTGTTCACCTGTTCACCTCCCACCCCTGCTACAGCCCGCAAGGGCTAGTATTATTGTAAATAACAATAATAAAACGCGTGCTACGGTGCTATATAACGCGTACTGCTCGTGATTTTATGACGCAATAGCTTTTATGATGCAGCGCTAGCTCTCCTCACTTAACGGAACTTCAGATACGCCAAAAGGAAATACACATTCGCATCAATCACGAAAAAGTTCGCCTGGAATAAAGGTATCATAAAGTATTTCTTTTCACAAATCATACAAACGCATGTACAAAACACAGACACATTTATAGCACTGCATGGGCCTGAAATTTTGTCCCGAGCCTTACCCGAAACCAGGCGTAAAATGCCGAGCCCAGCCCTGGCGCCATTCTAACTGCTAAACTTATCCACAGTGCACTTATTCATTAACAGGCCCTGCCCAGATTTGCTAGAAGTTATTAGTTGTTAATGGTGTATAATAATGATGCCTTGCGCTTTGTAGTAGGCGATAAGACGGAAAATCTGGTGTGTACATGAATCTATTTGTTGCTTTGGCCACAGGGGTACCTCAGTGGTTAAATCATTTTGATATTCAGTCTTCGTACACGGGCCCAATTTCCCAGCCATGGCGGTAGCACAATGAGAGAGGAGAGAAAAGTAAAAGAGGGAGATTGGAGGGGAAAAAACATCTAGAATAAAAAAACCATCACAGCATGTCCACGGAGTGAATCACGATGAGTAAGGCGAAGCGTCCGTCAGCGCTTCCTTCCATTCGTTCGTTCGTGCATCCATCCGTGCGTCCATTCATGCGTCCATCCATCCATCCATCCATCCGTACATTTGCTCTTGCGTCCATCCGTTCGTCAGTGCGTGCATTCATCCATCTGGCCGTGAGCCCGTCCATGCGTCAAACAGACAGATGACACATGGACGCAGTAAGCTGATGATTCACGGTTCACCAATAAACCCTCCGAAGCTTCGCCCCACTCATCAACATTCATTCCGCGAATAGGCTGTGAGGTGGTTACTGCATGCATGCATACTACATAAAGGTGACGACCGACGCACGCCTTAAGAGCTTCGCTCCTATTAAAGTCATGGTTGATGCCTCCATGGTGTAAATCGGTAAAACACGAAAGTAAAACGTGTCCTTACAGAAGTTGCCTAATGCTTGCTATACATCAATTGAGCGAGCACAATGTCCATTGGTGTTTGAAAGATACAGCTCTGATTAACGTGAACGCATCCACGTTGACGCTTAGTCATACACCTCCATCGCGATGAACGTCCATCATTGATAAATAAAGAAACGCTTGCGATTATAGATGCCTACGTTAGCTACAGTAGTCAACAGTGAGAGCGGAATCAGAAAAAGCGTTGTAGTTGCGAGAAGATCATGACTGATTAGACGCTAAACTTGGGCTACGGCATACAGGCAGGCAAAGAACTTTAATAATATCCGGGACAGCGCTCAAACCCACTCTGGAGGCGACACCGGTGCGCCATTCCCACGCCGGGACGGGGAGGTTAAACTCCACGGCTATGTTGTGGGCCCTCTGGATGGCCCTTAGCTGGTCTCCTTTGTCGTTGCTTGTAAGGAGACAGGTTCAGCCCGCCTCCGTAGAGGGAGACTCGCTGCTCTCGCGCAACGCAGGGCATTGCCACAGCATGTGTTGATGACCACAGCGCGGGCACCCCGGGTCTATGCCACACATGTATTTAGAGCAATTTAGAGGCGATGCATACGCCTTCGTCTGTAAGAATCGCAGAATAACAAACTGAGGTCTTGTTAAGTGTGGGTGTGGCAGTGGGTATTTCCACCCCTCGAACTGGCAGTGTTTGCTAATTTCGTTTAAAGTTAGCAAAGTGTCTCTGAAGAAACAAGTGACATCCTCAGCCTTCGAGTGATTTTCCCTGGCGTGGACTGTGAGACCTCGCGCCCGGAAGTGAGCCAACTCGTTGGCATTAGGGAAGGTTCCGTGTACATGTCAGCGAACGTGTGCGGGGAACCAGATTATGTGTTTTTTGCCTAACCAATTGACAGCAGAGAGAACGCTTGCGGCTTCCCGACAAACTGAGCCTGTCATGAAGGCCCGCGCGCCTGCACGCGAAGCCGTGTAAATGGCGGTGCGATCGGTGGCAGCGAGAGCTAGTGCCACAGCGACCTGCTAGGTGCGATCAGCGTTTGAATTTAATAAAGTCATAGACGACAAGCGTTCGCCTTTGCGAGTTGTAACCACAGAAACAAAGTGGTCCACAGAGCCGTACTGCACTGCGTCTACAAAGGCCACGTTACCCTCCATAGCAGCTTTGGTCCTGAGTAGGGCTTCCGCCTGTGCCTGACGTCTCCCAACGTTATGTGTGGGATGCATGTTATGGGGTATCGGGGAAACTGTTATTTTGCGCGCATGCCTTTGGGAAGCTGCCGCAGACATTCTTGGGATACGGGAGATTTGAGCCCGAGGTGGGCTAGTAACCGTCGCCGAGCTGCAGTGGAAGACAGCTTTAAATTTGAGATACTTTTTGAGGTTCTACGATTTCGTTGAATATGTTATCAATGCCTATCTCAATGAGCTTGACCGTACGGGTGCTCCCAAGTAACCCGAGCACCTGTTTCACGGACCGGCGGATGATCACGTCGAGACGGCATATGTTTCCTTTTTGCCACAGGTGGGCGGGAGCCACATAGTTGATGTGACTCATGAAGAAAGCGTGGAACAGTCTGCGGAGATTTTCTTCAAATAGTCCGCCACGCCTGTTAGCTACTCTGGTAATTAATTTAGCCATTGCTTCGACCTTCCAAGAATTATGAGAAACACTGCCGTCATTATGGCCGTTGGCCAGAATGACCATGCCTAGTATGCGAACTTGGTCCACCGTGGGGGTGGGAGTACCATTCGCCGTCAGGACATTGATTGCCGTGTATGCGTCTCTGCGCGCCTTGCATTTCGGGTGGTATAAAAGTTATTCTAATTCCTCTGCTGATAGCGAAAGACCGGCCTGTCGTGAGAACATTTGTACCATGTTTACTGCCACTCGTACACCAGACGGTGATGTGGTCTGCGTAGAAGACGTGGCTCGTGCCGTCGATCTGTGAGAGTTGTTGCGACAGAGCGTGCATGGAGAGGTTGAACAGGAACGGAGAAATCACAGCCCCTTGGGGTATGTCCCTAGGTCCCAGGGTGAATTTATTCAAGCCCAGCGAGCCGAGTTGGATTATAGGCGTTTTGCCGCGCCGGAACGAGCTAGCATGGTTGTAAAAACTTGTACCTAATCCTGCTACGCGAATCGAGTCGATAATATGAGAGTGCTTGATGCAGTCAAATGCCTTCTCCAGGTCGACCTAGAATGGCTCTAGTGTCTCTGGTGATCTTATCCATGAGCTCATAGTTGAGCATTAGCATAACATCCTGCGTGGAGAGGGTCGAACAAAAGCAAATTTGGTTGATCTGTAGAATCTGGCGCTCCTCAACAAATTTTGTGACTTGATTGAGTATTACGTGTTCGGCCACCTTACCTACCCAGGACGTGAGCGAGATCGCATTAAGTGAGCCTTGCGCTAACGGTTTACTGGCTTAGGGATAAGTATGATGGTTGCCTTGCGTCGTTGAGGCGGAACGTTGCCAGTCTCCCACATTCTGGTAATGTGCTCGCTGAGAACTTTTATGTCCTCCTCAGCAAAAGTTTTGAGAAACTTATTCTTTATGCCTTCCGGGCTCGAGGCTGAGCGGCAGTTGAGTTTGGAGATGACAGCCCGAACCTCGACTGCCTGAGTGGGCAAGGCGAGTGGACAATGGGATAACCTACAACAGTCCCTCAATGAGAAGAAGGTGCCAGACGTCATCGCCTTACAGGAAACTGGAGGAATGGCTAAATTGTCTAATTACAAATCTTATGTTACCCCCGATGAAAAAACGCCCGTAACAACCCTCGTGCGAAGAAATCTCACAGTGATAGAACATGATAGAGAAATCTACAATGTCATGTTCTTGTTCAGTTAGTTTCATCGTAGAAGAGTGGTGACAGTCTATTTATATTAAATGTCTATGGCAGCTCTAGACAAAAAACCAAACTTAGGTCTCTTTTCAGAAAAACTACCACCATTACAAAAAAAACCAAGCTCTGGTTATACTAGGAGATTTCAACGCGTTGCATGCGGCGTGGGGTTAGGACAAAGAAAACATCAAAGGTAGAAATCTCTGGATCGATGCCCAACAGGTCAGCCTTACGTTAATAACCGACCCCCTTTTCCCAACTAGGATTGGAAACAGTGTAGCCAAAGACACATCCCCTAAACTCACATTCACTAAGAATACCATCGAACCTCAATGGCTTAACACACAAAAATTATGGGCAATGGCTACTATATAATTCAGACCACGTTTAAAGCAGGTCTACGTTAAAGAGGAGGCAAAGAATTAAGGGTGGTTGAATGGATTAGGTTTAGAAAAATCAGAGAGAAGGAAGCATGTGATGTCATCAAAGATATAGATGAATGGCTAAGGAACCTTAAGCAAAATATTAAAATGGCAACTAAGACAATAGCAAAAACAGAAGGATTAGAAAGCACAGACAGTAAGTTCCTACATATGAGGGAAGCAAAAAACCTAAAAAAAGCTTGGAGATCGCAAAATAATAACAAACTCCTTAGAAAAAGGATAGCCACCCTCCGTAAAGATATTGAGAAGTACGCAGAGCAACTATGCAGACAACAATGGGAAGAAAAGTGTGATGCGATTGAAAACAAATATGTTTCTCCAAAACATGGACCCTGTTAGGGTGTCAGATAGACTTGGAAGTGAGCAAGACAGCTCAACAACAATACTTTATTAGATGGTACATAAATACAAAGGTACGGAGGAACAACTGATTGAAGAAATCAGACAGAGATACGTTGGCGATACAGAAAAGAGCAATTAAGCTCCTACAGAAGTAAAGAAAACGATTCCCTATACCGACACATATTAGAGGCCGAGGTACAGTCGAAACTAATGAAACTGAGCCCAACATACGCCCTGGGCCACAATAGGATCACGAATAAAACGCTCAGGAATTTAGACGACAAATATATCACAGTCCTCACCGAATATATGAACAATTGTTGGCAAAAAGGTAAGATACCCAAGCAGGGGAAAACGGCAACAATCATAATGATTACCAAGCCAGGCAAGATATTAGATCTTGACAACCTTAGACCTAATAACCTGACATACAACATAAAAAATTTATTATAGCATGTCATTCTTACTTGCCTGTCAACTTATATGTAAGAAAATGAGGTCTTCCCTCATACCACGGTAGGCTTCAGGGCAAAACTGTCCACACAGGACAGTATGCTTAAAGATAAAACATGAAATAATTGATTAGGTTCTCAGTACACACGACACAAAGGTCATAGTTGACCTAGGTTCTTAAAAAAGCGTTCAATAATACATCACGTAAAGCTATACTTGCCAATCTAGGGATAGGAAAAAGAGTATACGATTGTATATCAGACTTTTTAACTGACCAGACTGCAAGAATAATACTAGGCGAAGCAGAATCCCAAGAGTAGCCTGGGCCGCAGAGGTACACCACAAGGCTCAATTCTATCCCCCTTTCTTTTTAACGTGACCATAATAAGTGTCCCTATCAGACTGCAGGAAATTCCAGGACTCTACCATAACCTCTACGCAGATGACAATACCTTATAGGTAGCAGAGGGTAGTGACGGACACATAGAGGAAACTTTGCAAACCGCAGTGAATATTGTAAAAGAATATGCCACGCATACAGCAATACAATGCTCACCGGAAAAATCAGAACTTCTTTTCTATAAACCGACATGTAGTGGTCAGAAAAGTATCCAGAAGAAAACTAACTATAATGTCTTTGTTGGAAAAAAATCCAATACCTGTGGTCGAAAGCATACTAATTTTGGGACTCTGAAACAGCTCCAACGGGCGCAACAGAGAGGCGATTATATTACTTGAAACCAGTGTGCAGCAAATTATGCGTCTACATAAACAATAATGTAATAATACTCGTGTGATAATACTCGTGCAGGCTTTTGTCATCACTCGTACTGTATATGCAATCCCGTACATTAGGCTGCAAGTAGCCGAAAGAGAAAGAATTGACAGAATCATTAGACAAGTTTTCAAACAGGTGATCGGACTTCCAATAACTACCTTTATTGAGAAATTACTTCAATTAGGACTTCAAAACACATCAGAATAGCTTTTAAAAGCTCAAAGAATTGTACAATATAAAATAGTAACGCAGAATAAAACAGGCAGGGCAATACTAAGGGGACTGGGTCTCAACTACACAAATCAACTTGGAGCCAAAAAAAGGATATCACGCATAAAGTTAGGAAATGTTTAGTAATGTTACCGAGCCCAAAAAACATGCACCGCTACCTTCACAAGGCCAGAAGAGCTGAAAGAGCAAAAAGTGTACATTACAACGTAAAATATTTACCGAAAACAACATATGTAGGCGCAGCGAAATACAATGTAAATGACAACATGACTATAGCAGTTGTGGACTACAAAGGAAATCTTAAGGTCAGCAGCTTGGTGAGAACGAGCTTTGCAGAAGAGGCGGAGGAAGCAGCTATTGCAATGGCCATAGCATCCACTTCGACTTCACTAATTGTTCGGGACTCGCAGACGGCTGCGAGAAACTTTACACAAGGGCAAGTATCCCAAATAGCTTTAAGAATATTGGCTGGATGCAACGACCAACGAACAATAGATATAGTTTGGGCACCCACTTCCTCCTCCTTGCCCGGCAATGAGGCTGCACACCAGACAGCTCAAGAACTTACAGACCGAGCCTCTGGATTGCCCTGGTCGAACGGGGAGGATGATGAGAGATTTGAGTGGATGACCACTTACAGAGATATTACGCAGTATTGAAGGCTAAGCAGGAAAATTTATCCTCCTGCACACTCGTCACTGAATAAAGGACAGGTGGTGGCGTGGCGCTTACTCCAGACGCATGCGTTTCCCACTCCGGTAACAATGAACCGCTGCGTGCCGGAACTTCATTCGGGCAAGTGTGAATTTTGCCATAACAGGGTGGCCTTCAGCCACATTTTATAGGCATGCCCGCAGACCCGCATGAGAGGTGAATTTGTAGAAGGGAGTGGATGGAATACCGCGCTCCTCAGCTCTGACTCTCAATTACAAGCCCGCTTAATACCGCAGCCCAAGACGACGCCAGGACTCATGGTATCATGGCCGTCATCTAGGTTTGGTCCTTCCTTCCCCTCTCGCACCTGAAATGGGAGGAGGATCTTTCTGCCAATAAATAAAGTTTGTTCATCATCATCATCATATAATTTAAATCGAAAGAGCTAACCAATTGCTCCTCACCCGGAACTGGGGTTGTGTAGAGTGAGCCCACGGTGCCGACGGTGGCACTGAGTGCAAAATCAGCACTTGAGGCTCGTCTAGAGGCCCGCATGGACACCCATCTTAGTGCTTAGAAAATCATTTTTCCACGGCACTAACCTCTGCTATCGCCAAATTGACCGAAACAATCTCCACAATCAATGCCCAGTACTTGTCACAGTCGCCGTGTAGCATCCAACGATCCGGCGGTCAGAATAAATACGTGTCTGGCCGCTAACCGAAAACCTCGCGTCACGCCACATAAAATGATGTAGATGATGATGACAGCTGCACGCTAACAGGAACCGTGAACGCCACTCTCGCCGTGAGTGCTGACTCCGCAGCTGTGTCTCTACAACCGCTTTTAACTACAAGGACCATAGGGGGCAACGCTCAAGTTAGACGCTTTCTGTGTTGCGATTCGGCCACCCCCATTCAAATTACTCCTAGGAACTGTCGGACATTCCGTTACCGCGCCAAGCGGGCTCACCTCCGAATTTTCCTATCAAGTCTCGCTTCACTTCCCGCAGTGGTTGCCCTCCAGGAGCCAGGGAGTGGCCACGTTCCAGCAGGACCCCTCTTCCTGTCTATTCGTGCACAAAAATTATGCAGATTTGGAACTTAATACTATAGTATTCCTATGTGATGGTCTCCCTCCTTCCGCTTAAGAAACTAGACGCATTATTAGACATACTCAAAGCTACTGCTCTCCAAAACTTAAAAATGTTTCTTGCGCAACACTTTTCAGTCGCTTCCTGAATGCTGTAGGCAGGGATCCCCTTGTGATAGTGGGCAATTTCAACACTCACAGCACAGTCTGGGGGTACGCGCGTGATGATAAGCTTGTGCGCACGCTAGCGGAACTTGCGTCCACACTGGTCCTCACTCATCACACTGACCCTGCATATGTGACGCGAGTGGGTAACTGCGTGACTCGGGACACTTGTCCCAACCTTACTCCCAGAAAAAAGCATCAGACACGCAGGCTGGGACAACACATAGGAAACCCTCACCAGTGACCACTGCATAAACACAATCATCACAGCCACCCCATTGGCAAGGCCCTACAGCCAAGCCTGCCTACCCAAATACACAAAGTTCCGGAAAAACTACACCAATCTGGCTCCGATTCCCAAAAGAGGTTATCACGCGTGGTCACGCGAATGAGTTACCCACCTTCGTATGGGAAAAACTAAAGTTCAACTCTCAGAGGCTACGCCAAAGGTGGACAACCACCTCCTTTATCTCTGGCAGGCACGGCACAGCCTCACTCGTCCGCAGATGGCCCCGCCAAAAACACAATTGGAAGCTCAAAATTCACATTACCAAGCTCACTGGACGAGCGGCTGAGTAAGTGGCCCCGCTCACCGACTCGAATTGGGTGGAACGATGCAACAAGGCTGCTAGACAAATGTCCAGCTGGAACATTGGGCGCCTCTTTCACGCCTTGATTGATCCGACCTTATCGATTCCTTCAATGGAGACACTTCAGAATGAGCATGCAAACTACGCGATCAATACCTCTGTGTTCAACGTGACATTAAAGGGCCAGCGTACTTGAATGCAGGTTCTGAGAACGCGGGGCTGTATCAATCGTTCTGGCTCCATGACCTGAAGGTGGCCCTGACTAATCCTAAACGAGAAACGGCACTGGGCTGAGGCAAAGTAATAGTGCAATTACTTGTCAACCTTCCCGACCCGACGTACGACACACTCCTGGAATACATAAACACCATCTGGCTTGGTCAGAAAACCCCTCCCTATTGAACGGAAGACTGGTCTAGTCACTTACATTCCAAAAGCCGGCAAAGCCATGAACACGCATAACATTCGCCCCATCTCTAACGTCTTGTGCGGGAAAGCTAATGAAGACTATGGTGCGAGATTAGCTATTCAAGTTCCTGGAGAACCAACACGTAATTTCTGACATCAAGTTCGGGTTCCACCTACACTGGTCCGCACATGATGTCTTGCTTCAGCTCGACCGCAAATTTTGAAATTCGTCGACTACCTCCTCAATGACAAGGCGGATCTCGCCCTTGACTTGAAGGGAGCTTTCGACAACGTCACGCATGACATGATTCTGACTCACCATCCCCAAATCAACTGTGAACACAACAGGTTTCAATAAATTAGACTATTCTTATCTGACTGACAGTCAGATATCTTGATACAAAATGAAGAACACAGCCCCTGCCAATTAGAAACGAGAGGCACCCGTCTTTGTAGTGTCCTCTCACCTCCACTGTTTAATTTGGCGATGATGAACCTAACGGCTCAGCTGGAGAACGTTGAAGGAATACAACACGCACTTTACGCCGACGACATTATCATATGGGCTAAACACGTATCGGAAGGAAACAGAGAAGCCAACCTGGTGTAAACGGTGGAGATCGTGGATACCAACGCCCGCTGCTGCGGCCTTCATTGCTCCCCGACCGAATCGGAATTCGTGTACATTCGTCCCTCACCAAAGTGCACTTCAGAAATTGAACTGTCCTTGCAAAGCTGACCCATTCCACAACATTATGAGGTCAGAGTAATGTGTCTGTTTATTCGCAAACATCGCCGAGTCGAAACAACATTGACAAAACTGTAAGATGTGGGAGACCAGGTGGGCTGTATGGTTCGCCGGGTACCCAACAAGCGCAGGGGATTAGGGAGCCTTCATGTTCGCGCGTCTCCGTGTTTCAGGATGATGTCAGCCTTTGACCCACCACTTGCCGCCACCCGCTAAAACACAATGTCGCCAGTCCCGGTTTCCGTGGCAACAGGCGCCATGTTGGTTCTCGCGGCCAGGCGTTCCTGCTCCGCCGTGCTGCACCGGCTGCATGTTGGCGCGCGTGTGCAAGCTGCGGTATGAGCTGCGTTTGATTACCCCATAGACGTAGCTTCCGCTACCACACCATCCTCGTGCTAACCACACATAAAGTCTATATGCCACAAGAAAGTCTATATGCCAGGGTGCTGCGTGCCACAATGCAAAACCATCTGAAGACCTTCCCGCTTCCCGAATTGCTCTAGCCAACGGAAACGCTGGGCTACACAAGTGAAGTGAGACTGCTTGGAGGCGACTACTTCTCGCCGTGTTTGTGAGGTGAGTACCCGTTGTATTGAGTGGGTTGAGTATATCACCGCACATTTCGTGAAATGGCTGACATAGCCATGCAACAAAAAGCAGTTTGAGCAAAGTAAGCACGACAACTAGCACAGTATAATAATGAATTAGGCTTCGTTATGCTATGCTGTGCAAGCGAAAGATGGTTGAGTATGCTTGTTTATCCTTGCAGTCGAAGCGCAGTTCCTCAATCGAATGACATGACTAGTCGAATGTGTGGTCCTGCATGCATTCACTATCTGCACTTTGTCGGTTTCCGAAGCCATTTCTGCATTCGTTGCGGAAAACTCCAGGCCCGTAAACCACCTACAGACGCTCCCGTTCGCTTCTTCATTTTCTGGCAGAAGTTCGCATTCCTGCAATTTTACCTCGGTTGCTGAGGAAGGGCATTTGGAGAGGTATACAGACGAGCCGATGAACGCGTTTCCTGT
This sequence comes from Rhipicephalus microplus, assembly GCF_043290135.1. Classification (NCBI taxonomy): domain Eukaryota; kingdom Metazoa; phylum Arthropoda; class Arachnida; order Ixodida; family Ixodidae; genus Rhipicephalus; species Rhipicephalus microplus. The sequence continues at coordinate 182,479,223 of NC_134703.1, read as the reverse complement.
AGGCGCTTGTCTTGCACAGTTGCAATGCAACTAACTTTTTGTGAGGCTTGCCATGGAGTATTAGTTTTTCGCTTCAATGACACGCGCAACCACACCGAAACTCGCTCAATAATTGCAAACAGGTCTTCTCTTTAATAACATAGAATGTGACAGATTTACTGTTCGTGTTCGTTCATCCTTCTGTCTATCTGTCGGTCCTGAACGGAGCACTATATGTGCACTAAGCAAGTCGGTTCTCAGCCTATAACTCAAATATGCTCTATGTGGTGCATCGTTATTTGTGTCATCCTTTTGTTTCACAACCAGACACACAGATGAATTGATATCGTAAATTCCGCTTTTATTTAGTGCTTGTAGAGAAAATGTGTATGGACTCCGTATATCCGAAGCCGTCGCTGCATTTGTCGCAGAAAACGCCAGGCCAGTAAACCACCTACAGACGCTCCCGTTCGCGTCTTACTTTTCTGGCAGATGTTCGCATTCCTGCAATTTTACCGCGGTTGCTGAGGAAGGGCATTTCGAGAGGCAGATTGGCGAGCCGAAGAACGCGTTCCCTGTAGGTGCTTGTCTTACACAGTTGCAACGCAACTAACTTTTTGTGCGGCTTGCCACGGGGTATTCGTTCTTCGCTTCCTTGACGCACGCAATCACACCGAAACTCGCTCAATAATTTCAAACAGGACTTCTCTTTATTAACATAGAATGCGTAGGTTTACTGTTCGTCTCCATTCATCCTTCTGTCTATCTGTCGGTCCTGAACGGAGCAGTATATGTGCACTAAGCAAGTCGTTTGTCAGCCCATAACTCAAATATGCCCTCTGTGCTGCATCGTTATTTGTGTCGTCCTTTTGTTTCATAACCAGACACACGGATGATTTGATATCGTAAACTCCGCTTTTATTTAGTGCTTCTATAGAAAATGTGTATAGACTCCGTATATGTGGTCGGAGCCGTGTTTGATTTTTTTGTCTTATTGCTTTACTCTAGGCTCACTGCGACGACACAGGCTTCCAGCCAAGGAGGCAGGATGTTTTTAAGACACAAGGCCAGATGCCATTTGGATGCTGTTTGCAATAAAATCTGACCTAGAAAAACTTGATTTGTCCCTCGTTGCTCTCCTTTGCTTTTCTTCTAGCTTAATATACAGGCTTGTGGGCATAGGGGAGGGCGGAGTTATGTGATTGAATGCCTTACTTTTTCGGGCAATCCTTACAGCTTGTAAGGTTTTTAAGCAGTCATTGTACATATTCGTTCGCAGGAACTAAACTTGCTGTAGAAAATTATATTACGGAGAAACGCAATGTTTAGTGTATCAGAAACAGGCTAGCTGAGCTATTCGGTTTACAGAGAACATCGCGAGCTCCCCGTTTGTTTGTTCTGCCTTCCCTGTCGCTACAAGTTCCATCATATAAACAGCATGGTTTCGAGCCTTGCCCTAAGAGGCCTTTGAGGTATTTGCAGTGCTAAGGTGAATACGCTTCATGAATGTCGCGTAGACATTGAAGTCCATTCATAGTGACATCGAGGTTCTCCCCCTGGCAAATATAGGCTTCCTAAATAACCTCACTCCACCAATGCGGTGGCTTTACCAAGTGGGAGAAACGAACTGTTTTAACAGTATTTTATACAAACTCGAGCCACGAACATGTTTTTCCTGTTCTACCGAACCACGGCTACCTTCAGAAAACAACCCTTCAGCCTTCAGCACTTCCTATACAAAAAACCCTCTTCTCGTTGAAACCCACGCTGCCGTCAATGTAAATGAGCAACCACTCAGAACTAACGTGGCGGCCCGTCAAGTATGGGGGCCATTTTAGCCAGTTGTAAGCAACCATGATAGGAGTTGTCACCACTCTAAAGCACGGATACGCGCGCACATGAAGGCTCCCTACAGAGAGTTACGTTGCAGGGACACCTCGCAGCTGGCGCATGCATTCGTAACCAGTCGAGTCCTCTACTCGGCTCTTCATCTTTACCTGCGCAAGTTCGATGAGATTGTTTTTGCGGTGATTATCAGGAAGATGTAAAAGCGTGCCTTCGCTCTGCCAATAACCACGTCTAACCAGCGCCTTATGGGCCTGGGGATGGTAAGACTTTTGCAGAGCTCCGGGAGGCACACTTAACCAATCAATACACGAGGCCTTTTATTGTTGTTGAACAATAAAAAATTCGTAGCGTGCGCGTTAACTAAAGGCCGAATTCTCATGTCTCTTATTCCCCATTTGCAGCGATTGGCATGTACAATGAGCACTATTTGAGAAGAAAGAGTTTCTACGTTGTACTCGCTGGGCATAACCTCCTTGGTTTTCGAAAGGTTTAGCGAGCGTTGAGCCGCAGTGCCATGATTACAGTGAAGTAGTATATGCCATGAACTCAATGTGATTAAAGGTGGGAAGTTGGTGCGAGGCGCAAAGAAAGTAAAATCCAAATTCTCCTCTCTCGTTCCCCATTAGCAGCCATTTGCATGTACATTGAGCACAGACAAGAAAGGGTTGCTACGTTATACTCGCTGGGCGTAACCTCCTTGGTTTTAGAAAGGTTTAGCGAGCGTTTAGCCGCAGTGCCATGAATACAGTGAACTAGTATATACCATGAACTCGAGGTGGTGAAAGGTGGTAAGTAGACACGAAGCGCAAGCCGTAAGAAACTGTGCGTGTGCCACCTCTCATTTATTCCTTGGAATGTCCGCTAGATGGCGGTGCTTCTATATAGGAAGATTTGCAGAGATTGATGTACATCTGCGGTAATGAGGGAGATAGGTTAAATTTATTATTCAGTAAGGAAAAATCAGCACTCATGATTTTCAATGACAACGAAGGTAGTGAGCTTAAAATACAGGAGGTCACGCTGGACATAACAGATAAATACAAATATCTGGGCATATGGATAAGCAATGGAACCGAGTACCTGAGGGAACACGAAATATACGTGACGACTAAAGGTAACAGGAATGCTGCAGTGATGAAAAATAGGGCACTGTGGAATTACAATAGGTATGATGTTGTGAGAGGAACATGGAAAGGGGTCATGGTTCCTGGGCTGACGTTCGGCAATGCCGTCTTGTGCATGAGATCAGAAGTTCAAGCAAGATTAGAAACTAAGTAACGTGGAATAGGTAGGCTTGCTTTAGGAGCTCACGGGAATACACCAAATCAGGGAGTACAAGGTGATATGGGACGGACATCATTTGAGGGCAGGGAAGCTAGCAGCAAGATAAAATTTGAGAAGCGATTGAGAAAAATGGGGGAGGAGCGTTGGGCTAGGAAGGTTTTCAGCTACTTGTACATGAAGAATGTCGATACAAAATGGAAGAAGCGAACCAGGAAGTTGACTGGTAAATACTTAGAAAACAGCAGGTGGCCAAACCAAAAAGAACTATCGGTTAAGAAGAAATTGAAGGAAACGGAGACTGACACGTGGAGAATGGGCATGATTAAGAAGTCCGCACTGGAGATCTGTCGAACTTTTAAGCAGGAAATTGCCAAGGAAAGGATCTATGATAATACTCGGGGTAGTTCTCTACTGTTTGAGGCCAGGACGGGAGTACTGCGAACCAAGACATATCGGGCCAAATACGAAGGGGCAGACAAAGTATGCAGCGCGTGTGGAGAGGAAGAAAAAACTGCCGAACACTTGATAATGTTCTCTAAAGGGCTTCACCCTATAGTTCCGGATGATGGCGCAGAGTTCTTCAAAGCACTGGGGTTTAGGGACTGGGAGGCCAAAATAGACTTTAAGCGGGTAGACTAAACTAGAAGGAGGTTATGTGATTGGTGGCTAAAGTCAAGGCACGAGTGAAAATTAAACTCTTCACTGCAAAGTACGAACCCTCAAACTCACTTTTTAAGGAAAAAAATATAGTTTTTGGTTCATTAAGTATTACGGCTTGGGGGCGCAGGGGTGGATAGACGGACGCAGGAGTGGATAGACGGACGCAGGGGTGGATAGACGGACGCAGGGGTGCATGCATTGACGAGCGCAAGGATGGACGCACGGATGGACGTGCAAACGCACCAACAGACGGACGGATGAACGCACGGACGGTTACACAGACGGACGCATGGACGGGCGTAAGCAAGAACGAATAGATAGACGGATGCTTCGCCCCACTCTCCATCATTCACCCCATGGATATGCTGCCCTTTTTTAAATTATCTTCATCCTACCTGTACAGTAAAATGCCCGCACTGTATGGAGAAGTCTTCGGGCATCTTTCACCTAGTGTGGGTATGCCAGTCGACCCCTCGCCTTACGCCGAAACCAAACCCCACCCGGGAGAACTGGGAGGTGGCCCTGCTCGGCTGCTTCAACATGGCGAGCCCGAAGCTCTGGTAAACCGAGCCTGAGTCACGTTGAACGCCAATGGGCTTCTGCAATAAGGAGCCCACCTAGTGTTTGTGAGCGGTAGCTCACATTAGGCCACCTCCCACATACACCCTAAATATAAGTAGAATAAAGTTTTTTTCTCTTTCTCTTGAACTGCCTTATTAACGGAAACGCAAGGAGCGTCGCGTCGTCGCTTTGGCCACCCAGAATTCGCCGGGGCAGCAAGAGCGGGGAATGCGAAGTTTGAGCCAGGCGGAACTAGCGGGCGTCGCAGTAACCTGCTTGTTCGCAATGCTATCGTTGGTATGGATGGATGCTATGGGCGGTTCCGACGCTCGAAGTAGGGTATCCTCCCATGGGTGTGTTACAGCGTTCACAAAATTTCACTCCTTTTATCAGAAAAGCGTCAAATGGGTCAGAAAAGACGCGTTGCACGAACCAGTCGTGAATGTAATGGTCGTGAGACAATACTGCGCTTTACTAGTAACGCTGTCAGAGGACAGTGGTAGATATCAATGGCGTATTCCTAAGGCCTGTGGAGTGTGTGACCATGGTGAAGTAGATAGCAAGGCTGGCATGCGTTGACGCGAACGCAGGGGTCATGGGTTCCGCGCATCGTGACGGAACTTTTTTCTTTGTCTTCAGATCGTGCTTATTATTTCGACGTCGTTTAAAACACTTCCGTGTTACACAAAGGAGGGAACATGACGTCACGGTGCCAGCTTTGGCAAGCTAAGCCGTTTTAAAGCTAGCAGTGTCGGCCCAACACGTAAACTTCTGCGCATGATTACGCCAGCAATGAGACTTGCCAGTACGTCGGAGCTTGGCACCCGGTAGCTTATGATCTAAACACGCTTTGTCAGCCTAGAATGGCGGCAGGCTTACGCGGGAGGTTCAAAAACAGAACACTATCGAGAGTACTAAAGCCTATCACACGATTTGACGTTTTCATCGCACGTTAGGCCGACAAGATCAGTTTAACCTGTGGGACCTAATACTCCCTCCTTTCTTTTTCTTTCTTCATGGGGCGAAATGTAAGAACACCGTTTGCTACTCTCTAGGTGCATGGTAACGAACTCCAGGTGCCCGAAATTGATGCGGATATCTCTTGATTACATTTTGCTCGGAAACCCTCGAGGAGCTGCTCATCGCTCAGACTCAGAAAGACGTCTTCTGCGATGGCGCCCCTACGCGTGTTCAGTGAGCGGTGTGCAGCAATCGTGACACCAGTGTTGCCGATGGTGAGAAGATCGTATATCCTTACTATTTCGTATATCTTGACTATATCGTATATGTTTTATATCTTTACTATAACGAGGAATGTGGTTTAACTCCGACTGGATGGTAAAATAAACTGGTACTTAGGCGCGACCTAACTTGGGAAGCCGATCTAGAACGGAAAAAAAGGGGGTTGATTCTGGAATAACACGGTTTCGAAATTATTATTCTTATTCTTATTATTATTATTATTATTATTATTATTATTAATATTATTATTATTATCATTATTATTATTATTACCCTTAATTCTGATAGATTTTCTAAAGAACGTCGGCGAGTTCGAGCGTATCTATCTATCTATCCAGCCGCCTACGACTCTTAGCTCTCCTGGCAATTTTGATAACGGTATCAATACCAAACTTGGTATGGCAAAACGTCAATGTATGAAGAACATACTTGACTAGTCATAACATGAAAATTGATGATGATATGTGGTAGTTTTTGGCGCAAGGGCCATTTGATGGCCAAAGAGCGCCAGTTCATGGGCATAACATGAAAATTATGATATGCGTGTCATTTAACAACATGACAACGCGCCATGCACATGATGCGCTGGCGGCCGTTTCGCTAGATTCACTCATATGCCAAATTCGGTATTAAGGGACTTGTTCCCAGTATTGTATTCATTGTGTCGCATACTATTATATTAAATCTGTCGTTTGGTTGCCCACATGCTTATATGATCTCCTCACTGCTCTCTTTGCATACGAAGCGAACTAACCTGCTGTCATTCCCGCCACCGACATCGCGTCGGCCATGCTAGAGTGACAACTTGTAACAATCAGCAAAGGTTCAAAGTAGCTCACAGAAGCCTCCATAGTTAGGGTACACGAACGGCCAACTGGTTACAGTACACAAGTCAGTCCATGTGACGTTTCTCACCAGAGGGGGATATTCCCTGATAATTGGCGTGCGTAGAACTATGGAGAAGTGGGCGCTTGCAAATAATTATTAATGACTTCCCATTTAGGGGGCAGCAGTAGTTATGGAGATATTATTGTGAGGTCTAAGGAACGGTATGTTTTGTTTGCGAGGTTATAATACGTTGACTCTTTCTGGTTCAAGAGACAGGCACCAGAAAAAAAAAGGGGGGGGGGGGGGGGAGACTGTTCAATCAGGCGTCTTCACCATCACAGCAAGAGCAACCTCATAAACGTGTGTCTTTAAGGACGAGATAAGATTCGGGTATTTTATCTGTTAATGAATGGAATTCATGTTGGTTCAGTTAATGGTATGGAGTTGTGTAGAGAGTACCAATGGTGACAAGTTTGCTGAAAATAATGACTCGAACAGCCCCTGCCTAAAGGGATGTCTGAAGGGGTAAATGGGTAAAGGCAATTCCTTCAATAACCACAACGGTAACTGCACAGGATGATGCGACGACATCTTCGGTCCTTTTGGTGTAAATTGGTGTAAAAAGTTGGTGTGTTTTCGTATAAGGTGTGTTTCTTCCTAATGTATATATTTCTGTAAAGTTTGTTTGACATCGTCGAAGTTCTTGAGCATTTCTTTGGTGTTCCACTGTAGTATTTCTGTTTCCATTTTAATGTAGTGTGGTGCTGTGTGCACAATAGTTTTTTCCTCAAGTTACAGGACTTTTTGAGACTCTTTAAAGTGGAGTTTTTTATTTTATTGCACTCCAAAGAGCTGCGCTTCACCTTCGGTGTATCAGGCATCAGTAAAATATTAATTGTATCTATCAGCACTGCGGAGGTCATGGATGGTATCTTCTCGCAAGGCAAGTTCGCAGTGGTTTCAGACCTGACTGTACTTGCAGGAGCCCAGCGTTAGGAGAACACGGGAGTAAGGTGGTTCTGTTCGTCATGAGGCTGAGTAGTACAGTCTGCTCGAGCCGGGGACTCTCATCACGTGAACATGGTCGCACGCTGTGGAACATTCTCGCACGCGGAAAAGTGTAGCGTGGCGCCCCATCGCGTCACATCGACGAAACAGGGATACGACAGGTGGTGAAGTGATAACGTTTGCACGTCTCTTGGCAGGACAAGTTGAATTTCATTTTAAGTTCTTTTATTTTATTTTCTTATATTCCTCGAGTGATATTATCTTGAGTAGGCGTGTTCCCCGCAACAACTCGCCCAACAGGCGGTAATGACGCAGTTGCCAGACAACTGTTCTTTTGACGCACATTTATCATATGTGGCATGCTCTCAGCAGCTTTGCGGCCCATATTCAAAGCTGGCATTTGAAGCTTTGACAAAGATTAGGTATATACGGTCTCACACAAATGTTAGAACAGCTAGTTTCGATCCATTCGGGGAGGTTGTGCATTCAAAATGTTGCTTATGTACTTGATTGGGATTTCTTTCTCACATCACTAATCATGATTCCTGCTATTTTAACAATGTTTTGGTCCTTCCTTCTGTCTAGAAGTTCAGTTTTACTGAGTTCAAGAAAGTCGCTATCAGGGATTACGCCGCGCACTGTATTACTGAATCTATAGGCCATACTGTCGCTGGGCTGTTCCCAAAAGATACAAGTAATAACTGTTCTTCATAATAGCGTTTCTCATGAAATTCCAGAAAAAGATAGCCGCTTTTTAAGTTTAGTTGCTTTGCAACCTAGGCCACTCACCTCCGTGCGAAATTTTCACACAAGATTTCACTTCTCCGAAAAATTCAAGTTTGTCGGTGGTGGTGACCACCGACAGCCGATCCAAAAGGGTACACTACAAGATAACACATTTGAGATCGTCAGCCATACACGACCGCTATAACCGAATATAACGACACTGGGTTGACTAACTATGCAAGGTTATTCCTTGCTGCCAAGAAACTAGAGTTAAATGAAAATGTAGAAGACAGGGAAGCGTAAAAAAGAAATAAATATGAAGCTATGGGGAAGAAAGAGATCCGAAAAGGTGACTGTCGATTTCCCTGGGGTGTGTCAGCTCATGGTGCCGTCTAAGTGAAACATGGGCCAAGAAGGTGCGTTGCCTCTGCAGGGAGGCCTTAACCAATCACCCGGCATTGGCGCCTTCCCCAGGGCTCCCTATTTCCTGGACACGCCACACCCACGCATACCTGCGCGTGGGACGAGATAAACCCCCCTCAGCTCGGGTTCGTGGTGTCGCCACTCACTGAATCCCTCCTCACGCAGACGCCCACGTGTGGCTAGCGGTCTATGAACTATGACAACAGCGAGGTTCTACTCACATGCCTCATATCTATCTCGCCTTGTCTTTCGCATGACGCTCTCTCTTGGCAAGGTGATGCCACCGTGTGTAAGCTGCGAATGGACGAACTGCGTCATAACAGTGGCAAAAACGAATAGGGTTTTATTTGGAAGCGAAACTGTTAGTGTCCTATATATGATACCGAAGATAGCACCGGAGCATATAAAAGAATACTGGATGCAGTTTGAGTGTCTCGATGTCAGCAGACGATGCTGGGAGCGCTAGCATCAAAGAGTCGCCGTATACGCAACTACTTTTTATTTTCCTTTATGTTGGCGTTTGACGGCTTATTGAATTATTGTACCTTTCACTTGTACCAACGCTGTTTCTATGTCGTCTACTGTTTCGACTCTAATAGCACCGACTAACAAAACTGTCGTAATAAGAGTCACAGAAAAGCCAAGATCCCACAGATGCATGTTGAGCCTTCGTGGAATGAGACAGGGGTCTGCGGAACGTTGAACGTCTTCTCGCGTTGGTTGTGTTATGTCATGAGGCGCAAATCGAACTTCATTGTTTCTGCAAATTCAGTGTCAAGAGCAGCGAGCGTGCCCAGCTGGCGCAATCATGGGATGGTGTCTTACGTAACGCACGGCAAGCTCGCTCCACCCATAGGTCCAGTTCAAGCCTGAATATACAGTCGACCTCATCTAGGCCGGTGCTTCTCACGCAAGACGAGGCAATACTACCTGCCCCTAGGTGCAATCTAGCAGCGGTTTCTGATTGGAGGCTGCTGACATCAGAAACTCCAGGGCCTATAAAAGATCAAGTGGCTCGATGAAAAGCGGCATACCTGAGCGCAAGACTGCCCGAAAGCATCAGAGTCACCTAAACCAGACGATAGCGTCCGAGCACACGAAGGCGTCAGAGCGTCCGAAGACATCCCGGCTCTTCATGTTCCTCAAGCGGTCGGTGCTAGTGCCGAATATGTAACGCCTGTATTTATGCTGCACATAAATATTGCCTTAAGTCAACGTGGCTTTGTCCACTCTATCTATCAGGCCTGTGCAGCCGCAGCCGCGGGCTAAAACAGGTGTTACCAAACAGTGGTGACCGATCCACGATACGTAGCAGTGGAAGGCAGCCACGCGATCGGCCGGCGTCAGCTACCTTGATGTGGTGAGTGTCTGCTATTTTCCTCTCAGTTCACTAGACTGCTTTTGCACAAGTTATAGTAGTTTAGTTAGAGGAAGGCTAAGTGAAACATTGGAGTGAGCTTTGATTGTTTCAAATGAACTGGCAGTGCTTTAAAACCAAAGGTAATGTGGAGGGTGTAAGCACAGGGTGTTGAGAACTGCTTGCGCGCCTTGCTAGTAGACTTCTAGTGGGTACGGCAAGTAGATTCTAAACAACCACAAACAGCAAGAGGCTACTGTGACCGATGGAGAACCTTCAAGTGAAGGAACTCATCGAAGTTTGTGAGAACTTGTTCTTACTCTGGGCCACGCAAAACGTAAGCAAGCAATAATTGAGACCGTGAGGAGGGAGTTACGGTTCAGAAGGCCAATGAGGCCTGAACGCTTTACAGGAGAATGCACGTGGATCAGGCAAGTCGCCGAAAAGCAGAGTACTTGTTTACCAATCGCTGCGGTTGTAATTGAAGGCTCGCTCAGTAAGCTTCGCACCGAAACGGCTGTGTCTGCCGCACTTCCCGATTGTTTTCCTTATCTTTTTTTCTAATAACCCCAAGCAGCTTTTTAATGAGCAGGGTAAATTGTTGTTTTCTAACTTTGCGGACATGGTCCTAACGCAATCACCAGTGCAAAAACTATCGCAGGAACTTGATCTCTTTCAATGTAGTATAAAACCACCTGCACAGGCAGCCGAGATGCGTGACGTTGGCGGCTTGTCGAGTGGGCCTCGGACAGAAAGCTCTCAGGGTAAGTCACTCGAGACGCTTGTCCCTGAAGAGAATGGCTTCATCTTTGTCGGCGGAGTAGACAACGTGGCGAGTTTGGCAAAATTGGCACTACGCTTTCGGCTGTAGCCGAAAGATGGTATGAGTTGTCGGCGATTAATTGAGAAGCGCTCATTCGCCAGCAACGTGAGGACTTATCGAACAAAGAGCTAATGGAATGCGTAAAATTGGGCACGAAGAAAAAAAATGTTTTCTTCTTTTACGAGTTCAGGGCTCCTGTGTCGTCGTTACACAAATTTTCAAGGTCGCAAGTGTGGCCAACTCCTGGTACCGCATCCGTTGCCTAAATGTGCCTGGTAACCGAAGTGGAGTATGATACCTAACAGCACAATTTAGACGTTCATTACAAGAAAGAAAAGCTAATCGCTTACGCAGACGCATTCAGCAATAGCCATACGTTTTAGTCAGTACTTTCTCCACCTTTTGGTCTTTCACTGGCGAGTCAGGACAAAACGTCATCCTCCCCGCGGCCTTAACTGGGTTCTGCCGTCCAGAGTGATCTCAAGCCGTCAATATTATGTAGATTGCGTTGTTACACGAGTAAAAATTTGAGTTCGGGTTTTAAGAGTTCTGTGTCCCACATGTGCCTATTGATGTGGAGGGAAAAACATTTCGATAGACACCTAGCTAGCTATATTTAGTACTATAATATAACGTTGCTTCCTCAAAATTTGTTATCGCCCCGTTACACTACGTTCGGCGCCAACTGCGCCTCTGATGTTCGAGGGCTTGCGAAGCTGCAATAGATCGTTGTGTTGGGATTACACCTACATCGTGAACAGTAAAGGTTATTCTGGAACCTACGTAAACCCTACCGATAACGCTGGAACATTCAAGAGCAAGTGTATAAATGCCGACGCACTTCGTTGCTTGTCACTCGATCGACGGCTGACGCTCTGCCCGCCAATATCAGGGCCAGTGCTTCACTGTAATCTTACTTTTCATTTGTCGGCCACAAGTTCGGCCCGAATAAACAGTTTATTCTTCGACCTACTGTCTCTCCTTTCGTCCTTGTCACGACCCCGTGACATCTGGTGGATGTGCTTCCTGATCCATGTACCGCACGCCTCTTTCCAGCCGTGAACCAAGTCCACGTCATAGAGAAGACACCGACGCCAAGCACGACCAGTGACTCAGCTATAGGCAACAGTCTACCACCGGAGTACGGGCCTTTACGCAACAATTTTCGCACGCCCACCAAGATGACCACTGCTGCAACCATGACTGCCGTTGCGCCACTGCCTGCGGCTATTGGGAAGCACCCACTCCGAGAGCCGCCAAGACTCCATGGAGCACCTAATGAAGACCCGGAAACCTGGCTCGAGACACAAGACCAAGTCGCCTGCTGAAACAGCTTGCACACCGAAGAAAAACTACGCCACGCATATTTCTACCTAGAAGACGGCGCAAATACGTGTTATTAGAGCTGGGAGTCTACGCTGCGAAGCTGTGATGTCTTTCGGATGACGTTCATCTGCACGTTCATGGGCGTCGTCCGCAAGGAACGTGCTGCGACTATCTTGGAGCTGTGTGTGCAACTCCCCAACGAGAACCTCACAATCATTGTCGATGAGATGACCAGGTTGTTCAACGACGCTGACTCCGCCGTGGCTGACGACAAGGTGGTCCAATTTCTTATGCTAGTCGTTAAAGAAAATTTGTTTGTTAGGCTTGTGCGCAACCCACCGAGACATTCGAAAAATTTCTCAACCAGGCCACAGCAACATAGAAGGCACTTGAGATGTGCATAAGGCAGTATGACCACCGCTCTTTAACAGTACCATACTGCGAGGATCATGCTCCCAGCACACACGACCGACACGATACAATCCGAGTAATTGTGCGGGAAAAGCTGCACAAGGTATTTCCTTCATCGCAGTTTCAAGTTATTCGATCACCAAGATTGTCCGCGAGGAAGTTCGGCAATTGCTTGGGGTCCCCGAAGCACCGCAGCCTGAACCGAAAGCAATGAGCTGCGCCACTGTAGTGCTCCGCAATGCTCCTCCACACCCTCGTGAGGATACTGCTCCGCAGCAGTTCTACCACAAGACACCGCCGCCCCCACTATTGACGTCGTACTGCCCACCTACCGGCCAGCGCTACGCTCCTAGGAAGACTCACCTCTGGCGCACCCCTGACCACCACCCCCTGTGCTACCACTGCGGTGAAGTTCGGTACAAGTACCGCCGCTGCCAGTGCCACCAGATAAGGCTACGTAGTTGCGCCATCGACTCATCGTGTCCACAGCGGGATGAAAAAAAACGTGGCATCGCCGACTAGTTTGTCGGAACGCTGAAATCACCCTGAAGATCTTCTAATTCACCTCCAACTGGCCACTACACGTCACCACATGGTCATCAGTACACCGACATAAGCCGGGGCCAGTCGCCTAGCTTGTATCAGAAAAACTTAGGGCAGCAGTCATTGGAGGTGCGGTTGCTGCTCCACGAACCTTCTAAATGTTGCATTTGTCGTGGTCACAACTCTGTGACAACATTCTGCCTGGTGTTCTGTCAGCTAAACGAGAGCCCTTGCTTGTGTCAAGCAATGTCTGTTGTCGAACCGTGCTTGACAGTGTGCAGAACCATGAACAAGTGCGTAACGCAGAACATCAGAAGAGACGAGTGAAGCTAGTCGACAAGTTTTGTTGACAAGCCAGCGAAACTGGGATCCTTCGTCAAGAATGTGATCTTTTCACGGAGCTGAGCCTGAAGCCACATCCTCTCCATCGCACTGAAGGAACCTGGTGAATAAGCGCGCCCGACATCCAAGCCACGTGGAAGCAACTGGTCTTTCCGGCAGATTGTCTGGTGGTGAGGGTGCTGTCGCGCCATAGAGTCCAAATTGAACTTCATTGCTTCTGCAAGTGCAACGAGCGTGAAAGCGAGTGAGCGAGTCCGACTGACGCAATCACCGGGAACCGTACGTGTGTCTAATGAAAGGCACAGCAAGCTACCTCCACCCACGGGTTCGATTTCAACCCGATAATTCACTGGACGTTATCAAGCCCAGCGCGTTTTACTCAACGCGTGGCAATACCACTCGCCCATGGGAGCAATCTAGCGGTGGTTACTGATCGGAGGCTGCTGACGCTATGATTAGCGGTGGTTCCTGATTGCAGGCTGCTGGCATGAGAAGCCCCAAGGCCTATAAAAGAATCAAGCGGCGCGACGACAAGCAGCAGACCTGCGCGTCAGAGGGCCCGGGTGTCGCGGCATCCGAAAGCAGATGATAGTGTCTGAGCAGGTGACATACCCAACTTGACATGCCCAATTCGGTATTGCGTCACGTGGATGGATGACGAAGGTATGTGACTGAAGCAAACATGATAGTCATGAGATTTGTGTCATGTAAGAAATTGACCACAAGTCACCCTCAAAGTGCCAATACACTTTGGCGTGACCCGGCGCACGTGCGTGCCGGTGTTCGTTTCGTCCCGTGACGCCTGCGATGCCTAGCCAGGCACCGATATGCCTGCTCTAATACTCACAGGCACGCGCCACACTGCGTTGTTATGACACATGCGCGTTTGAGGGTGCCCGGCATGCCTTCGCCAAGAAGAGAAGCAGAGGCAGTGCTGTCGAGGTAACGTCGTTGGTGTGTAACGCAGCATGACGAATTTCGCACTGGTTGCCGCATGGCCGCGTTGACGGACGCTGGTAGTGTCTGGCGTAAGACAACAGAGTGCTGGTGTTTTGCTTGCGCAGCTTCGCTGCGCCCAGCGTGTGCGCGCGTCAACGTTACGTCTGAGAACATTTTGCTCTTCATGAGGCGATCGCTGCCGTTTCGCTAGCTTCACGTATTCCAAATTTCGTAATTCGGGATGTGAATGAACGACGAATGCATGTGACTGGTGCGAACATGATAATCATTAGATTTGTGTCATGCAGCAACACGACAACTTGCCACTCTCATGATATGCTCGCGGACGTTTTGCTAGCCCAACATATAACAAATTTGGTGTTACGAGACGTCTATGAATGAGGAAGATATAAGTCTAGTGGAAACATGATAATGATGACACGCGTGTCATGTAAAAACATGACAACATACCAAGCTCATGATGCACTTGCGGCCGTTTCGCTAGCTGCATATATACCAAATTTGGTATTACGTGTCTTGAATGGACGACGTTTGCAAATGAGCAAATGACAGGTGCAAACATGATAATCATGATTTGGTGTCATGTAAAACTTGACTATATGCTACGCTTGTAGTGCCTTCGCAGCTATTTCGCTAGCTCAACATATACCAAATTTGGTGTTACGTGAGATGAATAGACTACGAAAGTAAATGACACGTTCAAACACGATAATCGTGGCATGCGCGTCAGGTGCAGCATAATTTACCTCCACCTCGTAACGTTGTGCTGATTTCAAAGTGACGTATCAACCTTCCTCATTCGTGCTTCACATATCATCGACTCCCACTGTACGTGGGATCTACCATATTTTATTGCGATTGCAACTATATGGACACCATCGGCTGGATTTCGCCGCCGGCATCGGCATCGACGAGGGCGTCGGCGTCGATGTCAAACACTGCATATCTACACGTACCTGTGTATGTGAAAACACAAGAAAGAAAAGAATCCATGTAAAGGGACTCCGGCTTGCGGAAATAAACGTGGTACCTCCGTGTCGTGAAAGCGAGGCGTTAACCACTGAGCCACCGCAAAGTACTTCCTTCAAAGCTCCAACGGCAACTTATTCATATCTACCACTTACCCGCTGTTGGCGGGAATCTCCGAGGGGGGGGGGGGGAGACTATCGTGCTTTCAGCATTATCAGCAAGGTGG
The DNA here is from genome assembly GCF_043290135.1 of Rhipicephalus microplus. Classification (NCBI taxonomy): domain Eukaryota; kingdom Metazoa; phylum Arthropoda; class Arachnida; order Ixodida; family Ixodidae; genus Rhipicephalus; species Rhipicephalus microplus. Next base: position 182,463,707 of record NC_134703.1, on the reverse strand, counting down.
CGCAGTGAGCGCGGGGTGGCTCTCATCACTCAGCGTACTTTGGCCCGCATAGAGAATAAGCTACTGAACGCTCGAGCACGCGCCCTTATCTTGCAATGGGTAGACTCGCATGTCTTGGCTAGCCTTTCAGGTTCGTCGGAATGATTCTGTGGTAGTTACCGGGCGCACAAAGTCACTGCAATTGTTGCACAGCCTCCGTTTTCGAAAAAGACGTGCTTTTCAGACACAAAAAAGATACGATCGAGACGCTTATTAGCGTTAATCTGTACATGTGAGTACATTTCGTGCGTCCTTGTGCGTGAGAAACGTGGGGCACGTTTCGATCTGCTTGGCATTCTGCGCATGACCTTCCAATTTGTTGCTATCGCGTTCTTCGCATCCCGTTTGCGGCTAAGCTGTGACTTTTTGTTTCTTGTTGTCAGAAGAAGTGGCCGCCGTGTGAGCAAATGTTGTGGATATTACACCGACACGGGGGGACAATGTCACAGGCTGCCATTTAGGGACGAAGCTTCTTACGGCGTGGGTCTGTCACTCCTCCGTATGTATGTATGTATGTATGTATGTATGTATGTATGTATGTATGTATGTATGTATGTATGTAGGTAAGTAGGTAAGTAGGTATGTAGGTATGTATGTATGTATGTATGTATGTATGTATGTATGTATGTATGTAGCCACCGGTAGCGCATACCCACTCTAGGGCGGGTATGTGCCACAGAGGTTGCGAGATGGGGAGGTAGGTGGTGGTACTTCCAGTGTCTTGCGTGTTGCGAGCCTTCTCGCGAGACGCGTTCACAGTGGCTTCAGACGTGACTGCACTTGCAGGGGCCCGACATTCGGCAAACAGAGGAGTAAGGTGGTTCTGTTTGTCAGAAGGCTGAGCAGTACAGGCTGGTCCAGCCGGGAGTCTCATCACGTTACCATGGTCGCACACTGTGAGACATTCTCACGTGCAGAATCGTGTAGCGCGGCACCCCATCGCGTCACATTGACAAAAAAGCGATAAGACGGGTAGTGCAGTGGTAACGTTTGCACGTCTCTTGAAAGGACAAGTTGAATTTCATTTTCACTTCTCTTGATTTCTTTTCTTATATTCCTCGAAGGATATGATCTTGAGTAGGCGTGTCCTCCTCCACAGCTCGCACAACAGGCGGACATGACAGTTGTTAGACAAGTGTTATTTTCGACGCAGACTTATCATCAGTGGTGTTCTCTTAGCAGCTTTGCGGCCCATGTCCAAAGCTGAAACTTGAAGCAACGGCAAATATTCGGTATATACGGTCTGAAGCAAATTTTACACCACTGACGCTGGGCTGTTTCCAAAAGATACTAGTAACAGTTCTTCATAATAGCGTTTCTCATGCAATTCCAGAAGAATATCGCCGCTTTCAATTTTAGTTGCTTTGTAACCTAGGCCAATTACCACCGTGAGAGATTTTCACACAAGAAACGGTGAAACTGTATGCACAGTTTTCGATTCGCCTTAACTGTGTATTACGAGCTATTTCGGAAATGATTTTTTGGTCAGAAAATGGGAAATTCTTGTCTCTACTCCACGTACTTGAGGTGGTGATTAGATATTGCGAAAAAAAGGACTTCACTTAAAACATTTAAATTTGTCGTTGGTGGTGGCCGCCGACTGTTGATCCAGAAGGCTACACTACAAGATAGCACACTTGAAATCGTCAGCCATACGCGACCGCCATAACCGAATATAACGACACTGGGTTGACTAACCATGCAAGGTTATTCCTTGCCGCCGAGAAAACTAGAGTTAAATGAAAATGTAGAAGACAGGGAAGCGTAAAAAAGAAATAACTACGAAGGTATGGGAAAAAAAGAGATACGAAAAGGTGACTGTCGATTTCCCCGGGGTGTGTGAGCTCATGGTGCCGTATGGGCCAAGAAGGTGTGCTGCCTCTGCAGGGAGGCCTTAACCAATCACCCGGCGTTGGCGCCCTCCCCAGCGTTTCCTTTTCCCTGGACCCGCCACACCCACGCATGCCTGGGCGTGGGAGGAGATAAACCCCCCGTCAGCTGGGGTTCACCGCGTTGCCACTCACTAAATCCCTCCTCATGCAGACGCCCTTGTGTGGCTAGCGGTCTATGAACTATGACAACAGCGAGGTTCTACTCACATGCCTCATATCTCTCACGCCTTCTCTTTTGCGTGACGCTCTCTCTTGGCAAGGTGATGCCACCGTGTGTAAGCTGTGAATGGACGAACTGAGTCATAACAGTGGCCAGCACCAATAGGGATTTATTTGAAAGCGAAACTGTTAGTGTCCTATATATGATACCGAAGATAGCACCAGAGCATATAAAAGAATACTGGATGCAGTTTGAGTGTCTCGATGTCAGCAGACGATGCTGGGCGCGCTAGCATCAAAGAGCCGCCGTATACGCAACTACTTTTTATTTTCCTTTATGTTGGCGTTTGACGGCTTATTGAATTATTGCACCTTTCACTTGTACCAACGCTGTTTCTATGCCGTCTACTGTTTCGACTCTAATAGCACCGACTAACAAAACTGTCGTAATAAAAGCCACAGAAAAGCCAAGATCCTACAGGTGCATGCCGAGCCTTCGTGCAATGAGACAGGGGTCAGCGGAACGTTGAACGTCTTCTCGCGTTGGTTGTATTATGTCATGAGGCGCAAATCGAACATCATTGCTTCTGCAAATGCAGTGTCAAGATCAGCGAGCGTGCCCAGCTGGCGCAATCATCGGCTATTGTCTTACGTAACGCACGGCAAGCTCGCTCCACCCATAAGTCCAGTTCAAGCCTGAATATACAGTTGACCTCATCTAGGCCGGTGGTTTTTACGCAAGACGAGACAATACTACTTGCCCCTAGGTGCAATCTAGCAGCGGTTGCTGATTGTAGGCTGCTGACATCAGAAACTCCAAGGAATATCAAAAATTAAGTGGCGCGATGACAAGCAGCATACCTGAGCGCAAAAGTGCCCGAGAGCATCAGAGCAACCTAAAGCAGACGATAGCGTCCGAGCACACGAAGGCGTCAGAGCATCCGAAGACATCGCGGCTCTTCATGTTCCTCAAGCGGTCGGCGCTAGTGCCGAATATGTAACGCCTGTATTTATGCTGCACATGAATATTGCCATACCTTAACGTGGCTTTGTCCACTCCGTCAATCAGGCCTGCGCAGCCGCTGCCGTGGGCTAAAACAGGTGTTACCAAACAGTGGTGACAGATCCATGATACGTAGCAGTGGAAGGCAGCTACGCGATCGGCCGGCGCCAGCTACCTCGATGCGGTGAGTGCCTGATCTTTTCCCCTCAGTTCACTGGACTACTTTTGCACAAGTTATAGTAGTTGAGTTAGAGGAAGGCTGAGTGAAGGATTTGATTGAGCTTCAATTGTTTCAAGCGAAGTCGCAGCGCGCTAAAACCAAGGTTAATGCGGAGGGTGTAAATACAGGCTGTTGAGAACAGCTTGCGCGTCTTGCTAGTAGACTTCTAGTGGGTACGGCAAGTAGATTCTAAACAACCACAAACAGCAAGAGGCTAATGTGACCGATAGAGAACCTTAAAGTGAAGGAACTCATTGAAGTTTGTGAGAACTTGTCCTTACTTTGGGCCGCGCAAAACGTAAGCATGCAATAATTGAGACCGTGAGGAGGGAGTTACATTTGAGAAGGTCAATGAGGCCTAAACGGATATCAAAGCACCCTGCAAATAGGCTCATTAAAGAGAACTTCGCGAGTGCGAGGAAATAGAAACGCGAGAATTTCACAAATGCCAGGAGGCTGAAAGCCTAGAATGCAATGAGGAAACCGAAAGACAGGAGCGCCTCAAGTTGAAAGGAATAGAAGTAGCAATCGTACTGTGTTCGCAGGCACCTGGCGTAGCTTCTGCGATGGTTCAGGTCAGCTGTCACATAACTCGGGACAAACTGCCACTGTTCGTAGTCAACGAGGACATGGCAAAGTAATTCTTCAGGCTCGAACAAGTCTGTGAGGGAAATGGCATGGAGCGGTCTCTTTGGACGCAGAATCTATTAGCTCTACTTCCCGGTGAAGTATTTGACATGATAACGGACTTGTGGAGGAAATCGTTTGAGAGCGACGACGAGGTTAAGGAAGTTCTCTTGAGACGTTATAAGTTGTCACCCGGGGATTTCCGGCAAAGGTTCCGGTATGCAAAAAAAGGGCAATGCGTCAGCCGTTCACTTCGCGGTTCTTCGCAAAGCTGATTTCATTTATTGACTCAATAGAAAAGAGTTTTATGACGATCGCCATAAGGCGGTAAAATGCATTGCGTTGGAACATTTCTACCGCTTCCTAGAGGATGACCTCAAGCTTTCGCTGCAGGACGAGCTTGGCAAATATGTGCAAAGTACAAATATGTGCAGCAACGTTAGCTCAGGAGCACTATACTCACCGAAACTTCCGTAGTAGGGCCGTGCGCGTTGAAAAAAATGAAAGGATAGAGACCATTTCAAGGAAACTTGATCAACGGAAACCCACTCCACATCGCAATTTCAGGAAGAACCCGTCTCTTACGAAAGACACTGTAGGGGAAGGGCAAACGGGAGGGGAGAAATCGAGTGATGTTTCTAAACAACGCACTGATACCACACGGAAGTTTGAATCACGGAAGCCGCTAATTTGCTGCAACTGCAAGAAAAAAGGCCACATGGCGGAAAACTGTAAACAAATGTTTGCTTTCGCAACAATCTGAGAATCCGAAAAAAAAACTTGCGGTTGGTAAAGCCGTATCCCCAGGAAATCAGTCTCAATAGAAAACGTGTCGAGCACTTCAAGACTCACCAGCAACCATGGGCGCTGTTCGTCCGTCGCTTGTGTCTCCGAACCACTTTAGAGGAGAATGGACGTGGATCAGGCAAGTCACCGAAAAGCAGAGCGTTTGCTTACCAACCAGTATGGTTGTCATTGAAGGCTCGTTCAATAAGCTTCGTACCCAAACGGCTGTGTCTGCCGCGCTTCCCGATTGTTTCCCTTATCTTTCTTTTATTAACTCTGAGCAGCTTTTCCAAGAGCAGGGTAAATTGTTGTTTTCTAACTTGGCGGACATGGCCCTCACGCAATCACCAGCGCGGGAACTATCGCGGGAAGTTGATCTCTTTCAACGTAGTATAAAACCACCTGCACAGGCAGCCGACATGCGTGACGTTGCCGGCTTGTCGAGCGAGCCTCGGACAGAAAGCTCTCAGGCTAAGTCAATCGAGACGCCTGTCCCTAAAGGGAGTGGCTTCATCTCTGTCGGCGGAGGAGAGAAGGCGGCGCAGTTGGGCGACGGTGGCGCTAGGCTCTCGCCTGTAGCGAAAGGTTGGTATTACTTGTCAAGCATCAATAGAGAGGCAGGCGCTCATTCGCTAGCAGCGTGAAAACCTGTCGAATAAAGAGCTAATGGAAAGCGTACAATTGGGAACAAAAAAGAATGTTTTCTTTTTATGAGAAATCAGGGCTCCTGTGTCGTCGTTACACAAACGTTCAAGGTCGCAAGTGTGAACAACTCTTGGTACCGCAAAAATATCGTTGCCTAAAACAGGCCGGTTACTGAGTGTTCGTTACACGGAAGGAAAGCTAACGTTCGTTACAAGGAAGGAAAGCTAACGCTTACGCAGACACAATGAGCCATGCGCTTAAGTTAGTACCTTCTCCACCTTGCGGTCTTTCACTGGCGAGTTAGGGCAAAATGTTGTCCTCACCGCGGTTTTAGCTGAGCGCTTCCGTCCAGAGCGATCTCAAGCGGCCAACTTTCTGAAGTATTGTAGTTGATTGCGTTGTTACACGTATAAAATTTTGAGTTCTCGTTCTAAGAGTTCTGTGCCCACGTGTGCTTCTTGATGTGAAGGGAAAGAAATTTTGGTAGACACCTAGGTAGCTATAGTTATTACTATATTTCCACGTTCCTTCATCAAGTTTTGTTATTGGCGCGTTACACTACGATCGGCGCAAAATGCGCCTCAAGTATTCGAGGGGTTTGGAGGCTGTAGTAGATTGTTGTGTAGGCGTTACGCCCACATCATGAACAATACACGTTATTCTGGAACCTACGTCACCCCTAGCGATCATGCTAGAACATTCGTAGGCAAGTGTATAAATTCCGATGCTTTTCGCTGCTTGTCAATCGATCGACGGCTGCCGTTCTGCCCGGCGCTATCAGTTCCAGTGCTTCACTGTAATCTTAATTTTCATTAAGGGAGCAGACCTACTGTCTGCTCCCTTTATCCTTTTCATGACCCCGTGACATCTGGTGGAGGTGCTTCCTGATATATGTACCGCACGACCCTTTCCATTCGTGATCCAAGTCCAGGTCGTAGAAAAGACACCGACGCCAAGCACGACCAGCGAGCCAACCATAGGCCACAAAGTCCACCGCCTGAGTACGCGCCTTTACGCAACAATACTCGCACGCCCACCATGACGGCCACTGCTGCAACCATGAGTGCCGCTGCGCCACTGCCTGTGGCTATTGTCATTCACCCACCCCGAGAACCACCAAGCTTCCATAGAGAACCTAATGAAGACCCGGAAACGTTGCTCGAGACATACAACCGAGTCGCCTGCATAAACAGCTGGGACACCGAACAAAAACTATGCCGCCTATAATTCTACCTAGAAGACGGTGCAAAGACGTGTTTTGAGAGCTGGGAGTCCACGCTGCGTAGCTGCGATGTCTTTCGAATGATGTTCCTCTGCACGTTCATGAGCGTCGTGAACAAGGAACATGCTGCGACTATCTTGGAGCTGCGTGTGACACTCTCCAACGAGAACCTCACAATCATCGTCGATGGGATGACCCGGTTGTTCCACCACGCTGACTCCGCCGTGGCTGAGGACTAGACGGTCCAATTCCTTTTGCTAGATATTAAAGAATGTTTGTTTGCGAGGCTTGTGTGCAACCTACTGAAGACGTTCGAAAAATTTTTCAACGAGGCCACAACAATCTAGAAGGCACTTGAGATGCGCACAAGGCAGTATGACCGCAGCTCTTCGAGAGTACGCTTCTCCGAGGCTCATCCTTTCAGCACCCACGACCTACACGAGAATATCCGAGCGATTCTGCGGGAAGAGCTGCGCAAGCTATAAGCTTCAGCGCAGTTTCAGGTTAGTTCAGTCACCGAGATTGTCCGCGAGGAAATTCGGATATCGCTTGGGATCCCCGAAGCACCACAGCCTGAACTGCAAGAAATGAGCTACGCCACTGTCGTGCTCCGCAACGCTTGACTTGATTGATTGATATGTGGGGTGTAACGTCCCAAAACCACCAAATGATTATGAGAGACGCCGTAGTGGAGGGCTCCGGAAATTTCGACCACCTTGGATTCTTTACGTGCCCCCAAATCTGAGCACATGGGCCTACAACATTTCCGCCTCCATCGCAAATGCAGCCGCCGCAACCGGGATTCAAACCCGTGACCTGCGAGTCAGCAGCCGAGTACTTTAGCCACTAGAGCTCCGCAACGCTCCTCCACACCCTAGTCAAGATACTCCTCCGCCGCAGTTCTACCGCGAGACACCGCCACCACCACCACTGACGTCGTACTGCCCACCTACTGGCCAGCGCTACGCTCATAGCAAGACTCACCTATGGCGCACCCCTGACCACCACCTCCTGTGCTACCACTGCGGTGAAGTTTGGTACAAGTACCGCTGCTGCCAGTGCCGCCAGATAAGACTACGTGGTTGCGCCATCGACTCACCGTGTCCAAAGCGGGATGAAAAACCACGTGGCATCGCTGACTATATTATCGGAACGCGGATGGCACTCCGAGGATCTTCTAGTTCACCTTCACCAGGGCACTACATGTCACCAGCCCGTCATCAGTACACTGACTAAGCCAGTGCTGGTCGCCTAGCTCGTATCAGAAAATCTAAGGGCAGCAACCATTGGAGGTGTGGTTGCTGCACTACGAACCTCCTGTCTTTTGCGTTTGTCGTGATCACGACCCTGTGAAAATATTCTGCCTGGTGTTCTGTCGGGTAACCGAGGGCCCGTGCTTGTGTCATGTGGTGTCTATTGATGAACTGTGCTTGAGAAAGCGCAGAACCATCAACAAGTGCTGAAACCAGAACATCAGAAGAGACGAGCGAAGCTAGTCGAGAAGTTTTGGTGACAAGCCAGCGAAACTGGGATATTCTTCAAGAATGGGATCTGTTCAAGGAGCTGAGCCTGAAGACACATCCTCTCCATAGCACTAGTGGGACCTGGCAAACAAGCGCGCCTGACACCCGAGCCACGTGGAACCAGCTGGTCTTTCCGGCAGATTGTCTGGTGGTTGGGGTGCTGTCGTGCCATAGAGTTCAAATTCAACTTCATTGCTTCTGCAAATTCAACGAGCGTCAAAGCCAGTGAGCGAGTCCGACTGACGCAATCACCGGAAATGGTACGTGTGTCTTACGCAATGCAGAGCAAGCGACGTCCACCCACGGGCTCATTTCAACTCGATGATTCAGTCGACGTCATCTAGCCCGGCGCGTTTTACTCAACGCGTGGCAATACCACTCACCCATGGGTGCAATCCAGCTGCGGTTACTGATCGGAGGCGGCTGACGCAATGGCCAGGGGGGGTTCCTGAGTGGAGGTTGCTTGCGTGAGGAGCCCCAGGGCCTATAAAAGAACCAAGCGGCGCGACGAGAAGCACGAGAAGCAGCAGACCTGAGCGTCAGAGGGCCCGAGTGTCGGGGCATCCGAAAGACAAAGATAGTGTCAGAGCAGATGGAAGCGTGGGCGCTACCGATGACACCCCGGCTCTTAGAACTTCTTAAGCTGTCAGCCCCAGTGCATAAAAATTGGCATATCCCCAGTACTGTGGGATTCGATAACATGCAAAGCACGAATAAAAACGCTTGATATGTCACTCTAAATTCAGAACAACGGTACAAGCTGGAGGTAAATGATGCCATAAAAAACATCCGTGTCATGATTATCATGTTTAAATGAGTCGTTTACCATTGTCGTCTATTCACGTCAAGTGATACCAAATTTAGTATAGGTGAGGCTAGCGAAGCGCCCGTGAACACGCTATGAGCGTGGTATATTGTCGTGTTCTTACGTGACCCGTGAGTCAGGCTTATCATGTTATCACCAGTCATATATTTCGTCATCCATTGACGTCATGTAACACCAAATTTACTATGTGTGGAGCTAGCAAAACGGCCGCGAGCGTCATTAGGAGCTCAATGTACTCCACTGTATATTGTCGCTCCACTGTAGAGTGTCGCTGCAGAACAGGTACTCGGCTCTTAGTGAGGAAACCCACCTTAGCGTAGATACAATGAATGATAATCTGACGAGTATTATTACGGAGTGTGCAGTGGAAGTTGGAGGCAGTGTAGTTAGACAGAACATTGGCAAGCTTTCCCAGGAAACGAAGAACCTAATTAAGAAGCGTCAACTCATGAAAGTGTCAAGTACAACAGACAAAATAGAACTGGCAGAGCTTTCGAAGTTGAGTAACAGACGTAAGGTATGCGATTTAAGAAGGTGTATCATGTAGAGAACTGAACACGCTCTGAAAAACGGAGCAAGCGTCAAAGCAGTGAATAGGAAACTTGGGATAGGCAAAAGTCGCATGTATGCACTAAGGGACAAAGAAGGCAAAATAACTACCAATATGGATAGGATAATTAAAATAGCGGAAGAGCTTTACAGAGATCTGTACAGTAGCGGAGACAACCACGACCTTAATACTATAAGAACTTTCCGTAACCCAGATGACACCCCATCAGTAATGATAGAAGTCAGAAAAGCTTTGGAGAGAATGCAAAGAGGCAAAGCTGCTGGTGAGGATCAGGTAACATCAGATCTGCTGAAAGATGGAGGACAGATTGTGTTAGAAAAACTAGCCACCCTGTTTACGAGGTGTCTCCTGACGGGAAGAGTACCAGAGTCTTGGAAGACCGCTAACATCATCTTAATACATAAGAAAGGAGATGACAAGGACTTGAAGAATTACAGGCCGATCAGTTTGCTCTCTGTAGTATACAAGCTATTTACAAAGGTAATTGCTAACAGAGTAAAGAAAACATTAGAATTCAATCAACCAAAGGAACAAGCAGGATTTCGAACAGGCTACTCAACAATTGACCACATTCATACTATCAACCAGGTAATAGAGGAATCCTCAGAGTATAACCAACCACCATACATAGCCTTCATAGATTACGAGAACGCGTTTGATTCAGTAGAAATATCAGCCGTCATGCAGACACTGCGGAATTAAGGCGTAGATGAAGTATATATAAACATTCTGGAAGAAATCTACAGGTGATCAACTGCTACTATAGTGCTACGTAAAGAAAGCAAGAGAATACCAATCAAGAAGGGTGTAAGGCAGGGGGACACTATCTCCCCAATGCTATTTACCGCGTGCTTACAGGAGGTTTTCAGAAGCCTAGAATGGGAGCAGTTAGGGATAAGAGTTAATGGAGAATACCTTAGTTACCTGCGCTACGCCGATGACATTGCATTGCTGAGCAACTCAGGGGACGAATTGCAACTCATGATTACGGAGTTGAACAGGGAGAGCAGAAAGGTGAGATTAAAATTAATCTGCAGAAAACGAAAGTAATGTACAACAACCTCGGAAAGGAGCAGCGCTTCGAGATAGGTAATAGTGCACTTGAAGTTGTAAAAGACTATGTCTACTTAGGGCTGGTAATAACCGCAGAGTTGAACTACGAGATTGAAGTAACTAGAAGAATAAGAATAGGGTGGAGCACATTCGGCAAGCACTCTCAAATTATGACAGGTAGATTGCCACTATCCCTCAAGAGAAAGGTATATTACAGCTGTATCTTGCCAGTACTTAGCTACGGAGCAGAAACCTGAAGACTTACAAAGAGGGTTCAGCTTAAATTGAGGACGACACAGCGAGCAATGGAAAGAAAATGGTAGGTGTAACCTTAAGAGACAAGAAGAGAGCAGAGGGGATTAGGGGACAAACGGGAGTTAAGGATATCATAGTTGAAATAAAGAAGAGGAAATGGACGTGGGCCGGGCATGTGGCGCGTAGACAGGATAACCGCTGGTCATTAAGGGTAACTAACTGGATTCCCAGAGAAGGGAAGCGGGTTAGGGGGAGACAGAAGGTTAGGTGGGCAGATGAGATTAAGAAGTTTGCGGGTATAAATTGGCAGCAGCAAGCACAGAACCGGGTTAACTGGCGGAACATGGGAGAGGCCTTTGTCGTGCAGTGGACGTAGTCAGGCTGATGATGATGATGGTGATGATGATGATGATACTCCACTGTAGCGTTGACGCGCGAGCACGCTGGGCACAAGGACGCTACGTTAGCAAGACGTGGGCACCCTATAGTCTGACGCCAGGCGTGACCAGCGTTCGTCGGCGCAGCCTAACAGCAACCGGCGCAAAATGCTACATGCTGCATTTCGTGCCCATTCATCACCCAGACAACACTTTGTCTCCCTCTTTTCGAGACGGAGGGACGCCGGACGCGCCGAAATAAGCATGCGGCAAAGCAACGCAGTGTGGCGCGTGCCTGCGAGTATATGGCAGGACCGGCGTCTGGCGTGGCAAAGCCGGCTTGACGAAACAAAATGAACGCGGTTGAGCACGCGCACCACGTCGCGTCGGAATGTATTGGCGCCTTTACTGTGGCATGTAGTCATACTCTCACATATCACGCATCTCATGAGTATTTAGTTTGCACCACTCACATACCATCGTCACCCATTGGCGTCACGTAATACCAAATTTGTCATATGTGAAGATGCGAAACGCCCGTGAGCGCATCATGAGCGTGGCATGTAGTCATGTTGTTACATGACACGCATGTCGTGATTATCATGTTTGGATGTGTCATTTGCCTATGTCGTCCGTTCGCGTCGCGTAATATCGAGTTTGGTACATATGAAGCTAGTGAAACGACCGCGAGCGCATCATTAGCGTAGCATGTAGTCATGTTGTTACATGACATGCATCTCATGTTTGTCATGTTTGCACCAGTCACATACCTAAGTCATCCATTCACGTGCCGTAATACCAAATTTTGTATGTGACGCTAGCGAAACGGCCGCGAGTGCATGATGAGCGTAGAATGTTGTCATGTTGTTACATGACATGCATTTCATGATTTCACTGTTAGGGTCTGTCAGTTATGTTCGCCATGCGATCATGTCATACCTTACCAGTTTTGCAACATGCCTTGTGAACGAAACCACCGCAAGAGCTGCAGTATCATGAAATGCAAATCATGACGTTCATGACATACCTGTCATAATTTTTATGTTATGACTAGTCATATATGTTTTTACACAGTTATGTTACGCCATACCAAATTTGGTATCGATACCATTATCTCAACAGCTATGAGAGCTAAAAGTCGTAGGTGGCTAGATAGATAGATAGATAGATAGATAGATAGATAGATAGATAGATAGATAGATAGATAGATAGATAGATAGATAGATAGATAGATAGATAGATAGATAGATAGATAGATAGATAGATAGATAGATAGATAGATAGATAGATAGATAGATAGATAGATAGATAGATAGATAGATAGATAGATAGATAGATAGATAGATAGATAGATAGATAGATAGATAGATAGATAGATAGATAGATAGATAGATACGCTCAAAGTCGCCAAAGCTCGCTACGAAATGCTTCACATTTAATGTATAAAGCCTCTCTTTATGCTGTACAGTAATGTTATGCCTTAACTCATCGCTCATCGTCGCCTTGTCCGCTCAATCTATCAGCTATGCGCAGAAGCAGCGGCGGGGTGGGACACGTGCTACCCAACAGTGGTGACAGCGGCGAGATACGTAACAGTGGCTCAAGCTGCGCACCTATGCACCAATTTCTCAGGTGCGCACACCAAGCCATATGTCTCCTCAGTTAACTCTGATATGAAGAATGGGATACCCAGTACCTGTGTTTCATTGAGCACTTAGTGACACCACCGTTTTCTGGGATTCACTATATGATTAGTCCAGGCGTATGTTGAAAGCTTCAGCTACCAAAACTGTTAACTCACGATCATGAATGTAAATCGTCACAATGAAGATTTGCCACTAGCCTTCAATGTGGATGAAGCCACGCGCGACGGGTCTATAGATAGCCGCTACGTCCCAGTATGTATTGTATAAGCTTTCGTATATGAATGCACAATGAACAATTATCTGCATTTGTGACGGTACGTCCACTTTCGTGTTATACGGATTGCTACGACAAGGCGAGCGGCTGTGTTTTCTTTTTCATATGAAACGAACACGTGTACAATCAGAAAAATAAATTGTGATTCTAGAAAAAGAGAAAATCATTCGAAAGCTCCTGCCGTGAAACAATAGCTACGCTCCAGCGTGTAGTGCATCTTTGTCACTACTTTCATTAACGGCACAGAGAGCAAGCTTGGCGGACGCTTAAGCTGCACCTTTAAACGTAGACCACGAAAGCGTGTTGTGACCATGTTTGCATCGTCTTTCCAATTGCTAGTATAATTCATTCGCTTCACTGTGGATACCTAAACCACGCCGTAAGATAAATCTATGTGCGCAGGTTCACCCGCGTGCTATTACCCACGTGTGGAGCTTACGAAGCGCTGATGGATCTTGCCAATTCAACCTTTATCCTAGACATGATGGTGATGGTGACTGCAAACGTGACGGCAAAATACTCGCGTAGACTGTCTATATAAATACCATCGCAATAATAAAGCGCCATGCTTACCTTCGTCTCGCGAAAGCTCGTCTTTCTGTCCACCAACCCATTCTGTGTATATTCTGGACACATGTAGTAGGAAAAAAAAACTAAATTAGTTCGTGCAGTTTGACAACTTGTAGCTATAGCAAACTATTTGCTCCTTCAGCTATGCCATTATTCATGTATTCGTTCAACGGTCTCTGCAAGAGGAGGTTTTCTTTAATAATCCGCGTTCATTACTAAATCTGCCACCGGGAGTGCTCACATGAGGGATAATGAAATACAGTGCCAGGATTCTGGGTGTGAGAGTACTTGAGCATCTAAAATAAACTTTTAAAGTTCATTTACTATTGCATAAGTCCCCTTGAGGCATAGGCATCTTAATATCATGTTTTTTGGACCTAACACCTCCCACATTATAAAACTAATTATGTTATGACATGTACGTAATCATTATTGTAAATTATTCGTTTGCATTATCCCTCTTTTTTCAGAGTCATAATTTTACTGTGTACAATTTTAAGCCAATACTTACTACTGTCACATATATCCTCTTTATAGCCTTCAAAACCAAGCTCTGTGATTATTATTCTTCAGTAATGTTTTACATCCTGTAAACCACTATACCTAAATATAAATGTTCAGCCAAAATAACAGAACTACCTGAACAAAATCTCTTTCTTTATTTCTAGGCTCAAGTAATGTGCCACTTCCACCCCAGATTAGCCAAATGAATTTCTTGAGAATACTAACATTACTAGGTTCCCTTCAAAGAACAATCAACTTGTTTCTGAAATTCGAAGAATGGAAAACTGACAACCCTATTTTACGTCTTATCAATTTGAAATGCAATATCATGTGAGATTGAATCATCATCGTTTGTAACTACACTTCAAAGCCTTAACAAAAAATGCTGTCTCGACAAATCTTGGGAGCTATCACACTAACTTTATAATCTACAATTTCTTATTGTTTTTATTGCTTTATTACCATTTCCGCCAATTTTTATGAGCATGCTTTCTTAGAGATCATTACCTTTAAATATTTGATGTTATTGTTTCTTGAGGAATTCATCATGGTTTTCTTTTCCAGCCATTACTTGTATGTCAGTTGGTATTCATTGTTTTGCATGCCACTGTTTGCTCAATTTTATTGTGCTTACTTTGTTCAGATGTGTTCATTACACCTCCATGAAGATGATCTTTCGTATAAATTTAGTTTTTTCCACCTATGCTAATTGTTGTGTAATTTCAGATTTACAAATCACGGCAGTTTCTTTGTTTCTTCCTTTCATTTTTCAATCTTACCTTACTTTGACTTTTTATGCTTGAATTCTTCTTAGCGTTTCTGCAAGTCTTGATGAATGTACTCTTTTTCTCAATGCACATTATCTCTTTACAATACAAGTGTTTTATTACTAGGAGGAACTAATAATATTTATGGTAACTATCGGACCTCCGAATGTAGTACATCAGGCTAAAGATACCGCCCTGTTTTCAAAGAAGCCGAATAAAATAGACTGAACTCGATAATAAAATGTAAAAAAGAAGTAGGAAGTTAGGGGCTTCTTTTTGTTACACACTGTTATTGAGGACAAACTGTCAATTATGCAAAACAAAGTATAGGGAACGTTATAAGTAGTAAGTGTAATGTCCCAATGAAGAAAGAAAGTAACGAAAAGCTACCCTTCCAATGGCGGGGCCGAACGTACGGCCTTCGAATGACGCATCTAATGTTTCATGAAATAAGTTACATCGCTGACCATCCCTCCGTTCACTTTATGGGGTATATAAGTGTATCTATACATGGGAGTGTCATCGCCATTAGTAACTATGACAATGAGCTTGGAAAACTCTTTTTATCTTTGCGTCACGTAGCGTCAGAACACAACGTCCCCTAAATGGGACGTTGTGTTCTAAAATATACAGGGCAAGGAAATGAAAATATACTGCTACAGCACTGAAAATGTACACAGGAACGGCAACTTACGAGGACACTTGAGCTTTGCCTGCAAAGATGGAATGTCATGCCGTTATAGTGCTCCCTGCACATTGTCTCCTGAATGGCTCGCCTAAATTCGGTTTCTACTGGATGCCTCAACCGTGTCGCTAGCAAACAATCTTCCATGCGCATAACTATTATGATTTAACACTATGATAGAACGCTAACTGCAAGTACAATTCAGAAGTCTTCCAGACGCCATACTTATTCTCTTTTTAAAGCAGCAAGATGCCCGCTGGCACGTCCCTAGGCGAAACGCGAATCTACGCAGCAGCTTTGTTGATGCTTTTGTTGCTGACTATAACCAAGTGTGTTTGAGTACAACAAAATGTATGAATTTTTCAAGCCCACGCTCCTTGCATATTATTGCTGTAATGGCAAGCTCGTTTTATTGAAATTCCGTCGTTGGTGTCAGCTTCCGGGTTGACATCAGTGCCGGCGCCGTTGGTTGCTAGCGAAACATTTTTGGCTCTGAACAAAAACCCGTAAACATGCAAACAAATAATAAATTTCCACGTCCAAGTTACTATAAAACATGGGCCGTCTGTGTGGCAAACAGGTGGTATACCACAGATCCACGAGAATGTTGAAAGTTTTTTTGTAAAAAAAGATGGCAGATCCTCAGTACAGCGGGAATCGATAGTATGAGAAGTACGGATAAGAAAGCTTGATATGTCACTCTAAAATCAGCACAACGTTACAAGGTGGAGGTAAATGATGCGGTAGATGACTTCCGTGTCATGATTATCATGTTTAAATGTGTTGTTTACCTTTGTCATCTATTCACGTCACGTGATACCTAATTTAGTTCATGTGAAGTTAGCGAAATGCCTGCGAACACGCTGTGAGCGTGGTATACTGTCACGTTCCTACATGGCATGCGAGTCAAGGTTATTAATGCACCAGTCATATATTTCGTCATCCATTGACGTCATGCAACACCAAATTTACCATGCAAAACGTGAGCACTCTATAGTCTGACGCCAGGCGTGACCAGCATCCGTCGGCACGTCCCGACGGCAACCGGCCCGAAACGCTACATGCGGCATTTCGTGCCGATGCATTACCCAGACAACACTGCGTCTCCCTCTCTTCGTGACGGAGAAACGCTGGATGCGCTCAAACAAGCATGCGTCAAAGCAACACAGTGTGGCGCGTTCCTGCGAGTATTTGGCAGGACTGGCACCTGGCGTAGCAACGCTGGCGTGACGCAACAGAATGAACGCCGGTCAGCACGCGCACCGCGTCACGTCGAAATGTATTGGCGCCTTGACTGTGACAAATCATGTTCTCACACTACACGCATCTCATGATTATCATGTTTGCACCAGTCACATACCATTGTCATTCATAGGCGCGACGTAATACTAAATTTGGCATATGTGAAG
The DNA here is from genome assembly GCF_043290135.1 of Rhipicephalus microplus. Lineage (NCBI taxonomy): Eukaryota > Metazoa > Arthropoda > Arachnida > Ixodida > Ixodidae > Rhipicephalus > Rhipicephalus microplus. The sequence continues at coordinate 182,446,654 of NC_134703.1, read as the reverse complement.
CAGCGAAACGGCCGCGAGCGCATGATGAGCGTGGCGTGTAGTCATGTTGTTACATGACACGCAAGTCGTGGTTATCGTGTTTGGATGAGTCATTTACCTGTTTCTTCCATTCGCGTCCCGTAATAACTAATTTGGTACATGTCAAGCTAGCGAAACAGCCGCAAGCACATCATGTGCGCAGCATGTAGTCAGGTTGTTACATGACACACATTTCATGTTTATCGTGTTTGCACCAGTATCAGACCTTCGTCACCAATTCACGTCCCGTAATACCAAGTTTCGTATAAGTGAAGCTAGCGAAACGGCCACTAGCGCATCATGAGCGTGGCATGTAGTCATGTTGTTACATGACACGCATCTCATGATTATCATGTTTGAAGCACTCACATACCTTCATCATTCATACACGTAGTGTAATACCAAATTTAGTATAAATGTGACGCTAGCGAAACGGCAGCGAGTGCATCATGAGAGTGGCATGTAGTCATGTTGCTACATGATACGCATTTTATAACTTTCATGTTAGGGCCTTTCGCTTGTGTTCGTCATGCAATCATGCCGTACCATACCAGTTTTGCAACATGTCAGGCGAACGAAACCACTGCAAGAGCTGCAGGACCATGAAATGTAAATCATGACATTCATGACATACCTGTTATGATTTTCATGTTATGACTAGTCAGATATGTTTTTCATACAGTCTTCTTATGCCGAACCAAGTTTTGTATCGCTACCGTTATTGAAACGGCGAGGAGAGATAAAAGTCATTTCCGGAGAGATAGATAGATAGATAGATAGATAGATAGATAGATAGATAGATAGATAGATAGATAGATAGATAGATAGATAGATAGATAGATAGATAGATAGATAGATAGATAGATAGATAGATAGATAGATAGATAGATAGATAGATAGATAGATAGATAGATAGATAGATAGATAGATAGATAGATAGATAGATAGATAGATAGATAGATAGATAGATAGATAGATAGATAGATAGATAGATAGATAGATAGATAGATAGATAGATAGATACGCTCAAAGTCGCCGAAGTTCGCTAAGAAATGCTTCGCATTTGAAAGGCCGGTGGTGCGTGTCACCGTCCCTTCGATAGCGAGAGTTGTCCGGCCCTGCAAGCCGCCCACCCCCGAGCTGTGCTGAGAAATGAGGAGTATTTCCGAGCATAGAGTTTCCTAAAATTGGCTGGAGGGGACTCTGGTGCTGCAATCATTCAGTGACCATGGGAACGATGGGTAGTGCACACATGTGTCTTGTCTTCGTAATTGCGGATGGCAAATCGTACATGCGGCTTCGTTTATTGCTGTGTTTCAGTTTTTTTTTTTTGAAAGAAAGATTCAACCCTTTTGAACTTCGTACCCGATTTGGAAAGGTAAGTCTAAAAGAATAACTTGGTGAATCGCAACCGCAGAACATTTGCTAATATTTGCTTCGTGAGAAAGCAGCTCCAAGCCACACTAACACACATGGAGCCAAAAGCAGGCCAGAAGTATGAATATTAGACAAACGTGTGTACCACCCTTCATTCCTTCGCTCGCTGAAGTACAGTGCGTTGCAGCTCCCATAGACACTAGCACCAGAGTTCCCTCATGTGTACATTAGAAAACTCTATGTTTCCGAGAGTCATACATATTCAAAAACGCTCTTGAATTTATCTTGACTTGCCACAGCCTCCAATGCAGCACGAACGCGTCTCGAACGCGGTGCCTCAAGTCGTTGCCAAGACATGAAGCACAAACGCGTTCCAAACGCACTGCATTGAAGGCGGTGACAAGTCAAGTTCGAGACAGAAAATTGACAGCATAGCCACGGAGTGAGAGATGGAGTGTGGGGTGAAGCATTCATTCGTTCATTCGTTCTTGCTTCTGTCCGTCCATGCGTCCGTCTGTGTGAGCATTCATGCGTCCATCCACCTGCCCGTGCGTGCGTCTTTTCGTGCGTCCGTCCCTGCGTTCGTCCATGCATCCGCACCTGCGTCCGTTCATGCGTCCATGCATGCATCTGTCTGTGTGTCCATTCGTCCATCTATTCAACACTCCAAGTACTACCATCTCGCATCTTTTCTTCACATATTATTCCCCATATATAAGCACCGCCATCCAGCGGACATTCCAAGGACTACACAAAAGGTGGGACACACACACTTTCTTGTGGCTTGCGCTCGGGTCTACTTCCCCCCTTTAACCACCTCGAGTTCATAGTATTTCATGGTATAACTAGTTCACTGTATTCATGGCACTGCGGCCCAACACTCGCTTAACCTTTCTAAAACCAAGAGGGCTACGCCCAGCGAGTATAACGTAGCAATCTTTTTCTGTCAGACAGTGCTCAATGTATATGCCAACGTCTGCTAATGGGAAATGAGAGACAGGAGAATTCGGCTTTTACTTTCTTACGGCTTGCGCTTCATATCTACTTACTTCTCACCTTTAACCACCTCGAGCTCATTCATGGTATATACTAGTTCATTGTATTCATGGCACTGCGGCTCAACGCTCGCAAAACCTTTTTAAAACTAAGGAAGTTACACCCAGCGAGTATAACGTAGCAACCCTTTCGTGTCAGGTAGTGCTCAATGTACATGCCAATGGCTGCTAATGGGGATCTCAGCGTGCGCGTTAACTAGAAGCCAAATGCTCCTCTCTCTCATTCCCCGTTAGCAGCCATTGGCATGTACATTGAGCATTATTTTTTATTGTTCAACAACGCACAGAAGAAATCTCTCACCGGCACCACTTTCGAGGTCAAAGTTTTATACTTGTTACATACTACAATGGCTACGAAGGAAGAATGGGTGCCGCTATAAGAAGCTTCGCCCCTAAAAGCGATTCTAAATACGTGGAAAAGGTAGTGCACAATGCAATTTCTGTTTAATTTGAAGGTGTTTAGCTTCTTGCGAATACCACCACGTGAATTCAACACTTTGCTTGAGCTGCGGCACCCCGCCATCTCCACGTCATGCATTCCGTGGTGGCTATGCTGCCACAGACCCAGAGGAACGCACTCATTTGTATCTGGCGACAGGAGGCCAGTGCAATGATCAAAAACAAGAAAAAATTGAGCATTGCTGATTGGTTCCAGCAGCTTTGCGATTGCAGTCACGTGACTGAAAGATTGGTCAGGAAACGACTAGCCAAAGTAGTCACTTTGCGACCATTTGCGACTGTTCGCAACTGTTTGCGAGAGTCGCGAATAGGTGCACGACCGCTGCTAGGCGCTGGTGTGCACCAACCTTTACACTGTTGAGTGTGACCTCTGCCAACGCTTGAAATATGAAGTGAGGATGTTAAGACGTGCCATCGAGGAGCTCAAGCGCGAAAGCACCCGGCATGTGGAAACACAAGAACAAAATGTTGTGCAACATATGAGCGAAGCAAAGGTCCAGTTTCACACAGGTCAGAAACAGCGTTTTTGCTTTTATGAATGTGGAACAGATGTCATGCTTGGACAAGGTAATATGTACCACTCCTGCAAATACTGAGTGTGTTAGTGTATGTTTTCATCACAAACATTACTAGGGTCATGTTGCTTTTTCAGTTCTTCCAAAGGCTGTGTTTTTTACTATTTTATCAAGCAGTGTGTCTGCCTTGCCCACGGCCCGAAAGAAAGTCCCGCGTGATATACAGCTCCTTACACTCTTGATGAAGCTGCAGCTCAACGTTCCCTTCAAAGACCTGGCGTGCCGGTTTAGTTATGTGATATTATCCAGGACAGTAAGTCAGAGTTTTAGGACTGTACTTGACACCATGTCACATTTGTGTAAAACCTGGTAATGTTCCCAAGCCATAAAGTATGCTAGAGTGGACTGACTTAAAAAGAACTGAAGTATTTTCCTAGGCTTCGGGCAATTATTTACTGCACCAAGTTGCATGTGTTCAGGTATGTTCTGGATACTTTTTCCCGTACGACTGCTTTCCGTCGCATTCATTATTTAAACTACTTGAAGCTGAAAAACATTCTAAATACACTACGAACACAGAGAAAGAAGGCAACAATTGAGTTTCAGCTAGTTTTTCACGTTCAATAGGTATCTACTTGCCTAACTGTTGACATTGTTGCTTAAATTGCCTTTTTAGATCACTCATGTTGCTAAAATTGCCTTTTTAGGTCACTCAACCTGGATGAGCAACAGGTATGGAGCACATATAAAAAGAGTGCCACATTGAAATATCTAGTTGCCTTTAGTCCACACGGTTCTGTGTTTGTGTCAAAAACATGTGGACGCAGGATATCTGACAAAGCGCTGACATTATTAAGTGGTGAGTTCCACACGCTCCCTTTTTGTGTTGTAGAAGCATTCGCTACGTTTCCTCCACTAACCCGAGCACGAGAACCTTTATGCTGTTGTTACTATCTTTGAGTCATGAAATGCACGTCAAATCGCCCACACTGCTGGTTCATTTGTGTCAAAATGCAAATTTTGTGGCTGGCCTAGCACAACCTACGTTATGTATAAATAAATATGAAATGATGGTTTTTCAAGGATTTATTAGGCATCTTGAAAGTGAAGACCAAGTTCTGGCAGACCCTGGATTTTGGTTTTTCAACTATTTTAAGACAGAAATGTGCAGCTGATAACACCCAGTTTTTTTGAGGGCCGACTGCAACTATCAGGACAAGAGGACACAACATCAAGGAGGACTTCTTCATCCCGCATCATTGTTGAACGCACAATCGGCCACATAAAGAAATAGCGTAAAATGGTTCATACAATGCATAAAAAAGTTGTCGGCATCTATGATGAGATACCCTTTGTTGTTGCTTATTTGACAAACATATGTCCACCGTTATCTAAGAAGGGTGAGTACCATGTCAACTGTTGTTGTTATGTGGGGGAGGGAATGCCGACTAATTCATTGGCACCATCTTAATATGTCGTTTATTTTATAGTAGCATAAAGACATGAAAAGGAGCAAGCCGAGAAATTGGATATTTTGTTTACATGAAATATCTTTGCCATAGCCTATGAAACTGCTACTGCCTATGCAAGCTTACACACAAATGTAGGGAATGTGCAGCATAAACTTAGTAAGCAAGCCCCACATGCTGCAGGAGCTTAGCCCTCAAAAAAAGGGGATGTGCAGAGTAAATGCAGTGGCGAAATTTCACCTTAAAAAGAAACTTATCACATGAGAACATGAGACGTGCATTGTAAATCCACACAATTAGCCTTACATATCACAGTATTCAAACGAACAAGCAGAAGGGATGTGCAGGGTAAATGCAGTAGACTAGTTTCACCCTCAACAGTAACTTAGCACTCAATAACATGAAACGTGCAATGTGAACGCACTCGATGAGCCTCACCTATCACAGTATTTAGATGAACGAACAGAAGGTATGTGCAGGGTGAGTGCAGTAGACTAGTGTCACCCTCAACAGCAACTCAGCATACAAGAACAAGGGTTGTGCAAAATAAACGCACTCGATGAGCCTTATATATGATAATATTTAAATGAAGAAACGCAAGAGCTGCGCAGGGTGATTGCAGTAGACTAGTATTATCCTAAACAGCAACTTAGCATGTAGGAACAAGAGACATGCAATGTAAACGAACTCGATGAGCCCTACATTTCACAATAATTGAATGAACAAACGCATGACTTGTGCAGGGTGAATGTGGTAGACTACTGTCACCCTCGACAGCAGCTTAGCATGTGAGAGCATGGGACGTGCAATGTAAACACACTTGTTGAGCCTTAAATATCAGAGCATTTAAATGAACAAGTGCAACGGTTGTGCAGGGTAAATACCCTAGACTAGTGTCACTCACAACCAGAACATAGCATGTAATAACATCGGACGTGCAATGTAAATGTACGAGATGAGCTTTACATATATCATAGTAGTTAAGTGAAAAAGTGCGGTGGATGTGCTGGTTAAACACAGAACTCCTGTGTACTTAGATTTAGATGCACAAGAACCCCTCGTGGCCAAAAATCATCCGGAGTCCCATATTATGGCAATGCCTCATAATCATGCCTCGTTTAAGCATGTTAAACACCTGCCACTAACTGAAGTGAACAAGTCTCACAATGATTTTTAAAACATTGTTGTTCATGCATATTGTAAACCCTATTGGATTAGTAGTTCTACTTGTTCTCTGTGATAGTGCCCATTCCAATGCACTGTCTAGGCTGTGTTGCAGAGAATGATTCTTGGCATGACAATCTCTTATATGAGACTGTACACGCTCACAATGTTCACATGCATAAGATCTCACTCTCTCTCTCTCTCTATTATTACCAGGTGCCCATTGCTCTCAATTCGGACATAGAAATAGGACTTTCTTATGTTATGCAGGTTGAGAAGTAGCTAAGCCTGCACCTGGTCATAGTAAGAGCGACTCTCTTTCAAGCTTCCTGCAGAATCAAGACAGAAGTCTTTTTTTTCTGCTGGCCTTGTGGAATCTGGTTCACTGTGTTGCAGTCTGAGAGGCTGTACAAGCACTTGATTTCGCGTGTGCTGAATCATAGCGACCGCACCTGAAAATTCCGACTGGACTGCCACCAAGAAAAGGGCAGTTTAGATTATTCATTATTTCACGGTCTTCAATTATTGCATTAATATGCTGCTGCCACAAAAAATCAAGCAGCGTCTCTTTCACGACAGGTTCAATTGTAACGTCATACGGCACTGCGGACACATTATTAAAGCGTGGGCTGAAAATCTGATTTATTAATGTGCTACAGCAAACATTCTTTGAACGACAAACATCCTTGAATATAGAGGCTCTCACTCTTCCTTTTCGGTGCAAATAATAAAGCAAACTGTCTCGCTGACTTCTTGTGCCTAGCTCAATAGTCTTGGCATCACCCCTGTAATGGTAAGCTTTTCCATCACTGCTTGTGCTAATTCGCCAACATTTTCGCTCTGGAGTCACTGCTGGGACATTTGTAAAGCTATGTTCCTCCAGTGGCATTTCTTCCGCTGCTATTTCTCCTATTCGGCACGTGGTTAGCGTGAAAACTCGAGCACAGATAGGAACCTGTAATGAAGGTTGCCAAGGTTATGAACCTTGAACGGCGGAAGCTATGGCACATGCTCTCTGAAAGGCCAGCAATATCATGTACTCACCTCTCGCAGTTTCCGTATAACACTGTTGGAATCTGGCAAGTCACGTGACGCTGTGTCCTTCCTCTTTCAAGGCACTGTTGGCAGAACGCCACAAGTGTGGCGTTTGAATGACAATTCTTTACTTTTTTTTGCCTGAATCTGAAATATACCATTGATGCGCACTGTATGGTCGAGAAATTCACAACGTAAAACAGCAGAATGCATTGGGTTGTTTCTGCAGTTATCAGAGCTACATGCCGCATATTCTTTCATTTATAGCAAATTGCGACATTTTCTCGCCTTTTTCAGGCGAGGTTTCCCCCACTGACATAGAGAATTAGTTGGAGCAGCACCGTCAGAATCGACTTTCGTCCATAAATTAACGGCGACACACTGCCGCGCACTGCAGGATCGTCCCAACCTAGACATGTAATCCACGATGAACCATATTCCACCATTACACTTGCTACTAAAAAGGCTTCACCGTGGAATATTTTACAGCACAACGGATTAGAAACGGACAGAGAAGAAACATGGCGCTGTTTCCCTTCTGTGTCCGTTTCTGCCCATTGCGCTGTAAAATATTTTACTATGAGCATTCACCAACTGGCCCAACTCGCAATTTTGCTTTAAAAAGGCTTGTGCCACAATATGAAACGGAAGCTTGAGCATGAAAAAAGGTTTCAATGCTTTTCATGGGGTACACATAGCTGTATTAAGCCAAAGAATGCATAGCAGGTGCTTACTACTGCGTGATAATTACGAAATAACAAGGAGTAATATTTGACAGCAAGTGATTAGCATAACTTTCAGTCTTAGCAACAGGAATTATTAAATTACCATTCAGAAGTTAACAAAATCCATCTTGTGAGGCACTACTGCAAAAACCGTAAGGCACAGCATGTGCTACCACTCCGCCCTTTTCGTAAGCAGTATTTTGTCAAATTCCATATCTATTTTTTATTTAGTGAATTTCTCTTTGAAAATTGCTAATGACACTCTTTATGCATTGTCTGTTGTGAATATTTATCTGCCTCGGTTGGCTCCACATGTGTTTCTCACACAAAAAGGACCATTCATAGATTCTCTTTCCTTTTACAGTCCGGTATAGGTAACAATCGTTGACAAGATACATTACCCTGCCATGCATGTGCACCTGGCGACTTGCGTTTGGCCATCTCCGTTGTCGCTACACTCGTACAGAGGCCCTTGCATTTGCGAGGGGCTAAAATAGGCCTTTAAAACACGTAGTTTTGGTCTGGGCCTAGCTGTTTGTATTTTGTGAACTTTTCCTGAAAAACTGAATATTAGTCATTATACTGAATAGGCAAATAATAGGTCTAAGGCAACCGCCTCAGTAAAGCATGAAGTTCCACTAAAAGCATGCACTATGCTGCCACTTGCCTCAATTCAGGACTGTCAGCCCATCCCTCTCATGACCAGGAAGTTACGTAGAGCGGTGCTGTTTGATTACTGCAGCTGTGAAGCAAAGACGTTCTTTAGTCATATTTTGTAATGTCTCATTTGTGCATTCGAACGATTTACAACTCTACATGTACTGCTAAACCCATCTACATGAAAACAATTATAGTAATAATGCATTATTTTTTTATTCCATTAGAAAATGTGCACAAAGTAACCAAAGCAACATTCTCAAAAGTGACGCCAGCATGACTAATGTTTAGAGGCATTGCAAGTGAAAATAGCATTTTTGGGGACATGTGCTTCACAATATGCCCACATGCTTCGCTAAAAAAGACTAATTTGGGCAAGCTGTTTGTTGTAGCAACAGTAATAAATTTAGCTTACCGGACTTGAGATACTGATACGTATCTAAGACACGAAAAGCCTCAGAAGCATTGCCATCATGCCTTTCTTTTTCTGATAATACGAGGTTATCTAAGCAAAGTTATTCTCTGCCCACAGGTGCTCGCAGTTTTCATAATTTAAATTCCGCATTGCGTCTACGTTGAAGGCAACTGGACACCTGGAACAGCCAATAATTATCGTTAAGACTTGTTATATGCAACCATACGCAAGTAAACACACTTGCTTTGCATGCATTCAATCAGCTTTAACAAGATTAGGCATGGTCTTGTATACAGATCATAAATATGTTAGTGCAACAAAAGTTTTTGAATTGAAGTTTTGACGCATCTTACAAATGCAGTCATTATATTTTTGAAAACAACCCTTTCAGAATGCTTACCAAAACTGCTAAATTTTTTGATCACGTTGTTTTTCAATTGTGCACGGATATTTATGATCTAACAAACTGCTCACCTGGATTGTGTACATTCCTATAGTTAGCTTGCACATGTTTCCATGCATCACTGATTTTCTTAAGCTTTTTAAGGGTTCTTTTTACTCAGCTCTTTCGGGCTAAGAGGAACATGGTATACAAAGAGAATAAAAATGTTCACTACAACATTTCTTTTTTTACACTGCTGTATGTGCTTTCTATACATTTACACTGCAGTTCTAAATTAATTTTTTCGTGTCTTTATTCTATCACAAGGAATTTTGTCGCTGTTGTACTTGTACTTGCTGCAGTCCCAGTGTAAGTTGCAGCTCGAATATATACAGCAAAGGTGGACACTTGTAGGTCATATGTGTTACTTTCAGTGGCCTTTTTTAGAACACATAAGTAGAAGCGGGTGGAAATATGGCAAAAACAGTGGAAGGAAAATTTCACTGCAAGCAATACAAGCCACCAAGATAATTTGCCAAATCAATAGCTGCATTATTACAAGCTTTTCCATCAAACCTTCGTGTGTAGTTTGGAGCTACTCGGTAAGGGGAAACATAGCGTTGTCTTTTGATCATAACTCATGATTATGACTATAGGGTTGCTGTGAAGTTGTCATTAAAGCTAGTACTAACATTTATTGTACTCTGTACTAGTGGTACTCATTATGCAGTGAGTTGTTTCTTTGACGTGAGTTGTTTAGTGTGAGACAACTGTCATGCCACATTTTTTTCGATATATATAACAATAGAAGAGCACAATTTTAGATCAGTTTGTAAGGCTCGTTCAAAAAAAATATCAGCACAAAAATTAACAGGACTGTAAATGAAGCATACAAACGACAGTGATCCAACGAACCGGCAGCTAGTGAGCATCGTTAAGTCTGGAGAAAGCACAAGGAGTCAATATGTGCACAAATATTTTTAAAAACCTTAACACAGTTTAATTTAACTCTAAGCTCAAGCCCTAAACAATGTAGTGCTCTTCCTATTCTTTTCTTTTAAGGTCAAAAATATTTATCTGCTTTAGTGAGGCCATCCGAGCCCACACGAGTGCTCTAATTTATGACCTTTCAGTCAACGCAAGCTACTGCATAAAAAAATGATGCAAACAGAAAAAAAAAACTGGTGACCCTTACATTTGCCATGACCATGCCCTTTTGTTATCAGCGAGGTTACGACGATGGAGAGACTCCGGTGACATTCGTTGCAAAAGCTTTCGCAACAATAACAAGAGAAACAGCAGTCACATATCAAAAATTGACTTGTCACTAAAAAGCTACTTGACAGGTTAACGGACGTGTATTTACGCTTGATAAACTTCATATGACCGTCCAATATGATGCGATTGGGACATCACATTCGTGCCACCCAAACACGTGTTTTAAGAGCATCAACATAATACAAAGGATTGACAGCTCACACTTACCTTTCGGAACTGCTGTGTGGTCCTTGCTTCATGATTTTCCACCAAAGCTGCGCAATCAAATAAAGAAGTCAATCGTGCATGCGACGGCGATCACATGAAGAACGGACACAAAGTGATAGCCGTGCGGAGCCTCGAACCGGAAGAACTAGAAGACTGCATCGCATTTCACAATCCTTTGCGGCAACCAAGATTTCCCTATTCCCGTAATGCTTGGACGGTGTAAGAAAAGAAGAAAAAATTATTTTTTTAACACTCGGTTTTCACGCGCGAAACGTCGTTATGGATGCTACGCAACGCATTCGCATTTCCTCAAGATTTCATTCGGGGAGGTGAGGGTATAGTTTGCTACTGGTGCGATCTAACGCTTCTGCCACGGGAGATTACATATGCTAAGTTGACTCTGTGACCTTCATGTCGGGTTTTTTTTTTTCGAATGATTCTCACGCTAAGATATGCCTTCGTGCCAGGACACCCGTTTTCTACGCAGACTCCCTGGGTCCAATCGTCACTCGAACTGAGAATTCTTATTATTCATTGTATTTGCAACTTTTCTTAAGTTTTTCCTCACAGAAAGCGCATATTTCTCGCTCACAAACAACTATATTGGTGCCAACAATGAAATCTCTAAAAACTAGCTAATCAGTGATGTCACATTATTTTACGAATACAGATGCTACAAAATAATGCAAGGTGAATACTTCAGATGCATGTGTTTTATTGTCGCATTGTGATGCACTGAAAGTATCACATGAGTGTGCGAAAAAGCCGCCGCCACTTCGCCTTTGCGAGTTTTGTGACGAAATAGTTTAAATAGCCGCTTTCGTGTAATAAAAAGTGCCCGCTAATATAGCCACACAGTATATAGCCACACAAAAAGGTGAATGCATAAGGGGCTTTCCGATTTCTAATTCATTCAAAGGGTAATGATTCACTAGTTTATTTTAAAATTAACCCATATCAATGTGCTTTTTCCTGCACTATACACCTCTAACTCCAATCGGTGTCGTCTAAATAGGCCTAGAAAAACGCATAGGCCTAGAAAAACACAAGAGTCAAAATGAAAAAAACTGGCGTCGTGCTTGGACGCTCCGTTTCATACGAGCAGCTCCTAAATTTGTTAGAAGTTTATCGTCACTCCTCGTATGTACTCAGAGCAATGTAGAACGCTACAAACCATTTCAAGGTGGAATTTTCTAAATTTAGTAAACATTATTCTCTAAAATGACCAGCCACTATACGGACAGCCGGAACAGGACATCCAGTCACTCAATGTCCAACATACGGTCATTCTGAAGAGAGGATGTTGGAACTCAAACGAAATAAAACGAGCTTTATACCACAAGGTTCAACAACGCTCGCTTAGGCTGGGATATCTTGGGCATGTCATTTGGCATATTCCAGGGTGAATGCACAAAGGCGAATACAGAAGAGGCTTGACACACACGAGCGCTTCGATCCAGAATCATGAAATATCCCGGATGAAGGGGAGATAGATAACAATGAGCAGAAAGGCTCATGAAATCCGATGGCTATGATGACCCATAACAATGATGGGTCATGACTATTCATGCATCGAAACTTCTTTTGAATGTGTGAGTCCGGCTCAGCAAAAGTTTTGTGAGTCACAATCTTACTGAGTGAAAAGCGCAACGTATACACCTGGAATGACCCTAAACGAGTTTCACTTTTTTTGCTGACCTATCGTCTTACCGACTTATGTTCAGTATCCCTATTAGCCTTACCTGTATTGCGATTATACTGACTATACTCACACGGCTTCCGAAAACTGTCGCTCATCCTTTTTTTCAATATTCCTTAATCAGGGATGTGAAGGCAGGTAGGTAGGTAATCAACTTTATTGATTCACGAAGGAATCATTTGAGAGGGGGGGGGGGTAGGGGATGTGTAATCAGGATGACGATGAGCCCTCGGGCCGCTCTAGGCGGCCGGACACTGCTGTGCTTCGGTGACCCTTCTGGCCCAGCTCACTGTCCGGAGCTGTAAACCCGGTTGCGAGCTGCGCAGAGCAGCCTCCCATCGCTCCTTGTGTTCTGACCCTTGCCACGGGAGCTTGGGTTTGTTTGGACAATTCAGAAATATGTGCTGGAAGTTGGCTCGAGTGCTACGACATAAGTTGCAATGAGGCGAGGTTTCACCATGTGTAAAAAGGGAGAGAAGATAAGGAGTCGTCACTGTGGCCGTTTGAAGTCGGTGCCACAAAGCCTGGTCACTTCTGGAAAGATATTTATGTGATGGGGGATACGTTAGGCGGGAATTTCGGTAAAATAGCGTGATATCGTGATAGCTGAGGAGTCGATCCCTGGCACCTCGAAGCGAAGGCAGGTCGCTGTGAGCCCGGTTTGCGAGTGCTCGGGCTTGGGTGTGACGGCCGCGTTGCCTGGGTGTCCACAGTGCGCAGAGACCCAGAGGAGGGTGATGAGACGATCAGACGGAAGAGATGATTCAAGAATTTTAGCAGCCGGAGAATGAATTTGGAAAGTGGCGAAATTACGAATTGCAGTTTTTGAAGCGGAAAAAATATACTCAGCGGAGGAGTGAACAATGGCTAAACCAATGGCCGCCTCCTCTGCTTCCAGGGATTCTGTCGAATTTGGAAGGGACGCCCTAGCGACCAGTTATTGAAATCCATCTACAACGGCTACCGCGAAAGCTCGAAGATTTACATATTCGGCCGCGTCTAATTCAATTGCGGGAGAATTAGGAGGGAAGCGCTTCTGAAGGGACTTGGCTCGAGCTTCCCGTCGCGCCCGATTATGTTCTGGGCGAGTATTTTTGGGGAGTGGCGGGTTAATAGGTTGCTGCCAACAGGGACGGGAACTGCATGCGTGGCCTTGGTGTGACCAGGAACGTTGATTCCAAGTCGGCACAGGAGCACCTGTCCTGTTTCTGTGAGTGATAGTCTGATATTGGCTGAAAACATGCGCCTCTACAAGCTTTCCCAGAGTGTTGTGCACCCCAAGTTGAAGTAGTTTATCCATGGCTGTTGATTTAGGCAGATGGAGCGCAGCTTTATAGGCATTACGAGTGAGTTTGTTAAGTTGCTCGATCTCCGTAAGTGAGAGATGGTGGTAGGGGATAGAATAGGTAATTCTGCATAGGCAAAAGGCCTATATGAGGTAGCGTGTGTCTTGTTCCCTCATGCGGCGATGACGATTGGATATGCACTTAATGAGGGAAGCTGTATTATGAAGTGAGGTGTGGATTAACTTTAGGGTATCAGCGTTTGAACCATTGTCGGAAATATTAAGGCCTAAATTATTAATTTTATTGGCCCTGCGATAGGGGTGTCATCAAGCATGACTTGAATGTGACATGTATCTTGTTTTTCGAAGTCAATTACTAGGAGTTCCGATTTAGCCGCCCAGCAGGTGAGCCCAATTTTGTTGGCGTATTTAACAACAATGTCAGCGGCCAACCGAAGCTTCGATTCGATTTCGCCATGGTTGCCAGCATTGACCCAGATGGTGATGTCATCCGCGTACTAGGAGTGATTGATGGAAGAAAGTTTGGCAAGTTCCCACGCTAGCGGTATTAGAGTAACGTTAAAAAGGAACGGGGACAAAACCGATCCCTGGGGCGTTCCCTTGCTACCTAGCGTGAAGGAATTGGTTTTGAAAGTGCCCAACTGTAGGCGGACAGACCTATTGCTGAGAAAGCAGAAACATACCTGTGCGTGCGAGAGCCTACGTTTAGTTCACTAAGAGATTGCAAATTCGAGGAGTGAGAAACATTATCAAAAGCCTTAGTCAGGTCCAATGCAAGGAGGGCTCTGGTGATGTGCGGAAAGTTAGGATTTAGCACGTCCTCCTTAAGCTGAAGCACAACGTCCTGAGTGGATAGTCCCGCTCGGAAGCCGTACATGGTGGAGAGAAACAGTTTTTCTTGTTCCATGTAGCGATTAAGACGATTGAGAATTACATGCTCCATCAGTTTTCCTGTACATGAGGTAAGAGATATCGGTCTCAAATTATTAAGGTCTAACAGCTTATTATGTTTGGGTATGAAAGTCACCTTAGCTGAGTTCAATTCCTGGGGCAGCGTGCCCTGCTCCCATTGTTGATTCATGTAATCGGTAAGAGCTGCCACTGACTTGGAGTGTAAATTTCGAAGTGTCTTGTTAGTAATTCCATCTAGTCTTCGAGCAGATGTGGTGCGAAGTTTGCTTAGGGCAGCCCATACTTCCGCCTTTGCAATTGGTGCATCCAAGTCTGCATTGGGAGCTCCATTGTATGTAGGTAACGATTCTCGCCTTGGGCCAGGGAAATACGTAGTTTTAAGAGCTGTTTAAATGTCTTGCCCTTGTTTTTCTACTTAAAACAAGACTTTCGTAATTCGCTTATTACTTTCACATCGTGAGGAGCATGGGTTCAACATATGGTGAAGCAGGGACCCAGAGTTCTTCATATGTAGAGTACCGTCGAGTCGGTTACATATCTGGTTCCATTGCTGCGATGATAGTTCGGCCGCGTGTTCAGTTACAAGCTGGAGTGTTTGTGACATTTCGCATTTTAGATTGCGATTATATTTTTGCTTGAGCCATCGTTTCTTCAAGCTCTGATAGGCCTCCCATAGGTGGAGTAGCCTGCTGTCTACTGGATCGTGGATATGTGCTGCTGGGGCTACTTTTTCGCTAAGAGCTGCATCCTGTTTAAGCTGAGACGCCCATTCTTTGTAGTCTTGAATTTCTTTTTTCGGGTTTCGGTCTCAGATTTGGTGAAATTTGTCCCAGTCAACAATAGGTTTTAAATGAAACTTTAGACAAAAATTGGCATGGGACAGTGTAATGGTTAGGATGCAATGATCACTGCCGAGGTTGACCCTACTGTGTGTCCAGTTAGCTTGTCACACATTTTTAGTGAAAGTAAGGTCAGGGGTTGTATCTCTGCTCACACTGTTGCCAATTCGTGTTGGTAGCATGCAGTCAGTGACTAGAGCGCACCTGTTTCGCTGAATGTATTGAAGAAGGCTGGTGCCCTTTCGAGTGTTTCTCCTGTAACCCCAATCTACGTGCGAGGCATTAAAGCCACCCATTACAACTATGAGAGCAGAGTTTGCTATTTGGATGACCCTATCAATTGCTTCAAAAACAGCAGTGAAGCCATCTCTAGGATTAGAATAAATATTCAAAATAAAATATGTGCCTTGTCCTGTACGACGTGGGAGAAATTCAAGAAGAAGGCAGTCACTGTAAATATCGGAAAGATCATGCGCTATAAACGAGATATTCCTCTGTATATATGTGGTAGCCCATGGGGAGCTAGGATGCGAATGTACAGCCTGATAGCTAAGGATTTTTCAAGCTTTTAAAGGCTCCTGTATGGAGATGACGTCAATACCCGTGTAGACCGCTGTATATAAAGTGAGAGGTTGTCTCTCTTGTTTCTTAATCCACGGCAATCCCATTGTCTTATGCAGAGTGAAGAAGGTGAAGATGAGGCAAGGGTGCCGGAGTTTGTTATGGCTACGAAGGCGCTGGAGAGGGTTGAGATTGTGGGAGACATTCGAGCCGAGCGACTAACACGTCTAGAATACTCTCTCTCTTATTGAAGCGTTCAGCGATTTGCGCAAAGCCTAAATCAACTTTTTGTTTGAGTTCGTGGTGTTGTTTCCGAATTTTTTTACTGATGCTTTTAAAATCATCCTCCGTTGACTCGGGCTGCTGTGTCTTTCTTTTTTGCTGGCTGTGCAGAGGAATTTATATTATTGGTCCCTGACTCGGCTGCCTTATCAGGCTCTATGATAGAGGGGGAGATGGATAGGTGTGGAGAAGGTATGGGTGGGGCAGCTGTAAGCGTACTTAAACATTCCAGCACCAGAGCCAACTGTTGCTTTAACTCTTGATTCTCTCGCATTAGACGTTCGATAGTCTCCTGAGTTATAGAATTTTCTTTAGCATCAGAGAGCATACAACAGGAGCAGGAGGCTTACTTTGCCCAGCTCACCTTTTCGGGTTTGGTGCTGAAGTCGCGGCTTTGTGATGCACTTGTCCAGGGCTTTTGCTTTTGCTGCCACGGTTTCGTCCAGAACTCCTGCTTCTGCTGCTACGGTTTCGTCCAGAACTCTTGCTTCTGCTGCTACGATTTCTATCGTCGATGCTGGAAAAAAACTCGTTCTCGAGCTAGAACTCGGGCTGCTCCTGCTGGTGCTCTTGGTGCGGTCTTTGTCGTGGCCGAGAGAGACGGCTGAAGCCACGATGAAAGCGTTGCTTGCACGCCCTGTCACCCGTCTTGTGAGCGTCTCCACAGATGACGCACTGCGGAGTGCACGGATAGTCCTCCGGGTGTTTCTCTTCGCAGCTTGAGCAAGTGACGCGATTTATCAAAGGACATACATCTCGTCAGTGGCCGACTTGTCTGCAGTTTAGGCACGCTTCCACCTTCGGTCGAAAGTTGAAAACGGCGTAGATTGGTTTGGTTTGGAAAAACTTTATTGACAAGTCCGAAGGCGTGCGCCCTAGCACACGGCGGGCCGCTCCCACGATGGGACAGTAAGGCCGAGCCCTAGCGCCGCATCGTGGGCCCTCTGGACAGCCCATAGTTGCGATGTTATGTCTGGACTCCGGAGAGCGGAGTCCCACTTTCTGGACGATGCTGTATCGGTGCCACGTACCGAAGGGCACTCCCAGAGCATGTGGTGTAAGGTGGCTAAACCGCCACATTTTGTACACGAGTTGGTTAAATAAACATCAGGATAAAGCTTGTGAAGAAAGGCAGGGTTAGGGTACGTTTCTGTTTGAAGTAATCGCAATGTAAGCGCCTGCGCTCTATTTAGCTTCGCATGTGGAGGTGGAAAGATTCTCCTATCCATAGCGAAATGTTGGGTTATTTCATTATATGTAGTTGGCGGATCCCTGTTTACGAAATCTCCAGTTCGACCCAAAGGTCCTCCATGGCCGCGGACAGCTAACCCTCGCGCCCTGGAGTGGGCCAACTCATTGAGATTTATGATCCCTCCGTCCATGTTTCCCATATGAGCTGGGAACCATGTAATGGTATGGGTTGTAAGCAACTTATCACCGAGTATGTTTTTGGCCTCTTTGCACACAGCTCCAACACTGAAGGCACGAATGGCAGCTCTAGAATCGCTAAATATGTGTTCATTACGCTGATCTAAAAGAGCCAAGGCGATGGCAACCTGCTCAGCTGCATTGGCAGTTCTGGCGCATACCGACGCCGCATTAATTGTAATGCCTTTGTGGTTGATTGCCACTACCGTGAATCGGTCTCTCTGGCCATCATATTGCGCCGCGTCTACGAAACAGGCCCCCCCGTCAAGATCCGCAACTTGGCGAAGAAGGGCCCGAGCGCGCGCTCTCCTCCTTCCAACATTACGTTGGGGATGCATGTTCCGCGGGGCAGGCGAGACAATGATGTTTTCCTTCTGATCCCTCGTCAACCCTTGGTACAGAGCCTCAATCTGAGCTGGTGGAATACCCATTTCTGCGAGAATCATCCTCCCCGCTTTTGAGCCAGACAGCCTAATTACCTGTGTTCTTTCTTGTGCTTCCGCAATTTCCTCCAATGTATTATGAATTCCCAACTGCAGGAGACGATTGGTGTGGGTGTAGTTGGGGAGCCCAAGGGCATTCTTTACAGCTCTCCTGATCATTGCATTAAGCTTGTCCCTTTCCATTCTCTTCCAGACATGCATTGCCGCCACATATGCAAAATGACACAGCAGAAAAGCATGTATAAGCCTGACCAAGTTGTCCTCTGATAGTCCTGTCCTTCGGTTAGCCACCCGTCTTATGAGCCTAATAACACTGTCTGTCTTTTTTTCCAACCTTTTAATCGTGATGGTGTTGGTGCCCGTTGCTTCTAGCGTCATACCTAAGATCCGAATGGAAGCGACTTTGGGGATTGATCGTCCACTTTTGGTACGTAAGTGGATGTCATTTTCTAGGGGCGGCACCCAGCCTCGCGGTCGACGGCCCCTCCTGACCGGTTTATAGAGGAGAAGCTCAGACTTTTCCGGAGAGCAAGAAAGGCCTGTGTCTTCCAGAAAACTCTCGGTAGTGTCGATGGCCTCTTGCAGGGCCGCCTCTACAGTGCCATCACTTCCTCCTCTACACCAAATGGTGATATCATCGGCATAAATTGTATGACCAACATCTGAAATTCCAGAAAGCTGCCTCGAGAGACCAGCCATGACGATGTTAAAAAGTAAGGGTGATAGAACAGATCCCTGCGGGGTGCCCCTATTTCCCAGCGCTTGCACATCCGATTCTAGATCTCCAACTTTAAGTATGGCTTTTCGACCACACAGGAAGGATCTGACAAACGCATGAAATGAGGAACCTAGGTTGAGACTTGAGATCGCATCTAAAATAGAATCATGGCGGACATTATCAAACGCTTTTTTTATATCCAAGCCTAGGATCGCCCTGGTGTCTCTGGTATGATTATCTAAAATTTGACACTTAATGATTTTCATAGCATCCTGCGTACAGAGGCCTGGCCTAAAGCCAATAAGGTAGTGAGGGAAGAGATCATTGTGCTCTATGTAGTCCGCGATTCGGTTCTGGACAACGTGTTCCACCACCTTTCCCACGCATGACGTGAGAGAGATGGGGCGCAGATTGTCCAAACTTGGTGCTTTACCGGGCTTGGGAATGAGGATCACCTTGGCCAACTTCCATTGTTCCGGGATGTCACCTCCCTTCCAAATCCTATTAATCTCATCAGTAAGAAATTCAACAGAGTCATCTTCCAAATTCCGAAGCGCTTTGTTGGTGACCCTATCTGGACCCGGCGCCGATCGGCCATTGAGTTCGTGCAGGGCACGTCGCACATCGCTGATGGTGAAGGGTTCATCCAAATGGGCACAAGGTGTTCCCATATACCCCGGATAGGCTTGCATGGAATCAACTGCTAGCGGTAGATACTTCTCAGCAAGCTGCCCCAATAGCTCCGCGCCCGAGGAGGATTTTTGAGCAAGATGAAGTATTCTAGCAAGGACCCCCCTCTGATTAGATTTAGTGCCCGACTCGTCAAGCAAGTGTTTTAAAAGATTCCATTTACCTCTGGTTCGCATTTGTCCATCGACTGAATTACAAATTTCATCCCACTGCTGCCTCGACAAGTTTTTGCAATGTTCTTCAATTTGTGTATTTAACTCTGCTATCTTTTTCCGAAGCCTACGATTAAGTCTCTGACCCTTCCATCTGGCCAATAGCGACTGCTTTGCCTCCAGTAAATGCGCAAGCCGACTGTCCATTTTGTTTGTCTGTACCTCTGTCTCAATGGTTCTGGTAACCGCTCTAACGTCCTGCAGCAGCATCTCTGTCCATTGCCCCAGAGAGTCCGGGATTTCCCCCTGTTCCGCTCGAGCGCTGCGTGACTCCCGAAATTTATCCCAATCCACGTAAGTAAACTTTCTTTTAGATTTTGCCTCCATCTGTAATTTAGTAACTGTAATATAATGATCACTTCCTAAATCCGTCAGAAGATTTTCCCAACCTACCGAGCCAGCATTTTTCACGAAAGCTAGGTCCGGGGTGGAGTCCCTGGTGGTGGATGTGCCGCGCCTAGTAGGAAACATCGGGTCCGTAATTAACGAGAGATCCGCATCTCCCGTCTCCTGCCACAAGCTCCTGCCTTTAGCTGAATCATACGGGTAGTTCCACGCCCGGAAAGGCGAGTTAAAATCCCCCGCCACAACCAGAGGAGAGAGCCCAGCCAATCTGGTTGCCTTAGCTATGATCGTCCTAAAACGCTGCCTATGATCACTAGGGCTACTATATATGTTCAGTATAAAAATGCTGGAAAGGTTGGAAGAACTCGGAATGACCTCAACTAAGGAGAGCTCCGTTTTATTAGGTCTTACCCCTAGATCATGTGTCACAAAGGTGAACTTGTTGCTGACTAACGTGGCAATCCCTCTGCCTTCCCCTTTAACTGCATGTGCCTTGTACCCCGGGAGGGTTACACTATCAGACAGCGTCTCCTGCAGTAGGATCACTTGCGGCTTCTCGCTGTGAGAGCGGACAAATTGCTGCAGGGTGCCCCTTTTGCTAAGGATCCCCCTGCAGTTCCATTGCCATATACGAAATTCAGCGTGCGAGGCCATCTTGATCATTGGAGGTGCTCCCTGACCCTGCCGTCAGGTTCTGTACAGAAGCAACTGTACTATCCGAACTGGGGATACTCATGGGAATGGGCGCCGATAAAGGCGTTCCCTCTGGAAAGAAATCCGGGTGAATCCGAGCTGCTCCCCTGATATTGGGGCTCTGCACCATAAGGCCGGCGTTCTGTAATTGATTCTCCACACATTGAATTCTGGCATGTTGAATATCTATTTTCTGATCCATAACTGTGAGACGTTGATCGACCGCCGAGAAACGCTCATTAAGTTTGTGAATCTCAAGGCAAATTGAATTTAGAGTCTCCTTAATTTCAGATTTAGCTCTAGCCTGCACATTCTCGGCTGAAGTCGCAGCCTTACGCTTGGCTGGGTTACCCGAGGGGCCCGCTTCCACGACCATGGGAACCTCCGTGGGTTGAGGAGAGGGAGAACCTACACACGGAGAAGCAGATGCCAGAGTAGCTTGAGATGTACTGACACGTCTAAGCTCAGCCATTTCGGCTCTCAGCGACTCAATAATGCTGCGCATTTCGGCATTCTCCTTCCTAAGCTGATTTAGCTCCGCTAGACCATGCTCTGGCGCAGTGCCTCCCGTTACCTTTTCACCTCCTCCGCTGCGCACCCGGTCAGCCCAGGAGCCACCCTGCATCTCCGGTTGGGGTGGGCTTTGGAAACGGACTGTGCCATGCGGGTCCCTGGACTGGCTCCTCGAGTGCGATGGGCCTCTGGATTGGGACCGACGACGATCTCTGGACCGGGACTTGGCTCGGCCTTTAGACGAAGTTCCCTTTCGCTGGCCTTGGGAGCGACTTCTGGACCGAGATCTGGGTCTGGACCGACTGCTTGCCTGTTGCGATGAGTCACGGCTGTCCACCCCAGTTGCAGCAGAACGACTGTTTGAGCTGGAGTTGCGGTGTGCAGGCTGGCTCACACCCTCGTCGGCGTTAGCAGGTACCGTTTGCTGACTACGACGCTCTGATTCCGCACGGCGCTCTCTTCGCCGCCTTCGCACAATAAATGGAAGCTGAAACCTTTGCTGGCAACTTTTATCCGTCGTGGCGTGTGGGCCGCCACAGAATCCACAGGTCGGGGAACATTGATGGTTCTCATCAGGGTTGTTGATTCCGCACCTCTTGCACACAGCTTCGTCCGGTGTCGGACAGACGTCCGCCCTGTGCCCGAGTCTGCCACAGGCATAGCAGCAGTCATGCTGCCGATGGTAAAGCGAGCATCTGACCAGCGCTGTGCCGAAATAAATGAAGTTGGGAACTTTGTAGCCATCGAAGACAATAACCACCGTCTCAGTGTTCTTAATACGTCTGACTCCCAGAGCCGTGGGGTTTCTTTCAGTAAGGATGCTCCTCTCCAGCTCCGTCTGGCTCTCCGATGCGTCAATCTTACGGATGACCCCCTTGCAGGTCTCATGCGGGGCAGCCTCGTAAGTGTTGATGTCATACTTCTTCATTCCCAATGTAAGGCAGCTCATCCTGAGGTAAGAGTCAGCGTTCGCACGGGACGCCGTGCTAATAACTATGATATTTTGCGTTGCATTCGGGCAGACAATGTCCTGACTAATGAGCGTGGGTACAATTCCAGCCGCCTCTGCGATTGCCCGGCCAAGTCTAGCTGAGCCCGCCTTCTCAACATCCAAGCCACCCCTTGGACGGACGATAATCTTCCAGTGCTCGCTAGGCAGTCGAGGCATTCTCGATGATTTGATAACTTGATTCTTCAAGTGTAGAGCTTTTCTTGTAGCACTGAAATTGCCCCTGGCATTCTCGCCGCATGCCGTGGCACGCTCTGTAGCACTGGCGTTCGTGCGCCTCGAGCTTTTCTTCACCGCGGCGGAACGCCAGCCGTGTTCCTCTCCAAACTCTTCCGGAGGGAGTTCATCACCGTCCATAATAACAGCAGCACCGTCCAGCATATTGGCTCAGCAGGTGGAACGAAGGGCGCGTCCAAGGAAGGGCGCGTCCTGCCCGGCAGACGCCAACTCGGCGTTTCAACGGCGTAGAGGATGCCAAACATTTTGATTGACGCAGGAAGCTCCTCAGCCATGAGGTGAATGAGCACTGAGCCTGAGGTACGCCCCATGTCCCTTGCTTGGACTATTGGTAGAAGGGGATTAGCTCGACGTAATTCTTGAAGCAAGTCCTGAGGTGATTCACCATTCCAAGCGCGGTAGATGATCCCTGCCCACGCTCCGTCCTGGGGAGCTATGTACGCATGAATTCCCAGTTTTAGCACGTAACGTGAGTTCTCGTATTATTGCATAGTTAGCAACTCGGTCGGCGCAAGATGTGGACACAGTGAAAATATTCTTGGCCATATTGGTGCACACAAGATCTTCGTCGGCAACCACAAAGTGCAGTCCGCTGTTGGCGACTACAGCCGCTCGTAACTCTAAATCGTTGTATTTGGCCAGATCTACGCCAGCACTCGGACGAAAGACAATCTTGAAGTCATCGACGGGCAACCGTGGCAGTCGTTTTAAGCGAGGATGCGCCACAGCTGTGTGGTCGAGCTTTGAGGAAACGCTGGGCGGTGATTCCGTTTTGTGTGCTGGCGTTTCGGCAGCTGATGCCGCTTTACTTGACTGCGTTCCTTCAGTTTCTTTTGACTGCTGTCGAGGTGAGCGTTGTCGGGCATTCAGGACTACACTCCATTTTTCTGGGTTAAATTCTCTGGCAGGTAAGTCCGTGCCACTCAACATGAATGCCATTGCGTTGCCGAATGAACTTGTGCACGCGCGTTGAAGCGCGAGCCCGACGCCGGTGCCGGAGGCGTTAGGGCTGACGAGGTGGCGTTCCCCCGATCAGCAAGAGTTGAAATTTGCAAAGCTCCTCAAGAACAAAGAGGTTTGGGCACTCACCAGCAGTGTCGGCAACTTGATGAAGTTCAAGAGAGACCACTGTTGGCTTTAAAAAGCAGTCTTGGTTCAACAAAAACTTCGTAGAATACGGAGCCCATGCGAGGCACACCAGCCATGCCTCAGGGCTGTGAAGTGCACATAAGGGTGCCTTCACACTCCCGTTCCTCCCCATTTTCAACTTTTCCAGGAAATTTCTTATGGCGAATTCCATTGAGAAAATAGGAGTAGAGGGGCAGAGCACTGAGAGCAGAGCCACTCAACCTGCCACTGGAATGCGCTGCACTCCCGGAGGGCAGGTGAGAAGGTAACGAGTAGGGAGACCATGTGACAGAAACATTCCAAACCCCGGCATATTCTTTGTGGGGCAGCAGAAAAATACGCGTGAAATCGGTCACCCACATATTCTTCGATATCCTAATACCTAGTATGCTTATGAAATGACTCTTTCGGCAAACGTCCAGCTCTCATCGTAGCCATCCGTACAAAACAGCGGTATCAACTTACACATATACAAAAACAAATGCTGTTACAGATACAAATACAAATGCTACCACAAAATAAAATATTGTTACTGTTTTCATGCTTGTTAGTGCTATATTTGTGGTTTAAAACACCGGTACATTTAGTTTAACCAACAAATCATTAGCCCCAGAAGATATACTGCTAGTACACCTTTTCTTAACGGTGAAACATTCACTTTTACGGCTCTGTTAGCAACACTGGCGTCTTTTTTTTTCAAGGGCTTTCACAAAAACTATGTGTGCGTGAAATATGGCTCGCATGTCAATTGTTGCCGAGACACAGTTCTTGAACATACGATACCAGCTTTACAAGATCAATAATGTTATAAGTACAATGAGCGTGTGGTTGTAGTGGCCACCTTAGTGAGATGATTGAGCCACAAGGACGTTGACGACTTTACATCTGGGAACAACAACAGTGCTTAAAGCGAGCACCAATGAGAGCACCAAAGGCTGCCGCTACGACACCGTACTTCTGCATACGATAGGTGAAGTAAAATTCTTCATTGCATGGTCAACGTATTGGGTGCGTATGTTTATCTTCTCTAACTAGCCTCGCTTAAGAAGGGAATATCCCCCCCTCCGCCCCACCCCTGTAATTGTGATGTGCTCAGTCACGCCGTGTTTAACAAACTACGTCATGTCCCAGAGGGCTTGCTGATCGCTAGCTGCATGTAACCTGCGTATAGAATACCGTATGCAAAGCTTGCAGGTGTAGCTTTGCGAGCGTCATGCAAAGGGAGCCCACGAGAGGTCGGTACAGAACGCACGCGCGACGCCATTGCGAAGCTTTGCGTGCGCTTTTTTTTTAACTGCATATTCAACAGCATGTGCTTACGCCGAGATGCCGTCGAGGCAAGAGACGTATTTCAGTGGATTCTATGCTTAGCGCTGTGTACAAATACATGGAACCATGATTTGCGAACACATTTCTTTAATCACGGTGAATATACGATTGTATTCAGGTGACTTGTCGAATACCACAGTTCTTGGTCCCGTGTTTCACCCCAGTGAACGCAACAGGTGCGAGCGACTGATTATTTCCCTTTAATTATTTTCAAGCACTGCAACCCAATGCAGGGTTATTTATAGGAGTTGGGTGCATAAATACAATAGGAAAAATAACGATAACATCACAAGTTCTTCAGCAGAACAAATGTTGTCACACCCTAATCATAACTGGGTAGAAAATGAAAGAAATAAACCATATAGCTTATTCTAGTAAACAATAATGGTCAGAAAAAACTCTGTTTGAACATATTAGTACATGCAAATATGACCTTAATTTAGTGTTTACGTCTAGTTGAAAGAGCATGAGCATGCACGTTGTGATGATCATTAGATAGCCGACATGTGTTCTTCAAATGCGCTGCCCCACTGTGCTCATGCTTCTGAAAAAGCTCGAAATAAGCATGCGACCAGGGAAGCCCAAAGCTTACCAGCTTTTAAGTTCCTTCAGTACCACTCATTCGTTATTTTGCTCCGTGTGATTATAAATATTCCTTAAAGTGTTTGTTCATTTGCAGTCATTCTCTACTAGTGAAGTGTTTCCATCCCAAATGTGCAAGCTGCCCTGTGTGTCGACACCTCCCTGTTTATGTGCTGCTTGCGTCACTTATCATGGATGTCTTATCTTTAGATAGTATGACCAATGCCTAATCTTCCCAAACAATATAATCAGCGCATGCCAGTCGAGAAAAAAAGATATCAAAACTTTCACCGTCACTGCCATGCAACTTTGAGGCTATAATTATTCGCATGCTTAGTGAGACTGTAAATTACTTCCATTTGACTATGCATAATAAATTCAGAGTTTTATAGCGGGAGCTACATTGGCTACATTATCGCCATTTCGCTTCATTCGGTGGTTGCACCACTCACCGCGTCATCTGGCATGCGACAGAGAGAAGCACACCGCAATGCAACTGTATTTACAACTCAATGTCAACATTGTATGTGCTTGCTTAACTCTATTGTTCTGTTCAGACCTAACAGAGGAGGGGCTGGCATTGCATCGTAAAGTGGCGGCTCGGTCGGAATCGTCGGCAGATATAAAGAGTGAGTCGGAGGCATTGGCCTAAAAGAGCCATAGACGTCGGAACGAAACCAAAAAGAGACAGCGAGCTGAGGACACAGAGAAAGAATGAGCCATATGCTCGAAAAGCGTAACCATGCAGAGAATCAATCTGTAAACAATAGACAGACTTAGTGGGAATGCGCAGCAGCCCTGCGGATGCAGCATGCCAGCCATTACCTATGGAAAGCTGTGTTCGCACAGCTGCTGCGGATGCTAGCTCAATTTCTCCAATAAGAATAACTGTACCTTTTGCTGCACACACAAAGACCCAACTGAACTAAGTCACAGCCATTTTAAATGCGAAGCATTTCTTTGCGAACTTCGGCGACTTTCAGCGTATCTATCTATCTATCTATCTATCTATCTATCTATCTATCTATCTATTTATTTATTTATATAACTAGCCGCCTATGACTTTTAGCTCTCCTGATCGTTTTGATAACGGCATCAATACCAAATTTGGTAAGGCATAACATGACTGAATGATGAACATATTTGACTATTTATAACATGAAAATCATGACATGTATGTCATTAACGTCACTATTTACATCTGATGGTCCTGCTGCTCTTGCTGTGGTTTCGTTCACATGACATGTTGCAAAACTGGTATGCTATGACATCGATGAATGGCGAACGCAAGTCACAGACCCTAACATGAAAATCACGACTTGTGTGTCATTTAGCAACATGACTACATGACGCGCTCATGGTGCTCTCGCGGCAATTTCACTAGCGTCACATATACCAAATTTGGTACTACGGTTCATGAATGGATGACGAAGGTACGTGACGCGTGGAAACATAATAATCATGAGATGCGGGTGATGTAACAACATGACTACATGCCACACTCATGATGCGCTGATGGTCGTACCGCGAGCTTCACTTAAACCAAGTTTGGTATTACGGGGCGTCAATGTATGACGACGGTATGAGAGTGGTGCAAACAGGATAAACATGAGGTGCGTGTCATGTAACAACATGACCACATGCTACGCTCATGATGCGCTCACGGATGTTTCGCTAGGTTCACATGTACCAAATTAAGTATTTTGTGACTAAAACAGACGACGTAGCTAAATGACACATCTGAAGAAGATAATCACAACTTGCGTGTCATGCAAAAATATGACATGTCACGCTCGTGATGCGCTCGCGGCCGTTCCGCTAGGTTCACATGTGCCAAATCTAGTATTACGTGACGTCAATAAATGATGAAGGTATGTGACTGGTGCAAGCATCATAATCATGAGATACGTGTCATGTGAGAACATGACAACATGCCACAGTCAAGGCACCAATATATTTTGACGTGACCCAGTGCGCGTGGCACTGGCGTTCGTTTCGTCACGTCTAGCCGGCGTTGCCACGCCAGGCGCAGGTCCTCCAATATACTCGCAGGCGCGCGCCGCACCGCGTTCCTTGACGCATGTGCGTCCCTCGGTCACGAAAACACGCAGATGCTGTGCTGTTTGGGTAACGCATCAGTGCGAAATGCAGCATGTCGCATTTCGCACTGATTACAGTCGGGCCGTGCCGACAGACGCTGGTCGCGTTGGCTGCGCCTGGCGTCTGACTATAAAGTGCTTGAGTTTTGTAACATAGCGTCTCTGTGGCCAGCGTGCGTGCGCGTCAGCGTTACGTTGGAGCAAATTGGGCCCTTCATGATGCACTCACGGCCATTTTGCTAGCTCCACTTACACCAAGTTTGGTGTTACTTGACGTCAATGAATGACGAAGGTATATGACTGGTGCAAACATTATAATACTGACACGCGTGTCAAGTAAGAACATGACAAGATAGCATGCTCATAGCGTGCTCGTGGCCACTTCGCTAGCTTCTCAAATAGTAAATTTCGTATCACGTGACGTCATTGATGACGAAGGTAAACGACACATCCAAACATGGTAATCATGACACGGAAGTCATGTACCGCATAATTTACCTCCACCTCGTAACATTGTGCTGATTTTAAAGTGACATACCAACCTCTCGCATTAGTGCTTCGCATATCATCGATTCGCACTTTACGTGGGATCTGCTAATTTTTTTAAGCGGAATTCCATGCTAAATCGACCAGCGTTTTTTGATCATAACGAATATGGCTGAAAAAAATTCAACATTTTTACTAAAGTTCGAAACTCGTCCTGCCTGCTTACAGGGCTGTGTTACTGCTCATTGACACTGGCTCACCTGGGTACAGTTATCGCTATAAGGGAGGCCTCTTTTTCTAAATCTTGGCCAAAGTGGCACTTTATTCATTAAGTGGATGTGACACTACAGGTGATCTTGAGATACTTGCTGCTTATCTCACATAAGTAAATTCTCCAGGAAACGTGGCACATTTTGTTCTCAAGTGTATGAATTGAAACTAAATTTTGTGTGGTTCAGCACTTCATTTTTTTATTTCGCTAATTTTACAGCTCTTAAGTTCATTTCATACTGTCCTCTCAAAAATAAATCAGTGTGGTTCAACTGCATGTGTTTCGGTTCAAAGTGTAATTCAGAGCTTATTAAACTCAGCACATCATTTTAGTCACCAGGATGAAGTAATCAGTGCCGTTTGTTCAGTTTTTTTATGAAATAATTTTTGTTTGTGTGTGCGCAGGTTCACCTAGCTAATGGTGTGTTTCCCTCAAGGGCCACTTAGAGTCGTCTGATGGCTGTTCCAAAGATTTGGTCAAGTGGTATACCATCACATTTACGTAGACAGAGGCCGGTACGGCATGCATAGGAGCTTCACGGAAACTGTTGGTTTCCTCCATAAGGCAGCTAGAAGCCTGCACAGCAGCAATCGCCTCCACAAGAAGATGAAGAATAGTAAGGTTATTGAGGAAGCTTGCTCACTTCAGATGTGTGTATGTTTTGTCATGCATGCATTTTATAACCTGTTTCCAGTTTGGCTACTATAGTGCCCTGTTGGCGACTATAGTGCCCTATAGTAACAGCTGCAAGTTATATTTCCAGCCACAGAACTTCCAGCCATCGGCACACTTGTATGCTTGGACGCAGCTCCTTAACTTGCTTTGACTGATTGTAGTGCTGCCACGTGTTGGACTCTGCATGTTTGCTGGCCCTTATAGTATAGATGGAGCGGGGTTTGATTAGAATAGTAAATTTTTGTTTTATATCTGCCTGACCGGTGTATTCAATGCACTCACTTAGCAAGTTTATTTTTGCCATGTTTCGCTCGTGGCTATGTTCCACGCACTCCCATCAAGTTCATTGTCATATGCTTGTTTCTGCAATAAACCATAGTGTGTGACAGCTAACACGCCATTCGTTTTCGAAATTGCTGTTGATTCTTGAACAAAGTAATATTTTTGTATAGAACATCAACTGCTTTCTCACTTCATTTCAGATTAATTTATTGTGGAATTTTTACAAGTGGTATGAATGTGCGTTTCCTCAGTTTTGCAATGCAACATTTTTTTGCAGCAGCTGCCATTACAAACTGTAAAGGTGCGTGAGTTGTCGCACACAATTGTTCATTGCTAAGATAAATTTTGGCAACAAATTTCATGGGCTTGCGTGAAAATATCCGCGAGAAAAATGTGGCGAATATGGACCTGCCAAGTGTGTTTTTGACCCGCCAGTTAGGCAGAAGTGAACTGGAAATTTACTGTAGAAATCAACCTGCACTCAATCTATAATTTGCTGCAGTAAATAAACCATGTCTAACGCTTCGTGGCGTTAGCATCAGTCAAAGCAGGTTGAGGCCACGTGGTGGAATAAAGCTGATGATGTACATACATAATGGGGGAAATGCTGAAAGGCATTGCTACTTTTGTCATGAATTGCATACAGAAATAATTTGGTATTGTTGAAACTCAGGTGCCTTCTAGCTGTTGCATATTCTTCATTGTCTGTAGTGATCTGCGGAAGGAAAACCAAAACTGTGATCCGTGATTGTACTGACATTCCAGCCATTGCTGTTCCTTGATGTGCGATAGGCACGGTTTGTTTGAACAATAGTCCTACCTTTATAATGAGTTTCTCGGTTGGTTGGGCTGTATGAGGAGCACATTAGAATCTTTGCAAATGTACATTTACTTCTAGTGTTTTTAGTGAGCTTAATGAACTGCCGTAGATCAGTGATAGGCATTTCCTAATGAACAGAAATGAATCTGTGTTGTTGTTGTTGTTTTTAGCTGTGTGGATAGAAAAATTTTGTGTGCGAAACGAATTCCAATATTGAAGTGTGAGTTTGAGTCAAACATTTTTGAACATTTGTTGGATATGTTTTGAATGCTTTCAAGTGAAGTTACAGAAGAAAAGTTGCAATAGATTGCTTAGCACATTATTATGGAGTAGCAATGTGGCATCGTTTTTTTTTTTCGCTAAGTTGGTCAACATCTGAAGGAGAAAGTGCTCCCTTTTTTTATAAAAGATGAAGCACTGCAGGCCATATTGTATTTATTTATTATATTTGGTGCAACCGATAGGGTGTTGACAGCAATTTATACGAAAAAGGTCCCTCCCCTACCCCCACCCCATCAACTTCTGTGGAGGCCCTACTGATTTGGTGGAAAACGGCGTGTTCCTTTCGAATTTAAAGTTTCTGATCTGCCCTGTATATATCTGTGCATAAAAACACCTGAAATTTTAGATATTGAAAACGTGTGTACAGTTTTTTTAACCTTTTAGTCTGAAACATCAAATAAGGCCTCCACGCCTACCATGCAGCTTTGAACCAGTCGTTTCGTGAGTCGATCTGATTACGCCTGTAGCGTAGCCCGTGGAGAGGTGAAGCGTATTAAAAAAATAGGGGTGACTGAACCAACACAGTGCATCTCCACTTTGGAACCAGGATTTTCTGAATCAATGCAATTCCTACCATAGCTCTAAAGGCAGCTTCGCTGCAGAACGCAAGTGTAGTGTGGCAAAGCATTTAAAAAATTTTGAAGCGGCCGCAGTTAATTGGGCATTGATGATTGTCTTCGGGAAGATCCAATAGTAAAACATTCAATGGAAAATAAATAAATACAAGTTATTTTTGAAAATTATTTGAAAGTTTGAATATTTGCACACCCTTCAATTTTTCTTTGAAAAAGTAAGAGCACAAGTTTGCAACAAACGTACTCATCTTCATTTATCAAAATGGCCAATGTTCTAATGAATTTTTCGTCTTTCCCATGCCGTTCAGTGCTGTCCGAACCCTTGTGAAAAAGGAAGCGACGCAGGTCAACGCAATGATCAAGCTGAGACGAAGAGAAAAAATATAGTATAGAAGTCATTTCCAGTCCTACAGTACTGTGCGAGCCTGCTGTTTTTGCCCATGGGCACGTGAAAGTGCATGTGTTCATCCACAAATGCAATAAATTATGTAAAGATAAAGAATACACGAGGACCCAACATTCAAAGACACATGAGCCCTGTTCTCACCAAAACACACCAGCCAGGTTTTTCCCAAAACACACCAGCCCGGGTCTGGCCAAAACACACCAGTTCCTAGCACACCAGAAAACGGCCGCATACATCAGACCGGCCGTATACGCCTAAAACCGTGTCTGAATTCCCACTCTGGTGTGAACAGAAAAAACACACCAGGCACGGCCTGGCGTATTTTTCAACTGGGTTGCATAGTTTGCAAGATTGCGCTGGTCCAAGGAGATGTCTCCAATAAGGCAGTTAGGCGAGTGGACACTAGATTCCACTGAAGGTGCCGTTGTTCTCCGATTGGCTGCTGCACGGGGCTGTGCTGGCACACTCCGTGCCACTCCCATGTCGTAACCACACCCATATGTGGTACGACATTAAGGCGATATTGTAAGAAACAATAATAGCCCAAAGGAATTCCACTTCCTACCAGCAATGACAGGGGAAGTAAGGAAAGCTGTAGAAGGAATGCAAAGAGACAAAGCTGCTGGTGAGAATAAAGAAAACAACCGACCTCCTAAATAAGGCGGAGATATTGTGTTAGAAAAATGAGGCACCTTATATACGAAACGTCTCTTGAAGAGAAGGGCACCAGAATCATGAAAGAAAGCCAACGTCATCTTTATTCATAATACAGTACGCGTCAAGTAATTGAAAAATTCAGGCCGATCAGCTAATTGTTCATTCTCAAAAACTATTTATGAAAACGATAGCTTATAGAATTAAGGCGACATTCAAGTTCAATCAACGAAAGCATCAAACAGAATTTTGTACAGGCTACTCCACAATATACCATGTTCATACTATCAATCTGGTAATGGAGAAGTGCGCTAAATACAACCAACGTCTATACATATCTTTCATAGATTACGAGAAGGCGTTTGACTCTGTTGAGACATCAGCACTAATTCAGGCACTACGGAATCAGGGCAATGAAGAACCCTACATAAACATACTGGGAGAACCTGGAGGCTTACAAAGAGGATTCAGCCTGAGTTGAGGACGACACAGTGAGCGATGAAAAGGAAAATGATAGGTGTACTCTTAAGAGACAGGAAGAGAGCATAGTGGATAAAGGAACAAACCAGGGTTAGGAATATCATGGTTGAAATCAAGAAAAGGAATGGACAGTCAGACACGTAGCATGTAGGCAGCATAACCACTCGTCATTAGGAGAACTGAATGAATTCACAGAGAAGGCAGATGCACGAAAAGAAGACAGGAAGTTCAGTGGCCCAATGAAATTAAAAACTTATCAGGCATAGCGTGAAAACGGAAACCCCGAGACTGGGTTGTTTGACGGATCATAGGAGAAGCCTCTGCCCTGCAGTGGGCACAGTCGGGCTGTTGTTGTTGTTGTTGATGATGATGATGATGATGATGATGATGATGATGACGATGATGATGATTATGATGATGACGATGACAATGACGATGATGATGATGATGACGATGACGGTGGTGGTAATGATAATGATGATGATGGTGAACTGGGACGTAATGGGACTGAGCGTTAGAAGGACATGTGAAGCACATGTGTTGAAAGACACGTTCTATGTTACCATGAATTAGTTGAAAGAAAAAAACTAGGGCGGAGTGTCATATACTAAAGAATATTGCTGACACACATAGATGAATATTATATCAGTGAGAAGGCATCAGTTATCATAATTAAGTTTAACACAAGGTACAAGATGACGCTGGTACAAGCCTACGCGTTTATATTGAGTCATGATAATCATTTGGTTGAGCGCTTGTACAAAGACGCAGATTGAGCAATTATTCAAGTATAAACAGTGTATACCATTCTGATGAGTAACTTCAATGTCAAAATAGTCAAGAAACAGGCCAGAGACTGTGCGGGGGGGGGGGGGGGGAGTATGGCATCAACTCTAGAAATGCCAGAGGAGAGTTATTAGTAGAATTTGCGGAACGTAATAATATACGCTTTTTGAACACCTTCAGAAAATGAACTAAACGTAAGTGGACGCGGCGAAGTCCTCAAGGCGAAACTAAAAAGGAAAAAGACTTCATTGTGTGTCCACACCAGACATTCTGCAGGATATAGAAGTAGTAGGCAAGATCCGATGCAGTTGCCATAAAATGATAAGAGCTCATATTCAGCCAGATTCGAAAAGGCAGAAGCGCAAACCCATACGCAAGAAGCTAAATAGTGAGCTAGTGGTGAGAGAAAAGTTGCAGGAATTCATATTTTTGTTTCAGAATAAATTCGAGATTCTAAACGAGGTAAGCGAGGATAGCATTGACACAATGAACATTATTGTTACTAGTATCATCAGAGAGTGTGCAACGGAAGTGGGAGGTGTTGTCCCTAGACACAACACTGGCAAACTATTTCAACAGACGAAAAACTCATTGAGAGACGGCAAACCATGAGAACCTTACATTCAAGCGACAAAATAGGGCTAGTGGAGCTTTCGAAGGCAATCAATGGGTGTCAGGTAGGCAACATCAGACGGTACAACATGGAGAGAAAAGCAGGCTGTAAAAAGCGACAAAAGCCAAGAGCTGTGAAGGCAAACTAGAGCATAGGCTAAATCAGATATATGCATTAAAGGACAAGCAAGGTAATGGCATAACCAATACGGTTTGAATTGTTGTTGTGGCGGAGGAGTCCTACAGAGAGCTGTGCAGAAGCTGAAACAACCAGGATGATATCGGAAGAAGCAAGAGTAGCCCAGAGAAACTCGACATCCTTTTAGTAACGATTTTGAAAGTGAGGAATCCCTACAACACATGCGTAGAGAAAAGGCCCTTGCGGAAGATAAGGTAACGATGGACCAGCTGAAAGATGGCAGGGATATTGTGTCAGAACTGGTCGTCTTATATACGAAGTGTTTATAAGCGGGAAGGGCACCATAATCTTGTAACAACGCCAACATCGTCCTGCTTATTATTAGGAAGATGTCAAAGACTAAAAATTATACGTAAATCAGCTTTATGCTCCTTCTCTACGAGCTATTTACAAAATAATAACTAATAGAGTTAGGGCGACATGAGAGTTCAATCAACCGAAGGACCAAGCAGGATTTCGTACAGGCTACTTCACAATAGACCATATTCATACTAACAATCAGGTAATAGAGAAATGCGCTGGATAAAATCAACCCTACACATAAAATTCTTAGATCACGAGAAGCCATTTGACTCAATCGAGACATCAGCAGAATTCAGGCACCACGAAGTCAGGGCATCGACGAACCGTACGCAAACATACTGGAAAAAATCTACAGAGGATCCACAGCCACCATAGTTCTCCCTAAAGAACGAGAAAAAATCCCAATGAAGAAGGGTGTAAAGCAGGGAGACACGATCTCTCCAATGCTATTCACCGCTTGTTTACAAGAGGTATTCAGGACCCTAGACTGGAAAGAGTTGGGGAAAAGAGTTAATGGAGAGTACCTTAGTAACCTGCGATTCGCTCATAAGATTGCCCTGATGAGTAACTCTGGAAACAAATTATTATTACTGAACTGGACCCGCAAAGCAAAAGAGTAGGTCTGAAAATTAATATGCGCAAATCTGAAGCAGTGTGCAACAATACCGGCAGAAAACAGCGCCTTGCAATAGGTGGAGAGACGCTGGAAGTTGTAAAGAAATATGTCTACTTAGAACAGCTAGGAACCACGGAGCCGAACCATGAAAGTGAAATAACTAGAACACTATCAAAGGAGTGGATCGCATTCGGAAAGAATTCCCAAATCAAGAATGGTATGAACCACTGACCATCAAAGGGAAAATATATCACAGCTGCATCTCACCGGTACTTACCTACATAGCAGAAACCTGGAGGCTTAGAAAAATAGTTCAGCTCACGTTGGTACGATGCAAAGAGCAATAGAAAAGAAAATGTCAAGTGCAACCTCATGAGACAAAAAGAGAGCAGAGTGGGTCGGGAAACCAAGCGGGGTTAAGGATATCATAGTTGAAATCAAGATGAAGGAAAGAACAGGGGCGAGCACGTAGCACGTAGGCAGGATAACCGCTGCTCATTACGGGTAACTGACTGGATTCCCAGAGAAGGCAGACGCACGAAGGGGAAACAGAAAGTTAGGGGGGTCTATGAGATTAAACAGTTCGCCCGTATAACATGGCAACAGAAAGCACAAGACCAGGTTGATTGCCGGGTCATTGGAGAGGCCTTAGCCCTGCTGTGGGTGTAGTCAGGCTGATGATGTTGATTCATCATCAATCAATCAATCAGTGAATCAATTATTCCTTAAGAAGAAATCACTTGGAATCAATCGGTCCCGTATTGAGTGATGAATCCTAGTCTAAGTGACTTCAAGTAAGAAATATTTAATGATTCGGAGTGCGAGTGAGCCTGGTTAAAAAAACCTTCGTAAGCGTGAGCCATGGTTTAGGAAAATGTTTGTGAGTCTGAGCCCTCGGGAGTACAAAACGGAATATATATTTCTTAAGTGAGTGTGAGTGATTTCTGTTTGTTTTACCAAGCTATGCACCCAATTAATCACTTAGAGGCAGTAGTCGAACCGACCAATATAAATGATGATAAATATAAATGACTATCTTAGTGAAATATGTGGAGGCAGCAGCACACGATACATTAGTTTTCTTCACCGCCTGCTAATCGCAGGCACTGCGAACAGTACACCGTTGAGGAGAGTGTTAAAGAGACCCTGAAACGGTTTGGCGATTCTGTACAAACACTTCGGTCTGGCAGACAATGTCCCACGGCACCGTCACGTTGGTCTAGTGGCTAAGGTACTCAGCTGCTGACCCCCAATTAGCGGGATCAAATCTTGGCTGCAGCGGCTGCATTGTCGTTGGAAACGGAAATGTTGTAGGCCCGTGTGCTCAGATTTGAGTGTGCGTTAAAGAACTCCAGGTGGTCTAAATTTCCGGAGCCCTCCACTACGGCGTCTCTCATAATTATTTAGTGGTTTCGGGACGTTAACCCCACATATCAATTGATCAAACCATGTCCCAAGGGTATTTAAATACTTGTTTGAGCTCTCTGCGTATACTGTGTATGTAGTACAACGCTATAAAGCTGCAAATAGGTGTGGATAGTTGCAGATCGTTAATACTCGGCCAAATGCGTTTTAAACCACTCATTCACAGAACGACATGTTCTGGTCATTTGACGAGGCCAAAGCACGTCAGCGGCCATGTCACCGTGGCTGCTGGTCTGATTGGTTGTCATGGGTTGTACAATGTGCGAAAGTAAGATCACATGTTAGAGCAGCGGCACCTGTCAGAGCATATATGAACCACTCCGCAATCTTAGTCTAGATTCGATCTTCGTCTCTTCGGCCTCCAAGACTGCGCACAATCTGTCGGCAAGCCATCTCAGAGGTCTGGACTGGTAAAAGCTCAAGTCATCCAGCACGCTCATGAGAGCTCTGCGATCGCCAGCCATGCGAGCATGCCTCATGAGTTGAGGAGGCCAGGCAGAGATGAAAAGTGGGGTATGACATATTTGTGCTAGCGACCGTAGTTCATGGTGGTGCACTAAATTTGTGGTGTGAATAGTTTGTCGGTCCTCTAGCCTAAACACTGAAAAAAACTCAAAAAACCATTTCATGGTGCTTTAAAAACGGAAGACCTGAAGTATCAGCAAACGTCCAAGTAGTAAGCAAAAGTGATTCAGATTCAGGCAGCTGACTTACTTGATGTAGACATCCTGCATCGTCGCCACAGTCAATCCAGTGCTCCTAATTCCTAGCCGTTCACTCCCGCCTTCAAGCTCACGGAACAGAGCTGGGAAGTCATTTCTTTCCATGGTATTTAGTGCGATAATTGCTTCGTTTTCCTTCTCTTCTTCGATAGTCGCTTGCGGTACAGCATTCTTTACTACAGCCAGGACCAGTTCAGAATTGAAGACTGTCTGTTCCTTTTCAATGCGCAGCTTGTACCCAACACCTGCAAGGTACAGCCAGTTAAATGAAACCCCCTGAACGACAAAAAAAAGAATCTTGCACATGGTTACTTTCTCTCAGTCAGATTGAAACAAAAATTGCGCGTGAAAATTTTGCCCGTCAAGCCCCGCCACGGTGGTCTAGCGGCTAAGGTACTCGGCTGCTGACCCGCAGGTCACGGGTTCAAATCCCGGCTGTGGCGGCTGCATTTCCGATGGAGGCGGGAATGTTGTAGGCTCATGTACTCATATTTGTGTGCACGTTAAAGAACCCCAGGTGGTCGAAATTTCCGGAGCCCTTCACTACGGCGTCCCTCAAAATCAAATAATGGTTTTGGGACGTTAAACCCCACAAATCAATCAATCAATCAATTTTGCCCATCAATAACCGCAGTGAAATATTGATGGTCTAGCAAATACCCCCCAACCTAGTGCTGCTTGCAGCTGCGAAAATATTTTACAACACACAAAAGATGCTGATGGTACTGATACAATATTTTATGCTACGTGAGACATCTGGTAGTTCCAAAGTTTTTTTCTCGTATTCAAAATGTGAAAATGAGCGCAGCGGTAACAGTTAAGAACGACGCAAACAGAACACTGACAGTTATATACATAGAGGAAACATTCTGAAATATCGCAACTCACTGCTACTCGAACGTGCAAAATTGATTTTGAAAGAATAGGTGTAATCATATAGCAAAGTTCCAGGAAGCAGCCAACTTCATATCACTGTATATTTAATGCCCAAAACTGGGTTTTCAAGGCATGATACAAACAGCTAGAATATTATGAAATTAAAAATTTTATTTGATTACTATGCTGTAAGAAATTGTGACTTGGCACCCTCCCAGGTACCAAGTCACAAAAATTGTTCTAAGCATAATTCAATGTGTGTTTAAATCTGCACGAACACTCACCACATGCATTTTTGAGAAAGCTAGGTGAGCCCCAGGAAATGATGCTGCCATTGTACATCACAATAACCCGATCACCCAAAACGTCGGCTTCTTCCATGTCGTGCGTGGAAAGCAGAATGCTTGACTTTCCTCGCAACTCTTTCACCAAAGACCATATGCTGTGCCGCGTCTCAGGATCCAAAGCCGCCGTCGGTTCGTCCAGTATCAGCACCTGTGAGTGGTCGTTTTGGTCATTGTTCAGCTTTTTTGTTGTGGTTCATAAGGAATGTATTCTTAGTATAAGAAACTAAATGTTGAATTATTTTAAATCTAGCTTATACACCTGTCAGTTGATGTTTCCCGGTAATTGAGGTGCGCTTCTTGTGTCATACCCTCCAAACACAGCAATAGTGTGATATTAAGGCAAACTGCCTAAGTCAAGATTAGGCAACAAGGCAACGACTTCAATAACGCTGAATTGACCCTACCCGTTATGTTTGCAATCGAGATTAGAGCTGATCCACTTGAATCTATCTTGTAGTGGCAGCAGTTTATTGGAGGCCTTCGTCATGTGCCTGGCTTTTGTTACATTGAACATCCGCATGAAGCTGGCTGTCAAAACCATCGCATAACTCTACAATAACTAGTCTCTAGAAGCACATCCACTTGATAAATTCGTAATCCACGGACGAAAAGAAATAGTGAACGTGATCACTCTTAGTATTAAACACCAAAAAGTGTATGCGTTTGCAAAGCATGCGCCAAAGGTTTACAGATTATAGCCACCGATTTGATAGAAGACAAATTTTCCGGCCATGTAGGCGCTATTACCACTACATACATTATTGGCAGAGTGAATCATTCCACGCTAAAGGATTGGCATGTTCACGTGCAGGCCAATAGCTTCTGTTGCTTCTTTTACGCGTTCTCCTGGCAACTGATGGCGTTCACAGATTGCGGCAGTCACATACACTGGGGCTCTTCGATTTTCGGCTTCTGGCTACCCGCGGGCTGCCATTTTTCTCGGGCTGCTCCCCCCCCCCCCCCCCCCGCGGCGCAACTTTCGGTTGGCGATCGTTTTTCTCGGGTTGGATGTTCTGGCGACCCGCGGGGAGCCCGAGGGTCGCCAGACGCTTCTAGGACAATTTAGTCGTGGAACGTTTCTGGAAGGTTCTTGGCAGGTTTCGGGTAGCAGACGCCGAAAAGGTACGATGCGTGCTCAGGGCCATCTTTGTAAGGACTCGATGGATTGTAATGTGGGCATTTGAGTCCTGCGCCTTCGCTTGTCATTACGTGTGGCGTTATCTTCTAAAGCCTTTTCCGCCTTGCGAGATGAGGTGATTACCAGTGGCGGCGAGTGTTTGAAGCTACTGTTCATCGCATTTCTTAAGTTTTCTATGAAGCTTCCTCCTGTGAACAACACGGTGAACTGTTGACTGCGTCGTGCACATGCCTTAAAAGTTTTGTACGTAGTACACGTTCGTACGCACGCATGGAGACAACTTTAGAGTTAATTTTTTTTTCGTACAGTAGTAGTCGTTTGTGAAGCTGTGCCTGCTTTCTGTGCACTTAGCAAAGACGATTGTGATCGAACTAGCTCACTTCGTCGTATGTTTGCGTACGTGAACCTCTTAGAACCTCTGTCCTGACTACACGATTGATCTTCGATGGTGATAGAAGGCCCTAGATCGCGGCTGTTGGTGATGCTCGCTGGTCGCGAACGGCGTGCGAACCCATTTTCATTTATTAGCCAGCATATGTGGTATGATTTTATACGATACGGCGCGAGAAAAAAAAACGGAAAATGGAATCAGAAATGTATACATCCTTTCGTGGCCCATTTCATTGCTGGCTTTGTCTTTTTTCACCTCTTCGTAATAATGCCGCGCAGTACGTACTATGACCTAGTAGGTCGAATCAAGGCTGATATACATGACAATCGTTAAGTGCCACTTATGACTAAAAAACAGGCCAAGGCAAGATCTAAATATGGGTCGAGAACGTGTGATGTAATTGTTTATTTTATATACGACACGCACTCGTGGTACCAATACATATGCATATCATAAACTTTAGTAAGTTGGTCAACGTGTGTTTGCGACGTATGATATGCGATAGCTGAGCAGGTATATATCTTCAAGCTCTTTTGGGGACACGATCACTTTGATTGATTGATTTGTGGGGTTTAACGTCCCAAAACCACCATTTGATTATGAGAGACGCCGTAGTTGAGGGCTCCGGAAATTTAGACCACCTGGGGTTCTTTAACGTGCACCCAAATCTGAGTACACGGGCCTACAACATTTCCGCCTCCATCGGACACGATCACTTTCGTGTGACTTCGCATCGTGTTGTTCAGTGACTGATACATGTACTAAAAGAGACGTTAGCTTGTCTAGCCGTCACTGTCACGGCAGCTCACCTTGCATCGTTCTCAAGACAGCGTGCGCCAGCTGGCCGTTTCGTTCGCGGACGCGGCGAGTGATTGTGCGAGCGTACGAAGTCCTACTCCAAATGCTTACGCTCGAGGATATTATTTCAGCTTTTTGGCGAGCTTAGCTACGTATTTCCAAGCAGACAATGCGAAAAAAAACCAACATACACGCGGCGCATTGTTTTGTTTGCTGCCATGATGGTAGAGTTTGTTTACGTTTACGCTGGCTGTCCTGCGTTCGATTTTGCGACCGTTGGGCTGACGCCGGGCGGGCGCGTAGCCAGCCTCCGTCATTTTCTATCAGAACCGGATGCAGCGGTAGCTTTCGGGGAGCCCGCGGGTCTCCAGAAGCCACCCAGGAATCCGAAAATTCAAGAGCCCCACTGTGTATCGAGACACAGCTTTCGCGTTCTGCAGTGGCGGTGTGCATGGTCCGCCTACGCGTTTTGAAAGGGATAGCCTGCACATTGCCAAGGGGAGAAAAGCCTTGGCTCCCACGATGAACGCCACCCACGCTGGCCAATTTGTGATGCCCAGAGATTATGGTGACCGCATCGCTGTCTCGTTTTCCCAGGCCACCCTGCCGTATACAACATATAACTAATTAAATGGTCGTTTGTTATCACTTCAAACCTCTGTCGTCCAACTTTGTCCAATTTCTCAACTTTAACAAAGCACTTCGATGCGCATGCTCCACCACATTCTTCAGAAAATAATATCTGCCTTTTCACGGATCGCTGTTCGTTTTTCGCATTTTCCAGCGCTCCTAGCGTACTTCCAGTGAACCAGGATGTTCTCATTTTTGGTCAAGTGCAAGCAAACGCTACGTCAGGGTTTTCAACCTCTGTTTGTTTATGACAGATTTGTTGTGTTGCATGAACGTTTGCTAGAAGGTCCCAGCGATCATATATACTAGTTCATTGATATGTTAGCGTGAATTTTCGCATGTTGCAAAGAAAGACTTCATTTATTCAGAATTCTTCCTAATGATAAGTAGTGTTGTTATGCGATAAAATATGGCTGCCAGTGAATGGTCGACCTATCTGCTTGCTGAAAAATATATGAACAGAACTAGGACGCGCGTCCCGAGCCTGTTTCGAGGCGTTCGTGCGGTAATCAGCCGCAAAATATTAACACGATCGTTGCTGCATGGCACCGAACGTTTAACGTGATGGCAGTTTCCAGATATGTTCTCCTGTGAAATTCCTTGCCCTGTCATGAACGCGAGAGTACTTCTTCGACAGAACACAAGCGCGCCTTTGTGATAGTAACGTTCTCAATCAGCAGCCTATTAGTCACGGCCAAGCAAGAAAGCAGTGATGTTTGGATTGCGGTCCAGCGGAGCTCACATCCATCCCATGTTGCTCCTTCAATCAGCACAAG
The DNA here is from genome assembly GCF_043290135.1 of Rhipicephalus microplus. Taxonomy (NCBI): domain Eukaryota; kingdom Metazoa; phylum Arthropoda; class Arachnida; order Ixodida; family Ixodidae; genus Rhipicephalus; species Rhipicephalus microplus. The sequence continues at coordinate 182,404,323 of NC_134703.1, read as the reverse complement.
AATGATGAATTTAAGAATACCTACGTATGCTTTCCGCCCTTTAAAATTCTCGGATGTTGCGATATAGCCAAACAATGACGTTCTGGCGGTACAGGAGACGCTCATTTCTGCAGTAAAGCTGTGCCAGATGTGGGCGCGACGCAGTGACTACAAGTTTTGCAAGTTAAACGTTTTCGCTTCCGCTTGCCGTGAGTCACTAAGTGGCATGAAGCGCTTCAAGAAATCCACAATATATTTTATAACATACATTGCATGACCAAAAAGGCTTTTATTTTGCTCTGAGCACCATTTCACTATAGGTGCACACAAACTGGTTTAAGAGCGTGAAAAACACTCAGACTCGAAAGGTTCCTAAGATCAACCCACACTTTGCGAGTTAGCAGCAGCACTTTTATCTTCACGGTGTTTTCCGAATTTTTTTACCACCTTCTATGTCAACTAAAAAAACACTAGCTTTCTAGGCTGTTTTTGACAAAATCGCATTTGAAAAAATGTGTAGAGTTCCCTTTTCTGAGAACCCCTACTTCATCTTGGGCTCCCTCTTCTTCTCCAAAAATCTTGATAATGACCTAATATATTTAGCAAAAAAGATGACTGGCCCCTTTTTATTAGGAATAGGTATAACATTGAAGTGAAAAGTGACTTCGCAGCAATACTACTTATTGTGTTGTGCTTACGAAGGCTTGTACAATGTCTATTGGTGCTTGACAGCTAAACAGTACTTGACGTGTATGCACCCTCGTTCACGCCTTGTAGCACATTCCCATAGCGACGACTAATGCTCATGATCACGATCTAACTATTGCGATAGATGAACTTCTAAGGTTGAAGCACCTAAGGGCACCACATGCAATGTACTGACTATACACCAACCGCATGTCCGTAATGGCACAGCACGTGGAAGGTGCGCACTATAGGCTCACCGTTACTTTCATAAAGCAGAGAAGCACACTACGCTGCTATGCCATTAGTCTTTCTACAGGTAAGTGATGTGCCCGCTAAGGTCTTATGTGTACTTTGTGCTGTGGCTGGACGGCGAAGTGCTTTTCTGACCGCACAATATGGCTCGCAGGAAAACGAGCGTGAATGCACACTCGCGCGTGAAAGCGAGAGTGACAACGCCAACAAAAAACTGTTACTCTCGAGGCGAGAGCGCGGCATCCGGTGGCTCAGCGCCTACGCACGCAGCAAGCTGACCTGGAATGACAGCTCGGGGAACAGTGATTAATTGCCTCGCAGCTTCCGTTCAGACTTTCAAGCATTTAACCCATCGCAATGTCTAAAACAAAATGTAAAGTCAAGTGGTCAACGCCGTGATAAACGTTCGGACAACGGTGCAATGCCTTGCTATGAATATATACAAACTGGCAGCCGTCGACATGCACCTAAACGAAAGGCAAGAAGCAAGCCTTGTACAAGACCAGCCTTGTCGAGAAACAAAACCCTGCTGCTGTTGAAGTACCTAGTTGACTGGCCAAACATAATAGGAATCTTTGCCTTGCAGTGGGCTGCTCTTGATGATGATGATGAATAACTACACAGAGGTCTGATTATCATCATTTTTAACAGTAACTGCAGCCTTACTAGGCCAACTGTAGGAGAAAGGCCTCTTCTGTGTTCCGCCAGTCATCTCGGTCCTGCGCTTACTGCGGCAATTATAAATGCGCTAACTTCTTAATCTCGTCTGCCCACCAGACTTTTAAACGCCAAGCATTTCTTAGCGAAATTCAGCGACTTTGAGCTTATCAACTATCTATCTATCCACCTATGACTTTTGGCTCTCCTGGCAGTTTTGATAATGGTATCGATACCAAAATTGGTATGGAATTACATGACTGTTCGACGAGTATAAGTGACTAGTCGTGACATGAAAATCATGACATGAATATCATCATTTACATTTCATAGTCTTGCTGCTCTTGCAGTGGTTTAGTTCACAACATGTTGCGAAACTGGTATGGTATGACATGACGGCATGGCAAACACAAGCCACAGACCCTAAAGCGAAAATCTTGACATGCGTGTCATTTAACAACATGACTATATAAAACACTCTTGATGCGTTTCTGGCCGTTTCGCTGGCTTCACATATACTAAGTGTGGCATTACGGGGCGTGAATGCATGACGAAGACATGTGACTGGTGCAAACATGATAATCATGAAATGCTTTCCATATAACAACATGACTACATGACACGCTCATGATGCGCTAGCGGCTGTTTTGCTAGCTTTACATATACCAATGTCGGTGTTACGTGACATCGATAGATGACGAAGGTAAATGACACGTCCAAACATAATAATTATGATATGCGTGTCACGTAAACAAGACTACATGCCACACTAATAACGCACTCACGGCTGTTTTGCTAGCTCAACATATACCAAATTTTGTATACGTGACGTGAATAGACGACGAAGGTAAATGACACGTCCAAACATGATAATCATGGCATGCTTTTCAAGTAAAACTAGACTGCATGGCACGCACCCGGGCGCTTCGCTCGCTCCACCTATAAAAAATTTGGTATCAGGTGACATGAATAGATGACGAAGGTAAATGAAACGTCCAGACATGATAATCATGACATGGAAAGTCGTGTATGGTGTCATTTACCTCCGCCTCATAACTTTGTGCTCATTTGAAAGTGGCATATTAACCTTCCTCATTCGCGCTTCGCATATCATCGATTCCCACTGTACGTGGGATCTGCCACTTTTTATTCTCAACTTCACCCACTTGCCTTCTCTTGAAATTCAGCCCGTGATGTTCAATGACCAGTGGTTATCTTGCCTTCGTGCTACGTGCCCTGCTCATGAGCATTTCTACTTCTTGATTTTGGCTATGATGTCGTTAACACCCGTTTGTTCTGATCTCTGCTCTCTTTCTTGTTTGTTCTCACACTCTGCTCTCTTTCTTGTCGCTAAAGGTTACAGATACCATTTTTCTTTTCATTGCTCGCTGTGGCGTCCTCAACATTAGTTGAGAACGCCACAGCACCGCTTCAATTGCCGCTTTGAACAGTTGCCAGTTGGCAGCCACCCGTGAAATCGTGAACAAAGGCTTTAAGTCTGCCCTGTCTGCTGCCATAGTTTTTCGTGTGCTGTCAGTCACACACACAAAGTACTCGTCTTAATAAACCACTGGCCCAACGTAAGGCGCCAAATGTAAAGGTTACTTTGTAACAAACAGATCCGCGCGTGTGAAACTGTCCCTTCTTCGATCGCACCACGCGCCAGTGGAACGTTAGTCACTCGCTACTAGCATTACGCAGCAGCCCGATCAGTTAGAGCTGGACCGCAACGTTGCTGAACCCCTAAATCGTGGTTAGCATGGAGTAGCGATCACGGCGAGTTTCAGGCCAGTGTAAAAAGAGACGAGTTTATAGATACGTGGGGTTTAACGTCCCAGAACCATATTATGATTATGAGATACGCCGTAGTAGAGGGCTCCAGAAATTTCGACCACCTGGGGTTCTTTACGTACACCCAAATCTAAGACGGCTGACACTGTTGAATAAAGCGTCAAGCGCTGCCAGCACAACAACATACACGAAAAGGGCGAAGTGGTGGATTATTTCCGCACGACAATGTCGAAAAGGGCACCAAATGCGAATCGTATGAAAGAGAGAGAGAGAGAGCGCGATAAAGTTCGAACTCACAACTCGTGGCTTAGGACTCCGGCCCTGGGGAAGTAGAGCACCCACAAAAGACCGGGCGGCACACAGGGTGTGATGGCGGCTAAATCGCTCCCGACTCGATCGAGCTCTGTCCATCACGACTCCCCTAGTCGAAAGACAACGAGCCCCCAAGAAAGCGACACACTTTTTTAGGGGAGGGGCAAGTGATTCAAGGGAAATAAAGAAAAAAAGTGGAAAGGTAAGGGACTGAGGCATGGAGTGCACGATAACTCTCTCTCTCATGTGAAGACACCTCAACCTGGAGAGGAGAAGGCCTGGAGAGAAGTTTCCCCAGATAAATGAAAGGAGGCTAACAGGCATCTCGACTTCAGCCAAAAAGCAGTGTGCGAAATACTACCTGAGCGTCCCAGTGCCGCCTCCCCCACTAAATCCTTGGCACTGCCCGCACAAACAGCGGCGCCTCAGCGTGAACCCGAGGCGCTGCCGTGGTGAAAACAAAGCGCGACACCACAGTATACATATATGAGGAAGCATGCACTAGCTTCCTCTTTCTGCGGAGCGAACATCGCTTTTCCGGCCGCAATCGTACGCGCATGCGATCAGGTGAGCAAACAAGAAAATCAGGGGGGGGGGGCGTTTATAGTTGCCGCGCTATCACGCCCACAATTAGTCCGTGTCTCGTGCCCCCAGAGCACACGGGAGCTTCTACGAGCTGCACTCTCAACATGAAAAAATTGGCAGATCTCACGTACAGTGGCAATCGATGATATGTGAAGCACGAATGAGAAATGTTGATATGACACTCCTGGACGACATTCGATAGAAACGCACGCCCACGGTCGCTAAACAGCTCACGTGGCGCGCCACGGCGAAGGACAAAACCATGCAAGATGAACAAGGCGACATCACGAGCAGCAGCGGCTGGCAAAGCAACGGTATCATCGTAACGGGTGAGATGGTCGACAACCACAATAATCCAGCGATTTCCAGCCGGAGTAAAAGGTAGTGGGCCGTACAGGTAGATGCCGAGTCTATCAAACGGCCGAGCTGGACACGGCTATGGTTGTAATTCACCAGAGCCATGACAAGTTGTTTTCCGTCGCTGACACTCGGTGCAGGAACGTATGTACTAACAAACGTACGAGAACATTCCACGCCAAAAAAATCGCTGGCAAAGCCGGTCGTGTGTTTTCAAAACGCCAGCGTTGGTGTTTTGAGGGACTGCGTGGAAGTACGTGCACACGTTCGAGCGCAAATGGCGAGGTATAACACAGAATCATTTTCTACCATCCGGCTGTTAGTTGAGACGGTACAACATGGCATCCCGTATCGCATAAAGGGGAATTCGCTGACGTAGGGCACAAGGTAGACGCTGGCGTAGTGTCACCGAAGACGAGGAGAGAACGTCGATGAGCGAGGCTATCCAATGGTCATTGCGTTGTTCCGAAGGCATGTCAGCGGTATCGATGCTGTCGATGGTAGCTTCGGCAAATGAAACCGGTGCAACGGCTGAAGGTCGGGCGAGCGAGAAAGAGCGTCTGCGTCGGTATGCTTGCGGCCTGAGCGATAAATGACGTGGCTATCAAATTCCTCTAAACGTAGTGCCCAACACCCAAGCCGGTCCGAAGAATCCTTCAATAAAGGGAGCTAACAGAGTGAATGCTGATCTGTAACGACATCAAATGGCCGTCCGTATAAGTAAGGACAAAATTTTGTAATGCTCAAACAATGGCAAAAGATTCCTTTGCGGAAACCGAATATTTGTGCTCTGCCTTGGTCAGAGTACGTACTCCGAGAAACCAGGCTTGCGTTGACCAAAGACAGTGCGAAGCCCTATGCCACTGGCATCCGCTGCACCTTGGTTGGAGCAACTGGGTTGAAGTGGCGTGAAATAGGTGGTGAGGTAAGGAGATGGCGTAATGTTGCAAAAGCATCATCGCCTGCTGGCGACCATCGCTAGTGATCAGCTGTGTCAGTGGTGCGATTATCGAAGCAAAGTTCTTCACAAAGTGGTGAAAGCCTGAGCACAGTTCGACGAAGCTGAGAAGCGCTTTCTTGGTCATAGGCTTCAGGAACTCAGCGACAGCACGAAGCTTTTCTGGGTATGAAGGGACATGATGTTTTGAGACAATGTGGCCAAGTATTGAGAGCTTCCGAGCTCCAAAGTGGCACTTCTTGATGTTTAGTTGAAGGCCTGCGCTCGTGAGGCAGCTCACGACTTCACTTAGACGATGGAGGCGGCAATTGAAATAAGGGGAGAAAACAACGACATCATCCAAGTAACATAGGCATGTTTTTCAATTTAGCCCACGCAAGACGCTATCCGTCATTCTTTCGAATGTTGCTGGGGCATAACAAAGGCCGAAGGGCATTACATTAAATTCGTATAGCCCACCGGGCGTCAGGAAAGCAGTTTTGGGACGATCTGATGGTAAAATGGGGACCTGCCAATAACCGGACCGTAGGTCTAGTGATCAGAAGAATTCAGCGCCTTGCAAGCAGTCCAGGGCATCATCGATGCGTGGCAAAGGGTTTACTTCTTTAAGCGTAACTTTCTTTAAACAGCGGTAATCGACTCAGAAGCGAAGCAAGCCGTCTTTTTTTCTTCACAAGTACCACAGGTGAAGACCAGGGACTGCTTGATGGCTGAATGACGCCACGTTGAAGCATGTCGGCCACTTGCTCGGTGATCACACGACGCTCAACAGGAGATACACGGTAGGGACGCTGTCGCAGAGGCGCTTGGGAACCGGTGCTAATGTGATGGAGAACGGTGTGCGTTTGTCCTAAGGACGTCTGCTGGCAATCGAACGAGCCGCGAAACTGGTGAAGAAGTTCTAGAAACTTTTCGTGGTGTGGTTCTTCAAGTTCGCCATAAATTGAGAGGCCAAAGAAATTAATGTTTTCGTGAACAGGTAAACGGGCAGATGGTGTCAGTGCATTAAGCCACAAATCACTTTCACCGTCAAGGCTGAATATGCAGGAAACTTCTAAGTCTTGAAATGGTCCAATGCATTCACCGCGACGCAAGGTTGTGGGAGAATTCAGTGATAAACAAAGTACTATATATATATATATATATATATATATATATATATATATATATATATATATATATATATATATATATATATATATATATACTGAAGTTTGGGAAGAGAAGAGATACAACTTAGCGGTCGCCTTAATTTTATTTCCAACGTTTTCGACCGGTAGACCGGTCTTCTTCAGGGTTTGCGAACAAGTCTGAACAATATATATATATATATATATATATATATATATATATATATATATATATATATATATATATATATATATATATATATATATATATACTGAAGTTTGGGAAGAGAAGAGATACAACTTAGCGGTCGCCTTAATTTTATTTCCAACGTTTTCGACCGGTAGACCGGTCTTCTTCAGGGTTTGCGAACAAGTCTGAACAATATATATATATATATATATATATATATATATATATATATATATATATATATATATATATATATATATATATATATATAAATTGTTGAGACGTTTATTGGCGGACGGTTGTCGACGATGCTTGACAGTGACAGTCAATGCGGGTACCGACTCTCTGCACGAGCTGCTCTTCTTCTTGCTAAAAAGGGCAACCCACTAGAAGGCGCTGGAGAGGACGACCCACTGTTCGAAGGCTTCACCACAACTACCCCGGGTACGAAGAGGGAGCCGCCTGGCGACCTAGCAGCTGGTTACTATGAGCGGGTCGTGGTAGGCTTTGAGGCGCTCCACGTTGACAATGTCACGCCCTCGACGGCGCATGTCCGAAAATGGTTCGATGGGTTCGATCAAGTAATTTACAGGGGAAGTGCGTTCGACGACACAGTAGAGGCCTTCGTATTTGGGCAATAGTTTTGAAGATAGGCCAGTTGAAGTGGTAGGGATCGAGAGCCAGACGAGCGCTCCAGGGAGGAACATGGGCTCAGTAGTGCTGGTGTCAGCGCGAATGCCTTTTTGCCGCTCTTGATCATGCGCTGCAAAGGTTCTTGCGAGCTCTCGACACTCTTCAACAAGCTTGGCTGTAGCAGAAATAGGCGCCCACTCTGACGGATCTGGCTTGTACGGAAGTATAGTGTCGATGGTGTGCGACGGGTGCCATCCATATAATAAAAAGAAAGGTGAAAAGCCAGTAGTGCTCTGAGGGGCGGTGTTATATGCGTAGGTGACGAAGGGTAGAATGGAATCCCAATTTGTGTGATCGGCGGCGACGTACTTGGAGAGCATGTCGCCGAGCGTACGGTTGAAGCGTTCAGTAAGGCCATTCGTCTGCGGGTGGTAAGCAGCAGTTTTGCGGTGAACAAAGTTGCACTCTTTGAGAATGGCTTCGACGACTTCAAACAGGAAGACGCGGCCTCGATCACTGAGCAGTTCCTGAGGTGGACCGTGTCGCAGCATGAATCGTTGGAGCAGGAAGGAGGCCACATCGCTCGCTGTAGCCGCGGGGAGAGCGGCAGTTTCGGCGTATCGCGTGAAGTGGTCCACAGCAACAATGGCCCAGCGGTTACCGGCCGACGTTAGTGGAAGTGGACCATACAAATCAATGCCAACGCGCCCAAACGGCCTGGCAGGGCAAGGTAGAGGTTGCAGACCTACCGGCGACAGGTACGTTGAAGTTTTGCGGCGCTGACATTCTATGCAGGAGCGAACGAATTTCTGCACATAGCGGTACATGCCGCGCCAAAAGTACCGTTGGCGAATGCGCTGGTAAGTCTTCGATACGCCGGAGTGCGCACATTGCGGATCAGTATGAAAGAATTCGCATATGTCAGAGCGCAGACTGCGGGGTATGACTAGTAGCCACTGGCGGCCGTCACCGCTGTAATTGCGTCGGTGGAGAAGGTCGTCGCGAACGGCGAAATGGTGGGCTTGACGACGCAACGCGCGAGTGGATGGAGTGGATGGATCAGTCAGCAAGTCTATCAGTGAGGCAATCCATTGATCCTTGCGCTGTTCAGTAGCAACGGCATGAATGCTAATGGAAGAAACGGCAAGGTGAGACGCTGAGTCGTGGGCATTGTCGTCAGGCAAGGGAGAGCGCGACAGGGCGTCGGCGTCAGCATGTTGCCTTCCGTTGCGGTACAGCACGCGGATGTCGTAGTCTTGCAGGCGAAGTGCCCACCGGGCGAGACGGCCTGAGGGATCTTTCAATGAGGACAACCAGCATAGTGCGTGATGGTCGGTGACTACATCAAATGGGCGACCATATAAATAAGGTCGGAACTTGGTAAGGGCCCACACGATTGCCAGACATTCTTTCTCAGTGACGGTGTAATTAGTCTCGGCTTTTGTAAGCGTACGGCTTGCATACGCCACGACATATCCCGGGAACCCTGGTTTGCGCTGCGCAAGGACAGCGCCGAGACCGACACCACTGGCGTCCGTGTGTACCTCTGTAGGGGCAGTAGGGTCGTAGTGGCGAAGTATGGGAGGCGACGTCAGTAAACGACGGAGCGTTGTGAATGCGTCGTCACACTGTGATGACCACGAATGGAGAGGCCCGTTACTACCGAGGAGTTTTGTCAGCGGTGATGCGATAGACGCGAAGTTTCGGATGAAGCGCCGAAAGTAGGAACACAGTCCTAAGAAACTGCGCAGTTCCTTGATGAATGTTGGCTTGGGGAACTCGGTCACGGCCCGAAGCTTGGCTGGATCGGGGAGAATTCCGTCCTTGGACACGACGTAGCCGAGTATTGTCAACTGCCGAGCTGCAAATCGGCACTTCTTCAGGTTCAGTTGCAGACTGGCGTCACTCAGACGCGTTAAAACATGCCGCAGGCGTTGAAGGTGCGTTGAGAAGTCCGGAGCGAAAACGACGACGTCATCGAGGTAGCACAGGTACGTGTGCCATTTCAGGTCACGCAGGACGGTATCCATCATGCGCTCAAAGGTGGCAGGCGCATTGCACAGCCCAAACGGCATGACGTTAAATTCGTACAAGCCGTCGGGAGTGACGAAAGCGGTCTTCGGTCGAGCGTCCTCAGCCATAGGTACTTGCCAGTACCCTGAGCGCAAATCTAGAGATGAAAAAAATTCGGCTCCTTGCAGGCTGTCAATCGCGTCATCCACACGCGGTAGTGGGTACACGTCCTTACGAGTGATCTTGTTGAGACGTCGGTAGTCCACACAGAACCGCACAGAACCGTCCTTCTTCGCGACGAGAACGACAGGAGATGCCCAGGGGCTGTTAGAGGGTCGAATAACATCACGGCGTAGCATGTCGTCCACTTGCTCGTTGATTACACGGCGTTCTGTGGGAGATACGCGATATGGACGTTGCCGTAGTGGTGGTTGTGCGCCTGTGTCAATGCGATGCGTAACAGTGGATGTGCGGCCGAGAGAAGGTTGAGAGACATCGAAAGAAGAGCGGAATTCTTCCAACAGGGCCAGAAGCTGGGAGCGCTGGACCGGCGTAAGGTTGTCAGCAATGGAAGGACCAAATACATCAGCGGATGATGAAACAGATGTAGAAACAGCACTAAGCGTATTGGAACTTCGGCAGTGCGTGTCATCAGGTTGATCCATGACTTGTGCGTCTTCGATGGGTTCCACGCTGCCGAGACATTCCCCTCGCACCAACGTAACACTGTACGGGGATGAGTTCAGAACAAAAATAGTGGTGCTGCCGCGAGTTACTTGCAGGGTCGCGAAAGGAACCAGCAAACCTTTTCTGGTGAAAACACGATGAAATGGTGAGAGGAGTGCAGCGGCGTCTGAAAGACTTGCACAGTACACCGACACCGCCGCGGACGAGTTTGCAGGCACTTGCGTGTCGTCCCTGACGAGTAATTTGCTTGCAGTAGATGGACTGTCGGAGGGCGTCAAAGAAGAGAATGGTGTTAGCTCTATTTCTGCTGGTGCGCAATGAATGACGGCGTCGTGGCGGGAGAGAAAATCTCATCCTAGGATGACGTCGTGAGAGCATGAAGGAATTATGATGAATTCAACGGCATACATCACGTCCTGAATCATGAGGCGGGCTGTGCACATCGCTGTAGGGTGAATGCTTTGGGCGCTGGCTGTACGGAGGGAGAGCCCGGAAAGTGGCGTGGTCACTTTGCGCAGTAATCGGCTAAGCTTTGCGTCCATCACGGATACGGCGGCTCCAGTATCTACAAGGGCAGATGCACGAACACCATCCACAAACACGTCTATCACGTTCGATGGTCTTTCCTGAGGGCTTCCGCAGTTCGACAGCGTCGCAGCCCTTGCCTCGTGGACTGCGACGACTAGTTTTCCTGGTCACCCTCTGGTGGACGTAGCCGCATCGGCGACAGTGAGCGACGTCGCGGAGAATGTGAGCGGCGGGTAGATGGAGCGGGGCGGGACGACGGTGACGTAGGTGGCGGTTGATCATAAAAGCGGCTCGATTGGCTGGGAAAATTGGAGGCGACTTGCGGTCGCTGCACACGATTGCAGTAGCGTGCTACGTGCCCGACGCAACCACAAGCAAAGCAGATGGGGCGATTGTCCGCAGTGCGCCATCGGTTCGCGGGTCCCATCCATGTCGAAGAACGCGATGGGCGAGCCGGCTGCTGATATAACTGCATAGTGGGCGGCACACGGGGCACGTGGATGACGTCGGTATATGTAGGCGGCACAGTTTCTCCGAAGGCCTGGGGTCTGGTGATGGTTTCGGTGTAACCAAGAGGGCCAGTCACAGGAATCGGTGGGGGTGGCCTGGCGACAACTTGGGCGTAACTGAGTGGTGTAGATACTGGAGGCAGCTGGTGATATTCTGGAACGACCTCCGCGATTTCCTGCTGAATGGCTCGGCGGAGGGGAGGCAGAAGTGTGCTTGACGACTGTTCAGCACGTTGCGGGGAAGCAAAGGCCAGTAAATAGACCTGGCGGGTAACTTCTTCACGCACGAATGACTTGATTTCAGCAAGCAAGGCGGTGTGGTCCGGAAGTGTTGACAAGGCCGAGAGATCAGCGTCACGTGAGGGTGGTCGACGGGTCATCGAGCGCTGCCGTCACAGCTCCTCGTAACTTTGGCAAAGTGTAATGATCTCTGCCACAGTGCGAGGGTTCTTGGCCAGGAGCATGGTGAAGGCATCGTCGGCGATGCCTTTTAGAACATGGGTAATTCTGTCGGCCTCTGACATGCTCGCGTCCACTTTCTTGCACAAGTCAAGAATGTCCTCTATGTAGCTTGTGAAGGACTCACCGGTCTGCTGTGCTCGTTCACGTAACCGCTGTTCGGCTTGGAGCTTACGAACGGCAGGATGGCCGAACATGTCGACGACGGCGGTTTTAAAAGCGGACCAAGTGGGGAAATCGGATGCGTGGTTGTTGTACCACATGCCGGCCACACCCGCGAGGTAGAAAACCAGGTTGCCGAGTTTACCTGCCTCGTCCCAATGATTGGGGACGCTGACGCGTTCGTACATAGCAATCCAGTCCTCGACGTCGGTGCCATCCGCGCCGGTGAAGACAGGAGGGTCCCGGATGCGGGGAACACCGGAACATGGCGTCGGCGCAGGAGGAAGCGTTTGCTGTGCGGCGTCTTGGTGCATGGTAGAAGGCACGGTGCGGGATCGTAGCTCCAGGGGCATCAAATGCTAACCGAAGGTGTTAGAAGGGCACAGCACTCTCCATCAAATTGTTGAGACGTTTATTGGCGGACGGTTGTCGACGATGCTTGACAGTGACAGTCAATGCGGGTACCGACTCTCTGCACGAGCTGCTCTTCTTCTTGCTAAAAAGGGCAACCCACTAGAAGGCGCTGGAGAGGACGACCCACTGTTCGAAGGCTTCACCACAATATATATATATATATATATATATATATATATATATATATATATATATATATATATATATATATATATATATATATATATATATCTAGCACGATTCGCAACGACTGGCGATCCCGCCATATTTACCACTGAGAGCAATACCAGGGGCGCTACCTTGTGGTCACCTATACACCAGAACACAGCAAGCTCAGTGCTTGCTGCTATATTGAAAAGGGCGTGGCGCCGTCTGTTACAAGCGCGGCGAAGCAACACTCTCAACTCACGGCCGCCTGGATCGGGGTGCGCGGCCGTCTTGCTCCGGCCGTCCCATTCGGCCGGAGGAGGCGTAATTGCAGAAAGGGGCGCGGCCGCTGCTTTCGCCGCACCGCCGCGCTCCTACTACCCGTCCATCTCTATTCTATTTGCGCGGGAAGGTTTGCGGCACCTTGAAAATATCGCAGTATAGTAACCATGGGTTAGCATACCACCTCCCCACCCTCACAAAACGCACATAAAAGAATGGACGGTGGCTATCGCTATATTCTTTATTTTTGTGCGTGTGTGCGCCATTCCCTGTCATGATAACGGTGCTCGAGTGCGCTATGGCAGGTAAAGCTCGCACATTGGCATTCCTTCTATAGAAGTAATGCCATGATGATTGCTTTATTTTGTACTTGCCATGTTTGTGTTCAATGGATTTGCAAGCATGACACGTTCACAATGCATAGAATAGTTAATTTAAAGTATAATAGTTTATAGTATAGTATAGAATAGTTTATTTATTCATTTTCCGCCCGTAGGAAAGCCGACATGGGACGATTTCGTCTGTAGTTTGAGTTGCGCATCCTGTTGAATTCACTGGGTGCCAATATCAATATTTTCGGGGATAGCCTGTATGTCATGAGTAGTTTTTGACTCCAGCAATGTTTCAGAACTCGTGGGTAGGCAGATCACCGACGTTGGAACCAGCTGGTGGTTTTCTTCACGGCCACTTGGTGTGCAATCTTCGACACTGTCACTGTTCACTGTGCAACGGACGACCTTCGTTGTGGGAAATGCACACGGTGGTCGTTCCCGCTGCAACTTTCGTCGCTTCTGTGGTATTTGCGGCTGCATATAGGTGGGGTAACCAGGAAAGACACTGGGAACAGCAGTTCTCTTCAGACACCGTCGCTTGGGTGAATCAGAAGAGTAGTCATCGCCCACAAAATGCAATGAGCAGACGACGCTAGTGGCGGACTTGTTGTTTGGAATGAAATCTTTCCTGGATATGGCTTTAAGCCACTTTTGCTGGATAGCCTGGTCTGCAGGAAACTCGTTGAAGCTTACACCAAGCTTTTTCTGGTGCTTGACTTGCAGTACGGCACGTATCAGTACGGCATGTTTCTGAAAAATACGGTATCACACACGTAATCTCAAAGCCGACCAAAAAAGCAATTTATTTGCCTGAAGTCAGTGTGGTATGACAACGACGTGAAAATGCATATGAAAACGTGTATGCAAGTCGCAGAAAGCCATATCAGCAGCCGTTCAGCCAAAGAACCGGCATATTAGTTCGAATCGGTAGATTAGTTCAAAGCGTCACTTATCGCTTCTGCGTTCAGATTTGCCTACATGCGGCCTGCGCTTAAATAGGAACGTCGCATTTACATCACTGTCGTATTGTGGAAATTTCAGAATGCAAAGAGACGTGGCCACAAAACAAATGTTGCCTATCATCGGCAAGGTGAAAACGACTACAACATTAGCATTACCGCAATTAAGTTTTCCAACAACGTGTTGCTCTCAAGACAGCACTCGAGAGCAGGACATAGCTATGCAGTGTCGACGAACACGAAATGCATTTCCATAGAAAAAAGAAGCATGGCGCGCGCCGACACAGGCAGCTGTGCGAGAAACGAGCGCCTAAACAAACAATGAGAAGCACGGAAAATTGCGCACTCTGCACAAAAATGTGTCATGGCATTTGAACGCACAGTGCAAACGAAGTCGCCTAAGCACGCTTCTTGGCTCTATCTCGAGCGTAATACGCTACAGTTAACTGCAGTCACTGCGTAAAGACCGATTAAGAAAACATAACAGCGTACGTTGATTCCCGTCACCACGTGCACGATGTCCAATGCGAATTTCTCCAAGCACGTCTGCAGATGTCTACGGCACCGCCAGCGCAGCATCGTCCGCAAGAATAGATGGATGGATGGATGGATGGATGGATGGATGGATGGATGGATGGATGGATGGATGGATGGATGGATGGATGGATGGATGGATGGACGGACGGACGGACGGACGGACGGACGGACGGACGGACGGACGGACGGACGGATATGGCTGTACCCTTTAGATCGGGCGGTGGCTCGCGCCACCAAGCCGTAATACTTAATGAACCAAAAACTAGATTTATTTTTTTTTCCTTTAAATAGTGAGGTTGAGGATTCGTTTTTTGCAGTGAAGGGTTTGATTTTCACTCGTGCCTTGACTTTAGGCACCAATCAGATAACCTCCTTCTAGTTATTTTACCCCCTTAAAGTTTATTTCGGCCTCCCTGTCCCTAAACCCCACTGCTTTGAAAAACTCTGCGCCATCATCCTGAACTATAGGGTGAAGCCCTTTACAGAACATTTTCAAGTGTTCGGCAGTTTCTTCTTTCTCTCCACATGCACTGTATACCGTGTCTACCCCTTCGTATTTGACCCGATATGTCTTGGTTCGCAATACTGCCGTCCTGGCCTCAAATACTCGAGAACTACCCCGAGTATTATCATAGATCCTTTCCTTAGCAATTTCCTGCTTAAAATTTCGATAGATCTCTAGTGCGGACTTCTGATTCATGCCGATTCTCCACATATCGGTCTCAGCTTCCTTCACCTTCTTCTTAAACGATAATTCTTTTTGGTTTGTCTCCTGAGGTTTTCAAAGTATTTACCAGTCAATTTTCTGGTTCGATTCCTTCATTTTGTATCGACACTCTTCATGTTCAAGTAGCTGAATACCTTTCTAGCCCAACGCTCCTCCCCCAGTTCTCTTAATCACTGCTCAAATTTTATTTTGCTGGTACATTCCCCGCCCTCAATTGATGTCCATCCCACATCATATTGTACTCCCTAATTTTGTGTATTCCCGTGGGCCCCTAAGGCATGCCTACCTTTTCCACGTTGCTTAATTTCTAATCTTGCTTGAACTTCTGATCTCATGCACAAGACCGCATTGCCGAACGTCAGACCAGGAACCATGACCCCTTTCCATATTCCTCTCGCAACATCATACCTATTGTAATTCCAAAGTGCCCTGTGTTTTTTTCATTACCGCTGAATTCCTGTTACCTTTAGTCGTCACGTATATTTTGTGTTCCCTCAGGTACTCGGCCCCATCGCTTATGCATACGCCCAGATATTTGTATTTATCTGTTATCTCTAGCGTGACCTCCTGTATTCTAAACTCACTACCTTCGTTGTCATTAAAAATCAAGACTGCTGATTTTCCTTACTGAATCTGAAATCTAACCTATCTCCCTCATTACCGCAGATGTCCACCAATCTCGGCAAATTTTCCTTGTTGTCGACCATTACCACTATATCATCTGCTTACATTACTGCTGGTAGTGCCTGTTCAATGAGTTCTCCTTGTTTAATGAAAGAGAGGTTTAAGCCCAGTTCACTTTTTTCTAATTCGGCCTCTAATCTTTCTAGGTCCATTATGACTAACAAGGGTGACGGTGGACACCCCTGCCTAAGTCCCCGTCTCACCTCTGTGGGCTTGGATACCTGTCTTTCCCACTTTATAACTACCTTGTTACTTTTATAGATTTCCTTGAAAAGATTAATGACTCCATCTTCCACACCCAGTGTGTCTAGTATTTTCCACAAGTCCTCTTGAACCACGCTACCGTACTCTCCCTTGATATCCAAAAACGCTAGTCACAGGGGCCTGTGTTCCTTTTCTGCTATTTCGATGCACTGCGTCAGTGAGAACAGATTGTCTCCAACCTCCTGTGTTTCCGAAACCCATTCTGCAGTTCCCCCAGAACCCCCTTATCATCTATCTATGCCTGCAGTCTTTCCTTTATAATCTGCATCGCCAGCCTGTAGACCACTGATGTCACTGTTATAGGACGGTAGTTGTTTATGTCAGCTTTGTCCCCTTTTCCTTTATAGATCAAGCTCATCCTGCTAAGTTTCCATCCATCGGGAACTTCTCCATTACTTCTTATTTTGTTCACTGCCTCTCTGAAAGCCTGCTTAGACTTCGGACCAAATGTCTTTATCAGCATAATTGGAATGCCTTCTGGGCCTGTTTATGTACTACTAGGAACACTTTTCTCAGCCCTTTCCCACTCTCGTTGTGAAAATGAAGCCATTGCACCACTTGATTCATCCTTGTATATTGTGGTGCATAAAGCACTTCTTTGTTGAAACTTTTCTGTCACCATTGTTCTTATATATTCAATAGCTTTGTCCTCTTCTTGCCTAGCACCTTCAGCTGTAGTTACAAACCTCTGCTTTTGGCTCTTCTCATTTCTTAGAGAGTTTAGATGGTTCCAAAATTTGGCAGCTGCCTTTGTACTTCTGCCAGCCACTGAGCTCCCTTTCTTCTTATCTATTCATTGATGAGAAGGGATGCATCCCTTCTACAGCTTAGAAAGATTTCCCATTTTCTTTCGACATCATCTGTCGGTTCACCCCGCTGCTTAGCACGTCTGTGTTCCCTAGAGGCTTCCTGACGTTTTGCTATGCCTCTCTTAACTTCCTCATCCAACCAACTTTTGGGTTTGTGTCTTCTTTTCCGGGGTGACTTGTCACGTGCCTTAACTAGCTCTAGGCTCAAACAGTCTAATTAGATTCGTGTATGTCCACACTCTTTTATTATCCCCGGGATTACTTTCTCAATTTGTTAGTGGCTATATTATTTGCCTTTCTGAATAAAAATTTTCCTGTAGTTGCTCATCTTGTCTCCTTCCCACTTTCACTGCTCTTCCAAAACTTAGCTTGATACGTTTGTGATCACTACCCGGACTTCTGGAGCCACCTTCATCTATGTGCATTCCCCTGAGCTTATCATACATCCTATGTGACATTAGTGCGTAATCTATCGTCAACTGCAGCCTTCCTTCCTCCCATGTTTTTTGCCCTTCACACTTCTCGGTACTGTTGCAAGTGATCGAATCAAGCCTTTCACACTGTGATGACTTCGACGAGTGAGCCGTAGAGGCCGATTTATTTGTGATCGGTGTGCGGGGCCAATTTAGTATTTCAGGGTGCGTAGGAATCACCATGATCATTTTGCCTGTCGGGCTGGTGTACGCAACTATATCTTCTATATGCGCATTCATATCTCCTAGTATAATTATCTCGCACTCTCCTCCTAACTCCTGAATGTCTTTTGATATACGCTCTACCATTGCCTAGTTTTCCTCTCTGGCCTTTGCTCGCGTCCACAAGTACACGAAACCAAGGAGTGTCATTTGCCCTGCCACTTTCCCTTTTAGCCATAAATGTTCCTTGCGCTCCTGCTTGACTCTTTGCCAGTCTGTACTTTTATGAATGAATGCCCCAATACCACCCCCCTTTCTGCTGCCTTCTGTTCTATTACAATATTCCCACGCGTAGTCTGCATTGTTAGGAGGTTGTTCCATGTCCCTGAGATGTGTTTCTACAAAACCGTATACCATCAGGCTCTCCTCCCTTAGCTGTTCTTTTATCTCTTCCCACTTCAGCCTGTTCCTATTGCCCTACATGTTAATTTACCCTATGTCTGAATTGGCTCGGCGCTCGTGGCTACGTCTATTTCTGCGGACTCTACCTATCCTAGATACTGGTGCCACTTTGGAATTTTATCTGTCCATACCACCTGTCAAAAAGTCTCCCTGGTGGTTTTCCTCGTTACTAGCTATCCTGCACCCCGAAGGGCCCGCTTGCACCCCAAAAAAGCTACTGCGCGTCCTGAAAGTCGCCAACCCACCTCATGACCTAGCCGCCCATCGTAGTGAATTCCGTCTCATATAAAACCACCCCACCTATGCACCTCTTTGTTTATTTCCACCACCTCAAAGCCTTTTTCTCGACTCATCCGCGATATCCCTTGGTTTGCGTTGACAACCGCTCTTTGCAGGCTGCTATCACGCACCGGTACCTCCGGTATCATGCATATCACTACCTGTACCTGAGGAGAAGTGGCGCGCATGTCATCGACACCTTTCGCCAGTGTTGTTGCTAGTGCTGCTGTATCTTCATTTAGGACATCGTTTAAACCACCTGAAATTATCACGAGATTTCGTCTATCAGCTGTAGTTTTGAGTTTTTCGCTCGCTTGCCTCATGACTGCTTCCAGCTTGCGTCCTGGGAACGCCCCTACTGTAACCCTCTTGTCCCCTTTTACCCTCTCTTTGATGGCTTCTGTGCATCGACTTAAATTCGAGTCCCCAGCGATTATCACATGCTGCGACTTGTCAGCTGGAGTGTCCTGCACCTGGGGGTTACTTGCACCTGTGACGCCGGCTGCTTTGTCCCCTCCCAGCCCCACCACTACTTCGCTGAAGCTGGGCCTTGCGACAATTGAACAGGGTGAACCTGTTGTTTCCGAACATGCTTCTCCGCCGTTCTGGTTGCCGGTTCCCTACTGTTCTCTCCGTAGGGCACTCTTCTGTTCACCTTGGCTAGTGCTTCCTCTGCAGACTGCAGCCTTTCTCCCATAGCCCTCGTTTTCTCTTGCTCTGTTGCCAACGCAATTTCGAGCTCGGTGATTCTCATCAGCAGGTCACTCTGGGCAAGCATCATTTTCGCCATTTTTTCCTCGACCTCACATTGCCTACACTTCGCGTCAGCCTCTTATCCTTCCTTTTCTACACTTGGGTCTACTTTCAAAGCCACCCCACATCCTGAACACTTTACAGTCTTTTTAACCACGTGTTTCCGACACCAATTGTCCTTATGACTTGTCTCACTCGATTATTACAAAACTCGAGCCCTGTCCCACGAAAAAGAGAAAGTCCAAGCTCTCCTACAAAAATTTGCGTGTTCAATGCACGTGCAACTCCCCCGCGGGGTGGCAAAAAACAACAAAAAAAACAAAAAAGCAAACACACACACACGCACAAACTAATAAATACCTTGTGACTGACCCCCGAAAAAGCCGTACAATAAAATAAGTGCTACAGGGATTTTAACTAGTGCCTTATAATTATAAAGACAAGCTCAAAACATGCAAAACAACTTATCTGTGCAGTCGATCGGGAGCGCTCAAAAAAAAAAGTCCATCCACCGTGACAGTTCGAACTTCGCCACCCAAGGGAGTGGCAGAACAGCGCTGCGTCGCGGCACGCGGCCAAGTTACCTCAATTACATTTTTTCAAAACGTGCGCCGAATGTGACGGCCGGAGCCACCGCCGCGTGTCCCGATTCAGGCGGCCGTGCTCAACTGCCAGGCGCGCAGACGCTCTGCAAATCAAACGCCAAACTTCACAACTCGAGTCCGGCTGTAGGCATGTTTCGTGCTGTTCCTGTGCTGGAATTTTATGTTGATTTCATGTGAAACGTCGAGGAGGCCTTTCTCGACAGTCCGAAATGTCTGCAGCACGTGCATTGCAGACTACGGAAGCAGCTTCATCAGGTACGTAATGAAAGAAACGCGAACAGTGGAAAGCGTTGCTTTTGACTCAGTCGAGAACTGCGGCGTGCCGTGGCTGTGACAAGGCAGAATTTGTGCTGTAAGCTGGCGTCAACGTAGCTCTAGAATCTGGTTCCAACTTACGCTCATGCACCGCATGTGTACCAATTGCCAGTCCCGCCAGGCACTCGGAACACACACGCGCTGCAAAAGTACCAGCCAAAACAAGATGTTAATATGCTAAGGTGACGCCAGCCGAAAGCACGTGTAGAGTCGCCAATTGACAGTCAACGCATTTCGCAGTTCTACTGATTCGAAAGTCATGATTTCCGCGCCGTTCACGCATCTCGATAGTAGGCCTTTACAGTTGTACTAAACATGCGTGGTGCGTGCATCCACGCGTTAGTCGTAATACATATATCCTATTATTGGCATGCGGCCTGCAAAAGAGTACGGCAATAGTTCTGGGCCGCACACTACAGGCATAGTTCACGCAAATCACTGCTGTAAAGTGCAACAGCTGGAGTCACCCTTGAATAAACGCGATAAATATACTTACTCGTACACTTTACTGGGCTCTTAGTTTTTCCTGCTTATTGCAATTATATCCAACCGGGTTAACTGGCGGAGCATGGGAGAGGCCTTTGTCCTGCAGTGGACGTAGTCAGGCTGATGATGATGATGATGATGCATTTATATCCTAAGGCTGTGGAGCTCAGCGTTTTTCGTTGTGGACGGAAATCTGTGCATTCGCAAAACACCACACCGGTACGATTCCCGCGATGTGCTCCGAAATTCAGAAGCAGTGCTTAGCAATCTCTTCCTCTTGCGCTGGTTCTTGTCGCATCAGATGACAGCGCAGTGGTACCCAGATGACATTTTATAAGCGGTCGCATCGTGAACAGGCGCTTTTTCGCATTTTAAACTCTCAGAGCCACTGCATTCTATGCTAGCGAGGCCTGCTTTCGCAGTTGCAAACAAATTATGGCGTCTCTGGGAGGGAGGCTATACCGCCGAAGGCGCCTGCATGCGATATAGGCGTGTTCTCGTGTATAGACCGCGCCGCACCTCACCACTTCTCCACAGAAAAGAGTGTCGTCAAGCCATCCTGCTCCGCAAACATTTAGTCTGCTAGGCGCACACATTCAGCCATGCCTTGTCATCTGCATTGTCACCACCGTTGTGCAAAATGCCGACTAGGGTCGAATACGATAGCCAGGAGCTTGTAAGCGCCACACTTCGTGGCTTCACGAATCAGTCTTCCTTTAATTAACCCTTTGCAGAGCAGAGATTCTAAAATAGCCGCCATTCCCAGCAGCAATGAGCAGGTGCCCGAGGATGTATGCTTCGACCACGCTCGCTGGTGCATCTAAATTACTTATATTGGTGTGCGTGGCGTGCACAGCATTAAGGTATACGCAAAAGGATCACTAGAATAACTGTATAGGGGAAGCGCACCAGAAAGAGATAGAATACGCTCCCTGCTTCCAGGTTTTTATTTGTGCCTCTAGATAGCCCCACCTATACGGCCTCTCATGGTCCATGGCGGCGGCAGTAGCCCGGTATTACGCGTTCGCAAAGAAGTCTCCTGGTATTCCCTGCGTGTTACTTGTTAGCGATGATAATTCTTTATACGCTTCTCCACTTCGATAGCTTGTGGTCGCGCTGGGGTGTAACATACGCGCAATAAAAAGAAGCCCTCATTGCGCTTTTTCCGCGCTTTGAACAAGACGACTGCCACTCACAACGGTTCCCCGACGCACTGACTGCCGAGCACACATTGAATCATGATCTTTTTTTTGCTGCACTTTTATGGGCAACTTTCACCTTTTCAATTTCACGAAATCATTCAAAGCAGTGCGTTGAAGATCAGAAATGACGAGTGAGTGTGTTTCCAAGCTTCGGTGCCAGTCGGTGACACGATAAGAACACTCGGACTGTAGACATTATCGCTACTAGCGCATCGTCACTTAGGATTATATGCGCTGAATGTCTGACACCGAATTCGCAGCACTAGTGTCTATGTCGTAGGAAAACGCCGCTTTTCATTAAGTTTTCGTACGCGGTTTGCCGTCGAAATGAAATAGCTTGCACGCGATGGACGCGATGGAATTTCGGTCGAGAGGAGCTATGTACACCAAGCTATCGAATCAAAGGCAAATCTCAATTTTGAAATTTTATAGCAGTGCTCTATAGGCAAAATAAATGAACAACCCAACACAACACACGAGTTCTGACCAAGACAACGTTGTGTCTACTGTACACGTTCATCGTCACTCACTCGCAGCCGAGATAGGGCGGGTGATTTACCTCCCCAGTGCAAGGCCCACTTGTTATGATTCGCTTTGTGGAGATGCGTGGTTCTTTTTTTTCCCACACTATACCTGGGCGCAGCGAATTGTGGATCGCGCGCCAAGATGACACCCACAAGCACAGGTATTGTGCACTTTTTCAAGGTGTCATTCATTAAGGAGGACATTAGCGTGGCATGCGCTCCCGACTGCGCCTGCTTTCATGCATACACTGCCACACTGCCCTTCAACGTCACGGGAGAGGGATGTGCGTAGCTTGAGCTGCGAGCGCGTGCAGGCATTCCACGTTCCGCTGGCATGCGTCTCGTTCAACCAAGGCACCAGACTAGCCCATCGACATCTCGCCTTTCTGCACCGTTTACTGGGGCAGCTTTTTTATTCATAGCTAAAGCAACCGTAGTAGTCAGCCCGAAACACCGTTTGTGCGTATAGAAGCTCCACTACTGCGAGAGCAAGGTGCCACAAGTTGACCCGATGGGTGTACATACACAAGCTCTTGTGGTGTACATACACTTTCTTGCCCGTGTCTTCTTCGCGCTACATTTACGCTGTGATGCAACTACTATTAACTTTTGTATATTTCAAGTAAAACCGTGATACGCCAGTTTTACATGTACTCTAATAAAATACAATTGTAGCATCATTGTGGCACTATGTGATAAAGATTAAATACAAAATATCCATGTCTACCTTAGCACTGGAAAACGCACAACAAGAACATCAAGAAAGAAGATAAATTCCCGGATACCTCTGTACAGCTCTTTCTTCGATAATACACACTTACAAACAAAAGAAATCCCACCTCGGGGCTTGTTAGGAGTGCCAAAGCGATGCTCAGCCTTCTCTTCATTCCACCGGAGAGTTCTTTGGGGAACGCATTTGCTTTATCGGAAAGGCGCACATCATTCAAGACCTTTTCTATTATTGAGGGTAATAGGTGGAAGTTTAGTCCCTTCACCTGCAAAAGAAAAGTTCCCAAAAGAGTTTATTTTGAGAAAACATGCGCTAGTTCAAGCTCAGTTGCGCGCAGTTTTATTGCAATTATAAATGGCTGTTTTCATTTTGCGATAGAATGCCAAAGTAACGTAATGACTACCAGCGTAAACGTTATTATTGTTTAACAAAAAGTGACCGGGCAAGCATGCAACCACCACACCTCATAAAAGCATTCTTGCAAACTTATTTTATCTGAAATATCTAAACGTCACTGCAGACGAAGAGCGGTCCTTACGGTTTGAAAATTACAATATTTAGTAAATTGATGAACAGGAGCTGCCCGACAGTGTTTATTGCATAGGCGCTGTTTGGTTTTAGCTCATTGAGTAGACGTAGACAGAACAACCCCAGTGAGGCCTTTGAGAAGAAGCAATGGGTGCTTTTTCTGATGATTGAAAGTACATTAATATATGGCTGTTTCAGTGAACAAGTCTGGAGCATTGCTCAGCAAAACAAAACCTTTTGGAGGACGGAAGTGGGGGTTACAAAAATGTGCCTGGAAGAATATGTTATGACAAGTGCACGCTGCACCCTTGACGAAGCGAACACCGTATCAGCTGAATTCCTGGAAATGACGGTGCGAATAAAACGGGAGACCATCGGCGTCACCAGGGGAGGAATCGGGCAATGAAGGCAGCGAAATGGCTTGATATCCGTGAGCTGGATGCGTTGCGACGGAGGCGTAGTGGCCGGAGCAATAATGTGAATGGATACTGCACATTCTGCGTATTGAGATACGCAGCAACGAGGGGAAATGTTGAGAATTTCAGTCTGTGCACAGAATGTCGCTGATGTAGCAATTCATCAATCGTGTTAACTTGTTCATCCGCTTGCAAACTTGCAACCATCGCCCTGCGCTGAGGCCCAGTGACTGCACGAATAGCTTTATGATTATCACTTTCAAAGCGGGTCCACTCTGCTCTTGTTAGATGCTGAAAGTGGGCTTAGTACAGAAGGCATCTATATATATATATATATATATATATATATATATATATATATATATATATATATATATATATATATATATATATATATATATATATATATATATATATATATATATATCTGATGTAGCCGCCTATGAGTTTGAAGTCTTCTGGCCGTTTGGATAACGGTATTGATACCAAACTAGGTGTAGATAACATGACTGTATGACGAACCAAAGTGATTATTGATAACATGAAAATGATGACATGTAGCCATGAATGTCATCATTCACATTTCATTGTCTTGTTGCTCTTGTGGTGGTTTCATTCACAAGATATGTTCAAAACTAGTATGGTATGACATGACTGCATGGCGATTACAGGTGACAGACCCTAACGTAGAAACAATGACAGGCATGAGATGTAAGTCATCGCTACACGCCACGGTCACGCTGCGTTCGCCGCAGTTTCCCTAGCTTCACATATACCAAATATGGTATTACGCACGTGAATGGATGACGAAGGATGTGACTGGTGCAGACATGATAATCATGAGATGCGTTTCATGTAACAACAGGACTACATGCCACGCTCATGACGCGCTCGCAGCCATAGCGCTAGTTTCGCGTATACAAAATTTGGTATTACAGGATGTGAACAGATGATGAAAGTATTTGGATGGTGCAAACACAATAACCATGAGATTCGCGTCATAAAACAGCATGCTGCATGCCACGCTGATGATGTGCTCACGGCTGATTCGCAAGCTTCAAATATTTCAAATGTGGTATTACGTAAGGCGAACGGACGACAAAGTAAGTTACACGTCCAAATATGATAATCATGACATGCGTGTCATGTAACAGCATGACTACATGCTACGCTCGTAGTGCGTTCGCAGTCGTTTGGCTAGCTTGACATATACCAAAGCTGGTATCATGTCACGCGAAGAAACGGCGAAGGTAAATTGCACGTTCAAACATAATCAGGACATGCGTGTTATGTAAAACATGACTACTTGCTACGCTAACAGCGTACTTGCGGCCGTTTTGCTAGCTCCACATACCAAATCTGGTATCACGTGACATGAATATTCAACGAAGGTAAATTCTGAACATGACAATCATGACAAGAAAGTCATGTGCAGCATTATTTACGTCCGCCTCGTAACGTTGTGCTGATTTCCAAGTGGCATATCAACCGTCCTCATTTGTGCTTTGCATATCATCAATTCCCACTGTACGTGAGATCTGCAAATTTTTTCTCTGAATAATTCCCATCCGATAAAATCACTTTAAGCGTGAGGCACATTTAAGGCCGTTTTAGGCCCCTGTTCTTGATGGGCAAGACCTGCGTGGACTGTCCGTCAGGACTGCCCAAGCAGTGAAATCGTCGATATGCATCAGGAAGTAAATTTTAGGTTCTGCCACCAGTTCTACGCTAATAGCGGAAGGGCAATGTTGAAAAGAACTAGTGCAAGGACTGAGCCTTCTGGAGCACCACGGGACGTCAACAGACTTACATGCCCACCTAGTTGAATAGAGAAAGTTGCGTCACTGAAAAAAGTTTCGACGCACGTGCATACACATCTAGGAGAGTGAAGAAAATGTATTATCGCTGCTACTGCTTCAAGGCAGACATGTTCATAAGTTTCTAATGCCCATCGCCAATGAAGTTTGAATATGGCGATAGTGACCTCCAACGAGTACCAGAAAAAAAGGTGTCACAGCTCAACTTCAGTGCCCAAGTGGGGTGGAATCTCAGTTGCGCAGGACGGTACCAGGGGTACCGTTCAAGCTACCATGTAAGGTGGTTGTCAAGCATACACTTCATTAATTTACACTGACTTGATGTTAATCATATAAGCCTCATTTTGCCTATATTACCCGACGTTTCATCCTGGCTTTGAAATAGCGATCACTTCCGCGTGGCGCCATGTATTTATGATGAGGATACCTGTCTACGCCTCGTTAAAGGTGTCCAGGGGATGCACAAGAACGTTTCCGTCTCGGTTTTTATAGAGTTCATACGAGATGCAATCAGGCCGCGGCACACTGTGCGAATTTGTAGTCTACAATTGCCAAAAACTACGCCTTTACAAAAGGTGTCCGAGTGCCATCAGTATCTTCAAATTAAAGTAATATGACAGAGTCGGCAGGTCACCATGCTTGTGCAGTACAAGGGGCTGGTATGTCCAAGGTGGGAAAAACGGCTCGGGTAACTGAGGATGCGAAAGTGAACGGCACCTGGTCGGCTGCCACCATAGCCGATGCCACGTGATCAGGGGGCTGGTGAGAACGTTTGATCACTCGGAATGCCTGCCATATTGTCTCATCTGATGTTGAAGGGTCGAGGAAAGCATACCAGTCCAGCCAACGGCCTCGTTCCAAGCGTTGTTCATGCCGATGAGGGACTGCTGAACAGCACTGAAGCTGTACTCGTGCCGTAGTAGAAGCTGGAGCTCGCTCCGATGAAACGTCTGCCCGAAGGCGTGCTACTGTAAGCCATGAGTCTCAGGTTGTTCGAGATTCGTCAATTCAAGACGTGTATTTTGCCGTGTTCAGAGCCGTGCGAGAATGAACCACTAGACCAAGGCAGGTTCTGTCGGTAATAGCTTTAGATGGCGAATGGCAGTGATCCCCGCTTACAGCTCGACAGAGATGACGATGAGTAACAGCAGAACTTGGATGAAGGCAATGGTGTATTTGATGATGGTCAGTGCCCCAACAATCCACGTCACATGCCCAAAACGCGACCCTACTTTCCTTCCACCGGGATAAATCTGGCAATTGCAGTAGAATACGCTACCATTCGCACCACCGAGTATAGGTGCAGACACATCATTTTTGGGGTAAAATTGGCGCCTACAAAGTCATCATATACGCACGTACCCCGTGCATTTGATGTATTATATGCCAGTGTGTTGTGCGGCGAATTAAAGTCACCATCCACCCATCCACCGATACGGGGCTTCCAGGAAAACAATTGTGTAGATGAGATATCCAACCGAAGCTCGCGTGAGCCGTGCTGCCGTTATAAGTGCGAGCGTAGTACAACACTAAAATAACATCCAATCTATAGTGCATTCACAACGGGACAGTGTAAAAGACACATAACACCATCTGATCTGTCTCGCACTGGAGACGCTATACATCAGATGCTATAGATAACGAAAAAGCCAGCCGTGCAACCTTAAACAAATATAACGTCCAATCGTGGTAGGAGTACCAAAATTGCCATCAGTTACTGCCACAGCGTTCACCACTCAAGCATCTCGGTAAGCAATTGAGAAAAAGTGGTACGAACGTATGGAGCAACCTTCCCAGGTTTTACACTGGGTGTCAAGCTCCTGCGGTTCATGAAGGATAGAAAGCAGTACACTGTAAATCTTGATGTTCGCGGAAGAGCACTGGTTCCTTCAAGCAGCATGGCACAAACATGTAGCCTTTAAAATTGAATGCACTGAAGAAGTTCTCCAACATTCCCAGAAATGCAACGAACATTCTGCTGCAGAATGCCTTCCCACGGGAAGGTATGCCCCTATTTATAGCTGTAGTTTGGCTACTAACACCCATGTGAGCTGCTAGAGATGCTGTGCCACAAATTACAGGAACTCGTGTGCCAGCAGCAGCGTTGATTCAGTGCCTGATTATAGCCTCCCAAATGGCAGGCACGCAGCGGCCACCCCAATGGCGCGGAGAGAGTGCGTTTCTAGAGGTGGGCGTGGCCCGCTCTACGCAACGCGGCACTCCTTCGAATGGTCGAAAAGGCAGCCGCACTGATTGCGAAACTTCTATGTGGCGAGAAAAAAAGTGGTTTTTCTATTTTATTTACAGTCGTGTTCATTTGAAAATGTCGGGTCAAGGAGTAAGAGAAGCAAAGTCCAAGTTGAGGCGTTTTATTTTCAAAAGGGGTTTTCATTTTGCTGTAGATTTGAGCCGCCCTTATTGGAGCAGTTATAATTGCAATATCTTTGCAAGAGATACGCATGTGCAGAAAACTTACTATACTTCGAAGTTCGCAAGGAGGGGGGGGGGGGCGCTGGCAAAAAAAGAAAAAATGGCAGCCCGATCCACAAGCAGAGTGAAAACAATGCCGCGCTCCACGTTCATGGATTCCTTTTTACACTCGAACAAATGGATTCTTCTTGCGCTCATGGAACTAGCGCTGCTTTTCATTGTGACGCTGTTTCAATAATTCTTGCAGACGCCCTTAGGTAAGAAAAGCTGCGCCGCGACGCGGTTTTATTGCTTCTCAGAAGCGTTCTTCGCTTCTCGAACAAGCACGCTAGCCGTCCAGCCGTGCTCGCCACAACTGGTCTCCTCTATAGATAAGGAACCCTCAGTGGGACATTCCAACCGGGAGCGAAACTCTGTTCAGAGCGCAAAGGATAAATAAACATTCACAGCATATTTACAGGTTGGATCATGAGTGGGGCGAAGCATCCATCCAACCGTCCGTTCTTTTGCCCATGCGTTTGTCCGTCCACGATTCCGTCCATCAGTCCTTCTGTATGTTCATCCATCCGCCCGTCCATTTACTGCTATCACGCTAGAACACGCATGGGACGAGCGGAACCTTCGTCCCACGCGTCATCATTCACTCACTGAGTATGCTGTGCACGCCAGATAGAAGGACGACCGACCAGGTGATGCTACAAAGAGCTTCGTCTCTAAAAGCAATAAAACCACGTCGCGGTGCGCGTCGCAGCTGCGAATATGTCAGCGCGACTGTAATAATTATCTAAACAGCGTTACACTGTCGTAGCTGCTGACTAGCTCACCCACTACGCCGAGACAAAAGCTTTACCAAAGCAGTGTGACCGAGGTAGTAAAACTCTTCGTCAAAAACATGATCCTACGTCACAGCGCCCCGCAGGTCCTTATCCCCGACAAAAGTAGGGCATTTACTGCTGGCCTAATTCAGGCAATTCTGGCTTATAGCCAGACAAGCCGCGATCGGATGACAGCGTACCATCCGCAGACCAGCTGCCTCAACGAGTAACTAAACAAGACCATCGCCGACATGTTGATCATCATGATATTGATATGTGGGGTTTTTGCATATTGTGTGTGTCAGGTCTTGATACTAACAAACTTGTCGAAGGAACATATGAAATTATGCTCAGTTTGTCGAATTGAACTCAAGCAAACAGGCTTAAGGTAAATTCAAAGAAACCAAACGTTATCGTGTTTTGCGCTAAAAAATAAACCCTTCGTCATTCATAATGATATTTACTTCCAGATTCAACGTATTGAGTTGATGGAAGAATTCAAAATTCTTGCAGTATATTTTTTATCTGGTTTACGTTGGGATACCCACATCAATTATCTTTGCGGTAAGCTATCTGCGGTTACCGGAGCTACGGCGCGCTGCCACGCATTCTTTCCTATGGGGGCAAAGTGGCAAACTTACTATGGTCTATTCCCGTCATTGTCCACTGTTGCTACTTTGTCTGGGCAACAACTTCAAAATGCAACACGCAAAAACTCTTAACAATTCAAAAGGAAATCTTCCGCTATATTGAAAATGTTGATCGACTTTAAGCCACACATGGCATATTTCTCATACACAAATTACACCACGTTTACAGGCTGTATTAATGTAGATTAGTATAAAAAATGTATTTCTCATTCCAAAATGTTAAAAATCACTTTACGTCACTCGCTAAGTTACAACAACACAAAACACACACGACCACTGAAGTATAGAAGGTGCCTTGGTCCCGACACAACTACAGCTTGCAATCACTAGCTCATAATATTCCAACCATACTCAAGCGGTACAAACACACAACCGCATTAATTAAAAAACATCTGCGTGACAACGCTTTACCTTTGTAATTACGCATTACCTTTCATTCATGTACGAAGTGCCATTGTTACATTTTATGTGTACGTGTGATGTATGCTGATCTTATGTATAATGATTTCGATGTGAATGCCATGTAAAAACACTTGTTGACATGTGCCATATATGTGCTACTGCCATGTAAGGGACCCTGGTCCTTCATCAACTGCTGCGACAGCTTTTTGCCCTAGCGTCCCTCCAGATATTTCCTAGTAAATAAAATTGAATTGAATTGAACCAACGTCCCAAAACCGCCATATGTATATGAGAGACGCCATAGTGGAGGGCTCCGGAAATTTCAACCACCTGGGGATCTTTAACTTGCACCCAAATCTGAGCGCACGTGCCTAAAACGTTTCCTCCTCCATCGGAAATGCAGCCGCCGCAGCCGCAATTTGAGCCCGCGACCTGCGGGTGAGCAGTCGAGTACCTTATTCAATAAACCAATGCGGCGGGGCGACATGCTGATCATGTATGTCGACGCCGATCACAACACGTGAGGTGCCATCCTTTCGTACTTAGCCCTCACACACAACACGGAAGAGCAAGAGACGACGCAGGCGCCGTCATACAAGTTGGTCGACTGAAGGAAAATGGCCACCACGCTTGCCGTGATGCTTCCAAACGTCGCCAATGAAAAAGCCTCGCCTCGATGCCACCATCTATCTTCAGCGCGCTAAAGAAGCTCATCAATATGGTGGCCTCTTCACCAAGAATCAGCAGACGACCAACCACCACCGTTACTATCTTCGATGAAGCTTCATGTGATACCTGCCCAGCGACCGTGTTCGGGTATAGACGCTGATACGCCTACTTGGCCTCAGTGAAAAACTTCAGCACGGTACTTCCAGCCATACAGGGTTGTTAGACATCTCGGCCAACTCGACTGCGTGACAACACATCACAAACTCCGAACGGTGGCGTGCGCGGCCTGAAGTCGCTCATGTCGTGCACCTCCAGCCTTTTCATGCGTGTTAATGAACCTAATGACTGCATTGTTTGTTGTTCTTTTATATCCGAAGCATTTCTTAGCGAACTTCGGTGACTTCCAGTGTATCTATCTATCTATCTATCTATCTATCTATCTATCTATCTATCTATCTATCTATCTGTCTGTCTGTCTGTCTGTTTATCTGTCTATCTATCTATTTATCTATTTATCTATCTATCTATCTAATTAGCCGCCTACGACGTTTAGCTCTGCTGGCTGTTTGGAAAATGGTATCAATACCAAACTTGGCATGCCGTAACATGACTGTATGACGAGCATAAGTGACTAGTCATAACATGAAAGTCATGACATGTATATCATCAATATCACAATTTACAATTCATGGTCTTGCTGTTCTTGTGGTGGTTTCGTTTATATTGATATGTTGCAAAACTGGCATGGTGCGACATTAATGCACAACAAACGTAAGTAACACACCCTAATGTGAAAATTATGACATGCATGTCAAGATTTTCATGTTATCACTAGTTATGACTACACGCCACGCTCATGTTGCGCTCGCGGCCATTTCGCTAGCCTCGCATCCAAGAAATTTGGTATTACGAGACAAGAATGTACGAAGGTATGTAACTGGTGCGAACAAGATAATTATCAGTGCAGGTGCGTGTCATGTAACAGCATGACTACATGCCACGCTCATGATGCGCTCGCATTCGTTTCGCTAACGTCACATATACGAAGTATGGTATTACGGGACGTGAATGAATGACGAAGGTGTGTGACTGGGGCAAACATGATAATCATCAGTGCAGGTGCGTGTCATATAACAACACGACTTCGAGCCACGCTCATGATGCGCTCGTGGCCGTTTCGATAGCGTCAGATATACCAAGTTCGTTATTATGGGACGTGAATGGATGATGAATGCATGAGTTTGGTGCGAACATAATAATCATGAGATGCGTGTCATGTAACAACATGACTACATGCTACGCTCATGATGCGTTCGTGGGAGTTTCGTTAGCTTCACATGTACCAAATTTGGTATTACGTGACGCGAAAGAACGACATTGGTAAAGGCCGCGTCCAAACATGATAATCATGATATGCATGTTATGTAACAACATGACTACATGTCACACTCATAATGCGCTGCAGCCGTTTCACTAGCTTCACAAATGCAAAGTTTGGTATTACATCACGTGACAAACGTATGTTACTGGTGGAAACCTGATAATCATGAGATGCGTATCAATTACCAACATGGCTATATGCCACAATCAAGGCGCCAATACACTTTGATGTGACCCGGCACACGTGCTCATCGGCGTTCGTTTCGTCGTGTCACGCCGGCGATGTCACGCCAGGCACCTATATGCCTGCCATATGCTTGCAGGAGCACGCCGAGTTGCGTTGTTCTGACGCATGTGCATAAGAGCGCACCCGGCGTCCCTCTATCACGACGAGAGGCAGACGCAGTGCTGTCTGGGTAGAGCTGGGTAACGTCGTGGGTGCGAAATGCAGCATGCAACATGCAACATGCAACCGGCGCTAAATGCAACGTGCTGCATTTCGCGCCGGTTGCCACCGGGCCACGCCGACGGACGCTGCAGTCATGCCGGCCCCGCCTGGCGTCCGTTTTGCTAGCGCTGCGTCACTGGGCCCAGCGGCATGCTCGTCAACGTTAGGTCGGAGTACATTGGGCCCTTCATGATACACTCGCGGCCGTTTCACTAGCTCCACATTTACCAAATTTGGTGTTACGTGACGTGAATAGGCGACAAAGGTAAATGACACGTCAAAACATGATAATCATGATATGCATGTCATGCAAAGCATGACTACATGTTATGCTCATGGCATGCTTGCGGCCGTTTTAATAGCTCTATATACACCAACATTAGTATTACGTGACATGAACCGACGAAGAACTCGAATGACAGGTTTAAACACAATAATCAAGATATGCATGTCATGTAAAACGTAGCTATATGCTACGATTACCGCGTGCTCGCAGCCGTTTTGCTAGCTTCCCATATACCATACTTAGTATCAAGTGACCGGAATATATGACGAAGGTAAATGACACGTGCAGATATAATAATCATTACATTAAAATTAAGTAGGGCATAACTTACTTCCGCCTCGTAACGTTATGCTCATTTTAAAGTGGCATATCAAGCTTGCTCATTCGTGCTTCGCATATCATCGGGATCTCCCCATTTTATTTCTATTAGACTGATTTATTGCTTGCACCAATTTATTATTGTCCTTACTTTATTGTTATTTTATATTCTTGTATTCTCCTCCGCCCCCCCCCCCCCGTGATCTGTTTTGAACATCGGGATGACACCTTTTGAAAGTAGGGAGAACGGCACGCGCGTTTCGTATTTTTTACTATTGTTCCATTCGATTTTGGTCCATAAAGCATGTCAAGATTGCTCAGCGCAAGTTGCACCTCATTGTTTGAGTTTAGGAGGGAAAAAATTGACGGCAGATCTACGAGGTGAATGATGATGAGATCAGGCAAAGCTCCTGGAAGTAATACTGTGAAATTTTCTTCCATTATTTCGCCTGGCGTTTTGCCCGCTTCTTCGCCGCTACCCATTGTCGAACGTTTTCCAGATCTGCTTCGCGACGTTGACGTGCTGCCTCAGCCTCTCGTTCCCGTAAGGAAGGATCTTGCTGACGCTGACGTGCCGCTGCAGCTTCTTCTTCACGCATGGCGGGTTCTTGCCGATGCTGCCTTGTTGATATGGCTTCTTGTTCCTGTACAGCAGGATCTTGCCGACGCTGACGTGCCGCTGCAGCTTCTTGTCCACGTACAGCGGAATCTTGCCGACACTGCCTTGTTGATATGGCTTCTTGTTCCCGTACAGCAGGATCTTGCCGACGCTGACGTGGCGCTGCAGCTTCTTGTCCACGTACGGCGGAATCTTGCCGACGCTGCCTTGTTGATATGGCTTCTTGTTCCCGTACAGCAGGATCTTGCCGACGCTGACGTGCCACTGCAGCTTCTTGTTCACGTACGGTGGGATCTTTCCGACGCTGTCTTGCTGATGTGGCTTCTTGTTCCCGTGCAGCAGCATCTAGGCGGCGACGTCACACAGCGTCCCGGTGGGCTTCCGCCTCGCGTGCTCTCACTTCAGGGTCCTTTCTGCGAGTGCGCGCCGCCGCTGCCCTGCGCGCCTGCCTTTCGGCATCCTTTATCCATACGAGCACACACCGACGGCAACGAGCATAGGCAACTACAAACCTCTATCGATATGGTTTTCATTATAAAACCATTGCTTTAGAAAATACCTGGCGTCTTTCGTTAAGCAGCTGGCGTCTTTTTCTTGTTTTGCTTTTGGAAAACATCTGGCGTCTTTCGTTGGTTTATTTCATTAATCAACGGCGTCTTGAACAAAAATGTTTTATTGTTTAATCACGCACAGGAGAAATCTCACCAGGCACTACCTTGGAGGTAAACAATGGCTGCTACTGGGAATGAGAAACAGCAGGGGTGGGCTTTTAACACTTCTACTTCTACTAACGTTTCCTACTGGAACATGCAAATAACTGCTAATGGGAATGACAGACAGAAGAATTCGGGTTTTAGTTAACGCGCCCACGGCGAATTTTTTTTTATTGTTCAACAACGCACAAGAAAAATCTCCCACCGGCACCACCTTGTAGGTCAAAGTGTAAGACTGGTTACACACTGCGACTACGACTACGAGGGACTAACGGGTGCCGCTATAAGGAGCTTCGCCCCTGAAACTTTATTGGACGAGTGAGTTTGGGTCCCCGAGCCACTACACGGCCATCACACTGCACGTATGGGTCCAGCTAGACCAGACTGGGCTAGGGCACTGGCACCTCCGTTCACACAGCGAATGTGTGCGCCCAGGTCCTCTGACGCAAGGAGGACCTCCCATTCCTCCCATGTGCTGATGGCGGGCTGTCCTTGCGTGGAAGGATCGGCAGGGCAGCCAAAAATAAGGCGGTGTAATGTTGAATTCCAATGGCGGAGTCGGTGCAGCCGACCGACTTCGCGAGCGAGCGCTCGACTCTGGCGTAGAGAAAATCCTCCAAATCCGCCATCGGAACACAACCCGCCCTGCTGGAGCAAGGCGGAAGCTGCCGCGTTACCCAGGATACCCTGCGCGTGGTCTTTTCCGCTGTCTGTTTCCCACGTGGTTTACCAGCATCGCCGCATCGTTCGTTTGCTTGTTCAGCGCTATTCACCTGTGTGGAATGGATATCACGCCAAGCGTGCAACAGCTATTGTCCACGATTTCTACTGTCGCTATCGAGTAGCAGAAGCATTGCCGCACGCTTTGCCGAGGTAGCCGAGCCGTCCATGCCATATGCCATTATCAACACAACTCGCGCTGTGCCAGCCGCGCCCCCAAGCAGGCAAACGTGTTAAAGGAAATGCGTCACGCTGAGTTCCGGTCCACTCCACCGATTTCGGCGCAGCAGTTTTTCTTGCTCCATGGAGGGACTCCCACTCTGAATCCCCTCCGGCTCTTTCATTGGAACATTTGACTCTCGCTCTCACTCTGTCATTGGAGCACACTTGCTCTGAAAGGAGCAGAAAAACTTGCTCCGACTCCGCCATTGGAATTCAGCATAAGTTGGTAGGCGACTCTTCACAGAGAGTGCCCTCCGGAGAAATGGAGCGGAAGTGGGATAGGACGTGAGGAGTGGGAAGACTTCTCGTCTAAAGCCGCCTCCAGACAATTTGTTGCGAGTGAGAAAGACGTGGGTGTGAAGGAGGGTAGAGATGATGGTCAAGACGTGCTTGTTGGGTGAGTTCAGAGAACGTGTGTGCACGCTCTCTCGAAATATACCAGCTGAGGTTGCCGTTTGCCCGGACAATAAGTTCTCCGGCTATGTTTTCGGCAGCCACATCTCCGGGATTGTCAGGGTGAGCCGGCACCCACAAGATTTCTATAAGCCTATCGGAATTTACAGTACACCCTCAATGTTCCCACGTGAGAGGATGGACGCTGCCACGGGCAAAGTGACGAATTGCTGTTTTGGAATAGTTAAGTATGTGTGTGGCGTTGGTTTTGGCTATCGCTAACGCAATAGCAGTCTCCTCTGCTTCCTCCGAGGTACAGAGCGGGTCTAGGAATTGCATGAAGGGGGGGGGGGGGCTGCAGGACAATAAGCTACAGCTACCAAATGGTATGGACCACACGCTGCATCTATATAACCAACGCACATCCTCCTCGAGTGCCGTAGGCCTTATGGAGAGTTGCTGCGCGCGCTACGCGGTGGGATAGGTAGAATTCTGGGTGGACGTTCCTGGGGAGACGTTTGAAAACAAGGGCGGCGCATATGTCGCGAGGGAGTGAGACTAGTTTTGTAGGATGTGCGGGTATACAGATTCCAAGTGAATCAAGTATATGCCACCCTATTTCTGACTCAGCCAGACGAAGGTACTGTGGTTGTCTGTGTGCGTCTGGCAGTTCCTGCACTGTGTGTTGCATTCCCAGTTTTAGGAGCTTATCTGTTCTGGTGTTCTATGGGAGATTGAGCGCTGCTTTGGTGGCCATGCAGATTAGAGCATTTAGTTTATCTTAGTTTGTGCACGATAGGGTCAAGTAAGGAGAGGCATAGGCAATGCGACTAAGCACAAAGGCATAAAGCACTTAGAGGTTTTCGGCTTCGTCCAAGCCCGCTCGTGAACCCTTCTTCTAAGCTGGATGACAGAGTAAGTGGACTGCCTCAGTGCCTTTAATGTAATGTTGTTTTTTTTCCCGTGTCTTGTAAGTACAGGCTGAGAATTCGGAAGGTGGATGTTTGCGAAATGGGAGTTATTTGCAAATAAACTGGTATGGGGGCAATAGGGACACGCTGCGGTCGGAGTATGTGGAGGGTCGACTTTGTGAGGGAGCATTGAAAACCGATGTTTGCCGCAAGTGTAGCTATGGCTGTGGCTCTCTCCTGAAGGGTCAATTCAATATCACCATCTGAGCCCTACATGGTACAGACCGTTATATCGCCAGCGTACAGTGTATGTCCTAAATGTGGAATGTGGCTGATAACTTTCGCCAAGAGAATCAGGGTGATATTAAAAAGGAGCGGGGATAAAACCAACCCCTGTGAGGTGCCAATGTTACCAAGGGAGAAGAGCGGCGTTTGTACATCATCGATATGCAGGAAGGTGGTGCGCCCATTTAGAAAGGCCCGGACGTAGTTATAGGTTACAGGCCTTAAGCGAAGCTCTCTGATTCCCGGTACGATCGCACTGTGCGTAACCCTGTCAAACGCTTTGTTGAAGTCAATCGCAAGAACTGCTCTTGTATGATGTACCATTTCATTGAAGATGGTGTGTGAAATCTGTAACAGGGCGTCTTGGGCAGAGAGGTGCGAACTAAATCCCACCAGGCTATGGGGATACAGTCCGTGCGATTCCATATGTAGCGTGAAATGGACGAGGATAACATGCTCAAACAATTTCTCCAGCAAAGAAGTCAGGGACGTGAGACGGAGATTGTTGACATTCATTGGGTTATTCGGTTTCGGGATGAACGTTATCTTTGCTTGCTTTTATTCAGCTGGTATCTCCCCTTTTTCTCAGCAGTCATTGAAGTAATTGGTGAAAACAGAAATGTAACGATCATCTATGTTCCTGAGCATGACATTGGTTATCTGGTCCTCCCCAAGGGTCGAGTTCCTGAGCTTTAGAAGCCCTTCTCTGACATCGGCCTCCTGCATCGGGGAATCAAGGGCAGCTTGGCCGGGACCAATGTAGTCGGGATATGATATCGCTTAGCCCACAGTTGTATATGTTGATTTGATTTGGTTTAACAGTGCCTGCTGATCTTGTGGAATTTGCTGGGCAAGCCTTTTAAGTGTGAGCCACGTTTGCTTTTTAGTTTGACTGGGGTTTATCATAAGTCAGACCCTTGATGAGGAGAGCTTACCTCGCAGTCCATCGCACATTTGGATCCAATTAGATTTACGGATAGCGGCACCGTGCGCTTCTATTTCTTTTTCGAGCTGCACCAGTTTGAGCTTGTATTCTATTTAGTTTCTACGTTTTCAAACGCGTGAGTATACTAGTTCGCGCTTGGAGTAGATGCGCTAAACTACTGTCTATTGTAGGAGTTATTGGGGTGGTGTCAAACGTTTGTGTAAATGCATGGGTGTCCCGTTTGAGCTCCCTATCCATGTGTGGAGGTTGAAAAGCGACTTGACTGGTTCGGTCTCTCTATGGGTACGAAAATTATCCCAGCGAGTCTCACGCACATGATGGGTGCAAAGTTTTTTACTGAAATCAAGCTCAATAGTAATCAAATCATGATTACTGACTTAGGTTTCATTTGAGTTTTGCCAGACTGGCTGGGAAATATTGCGGCTAAAAGTAAGGTCTGAACTATTGTCGGCGCTGACACTGTTCCCAATTCGAGTTGGAGTACTGAAATTATTGTTTATGGATTGGCCCTGCATCTGAAGGGTGTTGTATAATTCTGCCCCTCTCTTATTGATACGTATATAACCCCAGTCTACATGTGTGCTATTGAAGTCCCCCTAATATAATGAGGGGGTCCTTCTTTGAAGCGGTGAAGGTGGTCTGAATGAGCTCGATAAATTCTGAGACCAGTTGTTTGGGAAGAAGGTAACAGTTGAGGATGAAGAGGGGATGAGATCTGTGAGTAGATGGTATTAACTCGAGGAATGTGTCAGCTACGTGGAAGTTTACTACATAAAAAGTGAAGGGTAGAGAATTTTGAACATGCATAGTAACCCTCGGGTTTGGAGTTAGGTCAGAAAGCACCAAAGCGTATCAGGGCAGCGACATGTTCGTACCGGCATCTTGGAGAGCTAATAAATCAGGGAGTGTGGAAGAAGCAGGGAGTGCCTGCTGCAGCAGGTCTCGTTTGCGACGAAAACTCCTGCAGTTTTATTGCATAATGCGTAGGTGTTGATTATTGGCCGTCAGCAGCGCCGTATTGTAGGGTAAGAAGGCGAGTGATGGAATTCGCCGGGGTAGTGGCAGTAAGGCCGTGAGAAAACACTCGAGCAATTATTTGATGAAGTTGTTGCAAAACGGCTGTGGTTATCTGAATTTTAATTCCCTCCATGAGCTTGGCAATGGCAGTTTCAGTGTATTTTTCTGTCTGAGCCATAATATTGTTTTCTAGCCATTCAGCAAATGCGTTAAGTTTACAGTCTATGTCTTTGTCTAAAGTGCCATCTGGCTGGCGTTTCTTTGGGGAGGAGGTATGGAAGGCTCGGGTGTTGATGGTAGAGGGAGTGATAAGTAGGAGGTTGGATTGATGATGTTAGAGAGGTTGTAGGGGTGTTGGGTGTCATAAGGTAATGGCTGCCCTCAGGTGCCTTACCACTTCCCGCAGGAGTGCTACGTCTTCTTTCCGCAGTGATATTTTGTGCCCACTGGTGGTTTTGGTCCAGGCTCCCTGGTGATCTTGATGGGGCTCTAGAGGTGAAAAGTTCTTTGTCGTAGGCACTGGTGGCTGAGGTTTCGGCAAAGCCTTTCGTCGAGGCTGGGGCGTCCTGGCTTTGCACGAGCCTGTGCCGGTAAGATGGTTCCCTTCACAGAGGATGCATGTCGGTGTGCTCAGGGTCTTTGGCTCGTCGTGTTTCTTGCCGAATCATGGGCAGAGTCCACTTTTTGGGAGGGGGCACACGTCATACTTGTGACCAGGCTTCCGATGGTTGGTGCAGACAAGGTGAACCTTCTACGTGGTGCAACGGTGTACCACACGCACGTACTTGATGGTATGGCATACATGATCGCAGGCGAAGGTAATCAAAATAGTAGCTGATTTTCCCATGTGTCTCGCGGCTTGAATGTTGGTGTCCGGATTGCGACAGCGCAAGTCGTTTAGAATCTCATTAGGTGTCTCATACCAGTAGGCCTTTGAAATCACACCCCTGACTCTGGCAGGGGGGGGGGGAGCTGCGATGTACGCTGCTATGGGGTATTGCTTTCCATTTTAAGCGATCGCCTTTACTTTCACTAAAGCTTACTCTGCAGTCACCACTGTGAAGATATTGTTCATAGGATGTTTTCTGATATGCAGTTCGCCCAGCGTGGAGCCGTCAAACGCGGTACGCAGTGCCAGTAGCACACTTGCTGCTGTGTGCTTTTCCAGGGAAAGCCAACGTCGCGGGCGAAAAACAACGCGGGTTGTGCCTACCAGCAGCGCCGCGAGTTGTTTGCTTTTTCGT
This sequence comes from Rhipicephalus microplus, assembly GCF_043290135.1. Lineage (NCBI taxonomy): Eukaryota > Metazoa > Arthropoda > Arachnida > Ixodida > Ixodidae > Rhipicephalus > Rhipicephalus microplus. Next base: position 182,364,059 of record NC_134703.1, on the reverse strand, counting down.
ACGACAGCACGCGTTGTGCATAGCAGATTTATTACCTCGTTGGACGCGGTTCAAGTGGACCCAGACGCCACGTCCGGCTGTGCACTGGCGTTGCTGGCGTTTGGCTGTGCCGGAGCCAAGGCCGCTGAAAGGAATTTTGTGGCCGAATTCGAAGCCGGGGCTCAATTTCGATAAGCACGAAGCACCGTTTGCCACTCACCAAAGTGGTCGTCTTGCTGGTGGATGGTCTTTTCATCCTCTGTGTCCTCCATGGCTGTTGGAGAGTGAGGAACTCTGCGCGCGTGTGAGGCGGGCGAGGCTTAGCGCGACGGTGTGGATATCAGAAGTGGTTTCACTGCGTGCTTCTCAAAGATCATGAGGCACATCCAAAAGATGGTAGCAGGTAGTGTCCATGCACCCTCTCGGATCCGTTGAGAGCCTTGCTGGGTCCACGCAAAGATATAACTGGGTACAAGAACCAGAAATTGATGGAAGCAATGTGATACGCGTCCGTTCTTCTGGACCTCTAGCGGCCAGTCCCATTGTTTGAGAAGTTTCACAAATATTAAGATAGTTTTGTTAAGATTGCGCGCAAGACGCGAGCATTCGACAATATTCCAGAGCTTGCCCGACTACCAATGATAAGGCTGGAGTATTCGAAGGCATATGCGTAAATGCCGATGCACTTCGCCACTTCTCTGTTGATTGACGGTACGCTCATTTTGCGGCTATCAGTGCCAGTGTATCGCGGTAATCGGACTTTCGATTCACCGGCTACAAGTTCGGCCAAATTAACAGATCAATCTTGAACCTAGTCTGTTTCCTTCGTTGACGTCACAACCCTATGACAATATCTGTTTCCAAGCAAGATGCGTCAGTTGAGTAATTGTGATGTTTGGCGAGCATTTAAAGTGCGCGCATTTGAAGTTGCCGGAATGAAGACGACGACGTCAAAGTAATGTTGAGCACGACACCACGCGGCGCCAGCTATTGACGTCCAAGTGACCTAATCAGGAGCTACCACAAAGATTTCAGGGGCCAATGACTTATAAACACGGCAACTCAGAAAACTCTGATGGGAAGCCGAAGAGTCAATCCTGGGAGTACGACCGCAGTCAGCAAGGGGGCTCGTAGTTCGTTCGGGGAGAAGCAGGGCGGAGGGAGTTCACCAGTGTAACGGTCGTGGTTTGCCGCGAGTGCCTGGCAGAGTTCCAGAGGCAGATTGGCCTGCTTCGCTTGATCTCAAGTTTCGACAGTTCACGGACGCAGCGGGAAGCTACGCCAGGCACAAGGTCCCCTGTCGGGCGTTAGCTCATAAGCTTGGATGTGGTCTCTCGTCCGCGCGTCCGAAGAGAAGACTGCTCGTCGACCATTTCTTTGTAACGTACTCGCTCTGTCGCGCCTTCAACTGACCGTCTACCTGCTCTATGCCGGATTCCTGCGACGACGGCCTCCTTGTGTCTGTGTCTGCTAGCCGTAGACATCTGCCACACCTCAGTACACTAGCACTCGCCAGTGAGACTTTGGGTTACGGTTGGACTAGACTTGTTTTTGCGACTTAGAGCTCTGTACATAGGCGTTAAGATGTTTTGTTATCGTCAGTGCGTGTTGCGTGTTTTATGTTCGTGTGTTGTTTTCTTAAAGTGAGAGAAAACAGAAACAGCCTCGCCGTCTTACGGGCATAGTGGTCAATGAAGTAACGAAGTCCGCATATTTCATAATGTGAAGAACCCCGTCACACTGATTCTGTGGTATCGGTAGCGAAGGCTCAGATTTCCAGCGAGATCCTTTAACTGCTGCCGTGTACAATAATTGATTGATGATTGATATGTGGGGTTCAACGCCCAAAGCCACCATATGATTATGAGAGACGCCGTAGTGGAGGGCTCCGAAAATTTCGACCACCTGGGGTTCTTTAACGTGCACCCAGATGTGAGCACACGTTCCTACAACATTTCTGCCTCAATCTGAAATGCAGCCGCCACAGCCGGGATTTGAGCCCGCGACCTGCGAGTCAGCAGCCGATTACCTTAGCCACTAGACCACCGCGGTGGGGCTGCAACGTACAATAGTCTATGCTGTTTGGGAGGTATGTTAATAGGCGTTAAGATGTTTTGTTATCGTCAGTGCGTGTTGCGTGTTTCATGTGTGTGGTTTTCTTAAAGTGAGAGACAACAGAAAGAGCCTCGCCGTCTTACAGGCGTTGTGGTCAATGACGCAACGAAGTCCACATAAGTCACATAATGTGAAGAACGCCTTTACACTGATCCTGTGGTATCGGCAGCTAAGGCTCAGGTTTCAAGCGAGATGCTTTAACTGCTGCAATGTACAATGGTCTTTACTGTTTGAGAGGTATATTTATTGGACGCGTGCAATGATTCTTTAAAGCTACAAGGAAATGGCAGTTGGGAGGAACCACATTGTTTGATGATTCCTAGACTGAATGTTTTGCTGGTTGTCAATGATAGCGGTGGTGAGCTTTCTTAGTTCCGGCACATTTAATAGGGTGCAGTAGTAAAGTGCTGCAGTTGTCGTTGATTTGACAGAGGCCACATTGAAACGGTGATGATGTAGCCTTCATTGTCATCCTTGGCTGGGTATAATCAGAATCATTTCATGTGCCCTTGCTTGCAACAGAAATAACTGTAGACTCGAGTGGCCTTGTTCACAACGTACAGCCGTAATACAGCAGACAGCCTGCAGGACTAGCTGAACTTTGTAGGTTCAGCCAGGACCAGGTAACGAGCGACAATATATCTCCATGATGCGAAAGTGAAGGCCATATATTTTCCGGTAATTTATTGTAGTGAACGCCATAGACAACGCAGCATCGTAAATCGATGTCACCTACCAAGTAAGCTTGTACATGGAATACAGCATGTTCGAATGTATGTGTCTTCCAAAGCGTCTTGAGTTTCTCAACTAATTCAAGAGAATGCATCAACACGGAGATGGTATATGTTAGTTGGGATAGAGCACATTCTTGGAACTACGGGGTGTTAAGGCTAGCGTCAACAGCTGCTTGAATGGCATGACTGGGCAACGTCACCTGGGGTCGATTGAGGGCTCCACCTCAAACCCAAAGGAGAGCGCACACGAGGCCGCGCGAAGGCTCACCGACCGCGCCATCTCCGCAGTCACACTGCATCACTGGGCACTATTACTGTCATTCAACGAAATAACAAAACAGTTCTATCTGTGAAGATGGATATTCTCCTTCCCACACCCTGCCTTGTGCAAGGCTGAGGCAGTTACCCTTAGGCTTTTGCTAGCCAGCACGTATCCTGAGCCTGCAGTTCTACATGTCATGCACCCTGAATGGTATGCAAGTGCGGATTGTCCTGCCTGTGGACAAATAGCAACATCAAATTATTTGTTGTGGGAATGTGAAGCCATCGGCTCCGCCTTCAGCGAGGAGAGTTCTGCAGTGCTCTTAAGCAGCCCCGAACCTAACGATCAAACCCTGGCTGTCCAGAGGGCCCGTGAACGGGCCGCCGAATTCGGCTTCACGTGGAATATACCGGGTAGAGTGGGGTCTCCCCTGGGTCTTCTCAAGACCAAAATAAAATTTTAATCAATTAGTCAATCCCCATAGGTCATTGAGGGCATATCGAAGCGATAGCACTACTTGATGACGACTTTGTACGAAAGCATTGTAGGCGACCCCGGAGAAGGCACCTCAATGCAGCGTTATGCATTAGGTGAAGTCGTTTTGCATGCTACATCAGACGCGGTTAGAGACGTGACCTCGCGTACTGGAGTTTTATCGCCGATATCATCGATCAGTCTCTCGTAAGAAGTCTGCTGCGATGTCAGCTAACTCTAATCGATGCCGCCAGCACTGTACATCACTTTATGGCGGCTTTCGCAGTGTAAGTTCTTCACCGTTGTAGACGCTGGATTTCGTTCAATGTGAGATGGTTCAGCATATGGGTGCTGTTGGAAACGCAACATGGCAGTGCCTTACCGAAGTGGCACCGGCCGCCACGAACTGCACGCTATAGGACTAGTCTTCAGCTTGAGACGATAGTCGAGGCGCTGAGAGAAGACCACATAGATTGCGACGTACCTTGTGAATGGGCGCCAGGCGCACTTATGAAGCTGCCACAACAGTTCAAGAAGTTCAATGGTGCTTTTCTAACAAAAAACAAGAGGCATGAAACACGAAGCGATGTATGCACAAGTCTTATCGCATTCAATGCTCGCCCCCTCCCCCAATTCTTTCGAGTAGATGTCAAATCCTACCGACCAACCTTCTTTCACGCGTGGTTCTAGATACTTGCTTATATTGAAGCTCTTTATTATTATATTTAGTTTTGTCAGCACTCCTCATCAAAGATTCCCCAGTGCGCTTCCTCCTTAGTTATGGGTTCCCTGATAAAGTCTCTATTTTAATCTCAAGCTTGTCCAATGTTACTATAGTTTCTTCATAGTTTTCGAGCCACACCAACGCCGGTTCTTCAAGACACTATCCGAAGTTCTTCAACCAAAAAACTGAATCCAAACAATTGTATGTATTCACATGATAGTAGGACTTAAGTCTTTCCTGAACATTGTTTCCGACCTTCTCAGAAGTTCGTGGCACAATTTGTTCTGCCACGAAGCGCTCGAAGTAGACTGCGCGTTGACGCCGTCAGCAGTCGGGTCCATATATTGGGGTGGTTGACGGGCCAGTTGTGGTTTCTGTGTAGCTTTACATGTAGCTCTTCCATGAACGTTTCTCTGGGATCGGTATGTTTCGCCCATATCACCCACCGATATTGTTACGGTGAGATGCATTTATGTACAGGAGTTGATGAGTACGAGAGTCGAGGGGCCTCGTAGACCACAGTTCTTGTCCACTTCGTGTCCACACAGCTATTGAGACTGTTCTTTCGTTTCGTGAAACCAATTGACCTACTTTCACCACAATCATTAGCCGCGGATAAAAAGCCCTGGGTATCAACCACCTTCGTAGTTTCACTTCCCAAAAATGTCTGTACTCATTAGGGACAGCTTTATTTTTTCATAACTCATGTGAAAACAGATGCGGTATTTTAGTGCATCTGTATCTATACATATTTCAAAGAAAATTTCATCGCGAATGAGCTCGTACTTCAGAAAATATGGCTCGTGATCATGCTTGATCTTAAGATACAGCGAAAATGTCATGGTGACAAATTCTATTTTAGACGCGGATACAGCGAAAAATGAAATGATGGGTTCGTTTGGCAGTTATTGTGAAATTGTATGAAGCGCGGGATTTGTAGCTGACGCCACATTTACTGCTCTTTGTGGACGTCATTGTTTTTTAGTGGCCACCTGCGCCTTTTTGCTGTTGAACATAGTTGCGACGAAGCGGGCTGTTTTTCATTCAAACTGTGCACCGCAAGGCATAGTTAGGAAAATTATCCATGTTCTTCAATGGCCAGCTTGTTTTGGCTTGTTATCCCTTCTGTCGTTGGATTCTGTGCTGCGTATAGGCGCCGCAGGCTGCTAATGGGTACGTCGCAAAGTAAATATTGCTCGCACCACCATTTCTTGCGACGAATCGCAATCGGGTTGATACTTATGTTTCGTCTGGTAAGTGCCTCCCGCAAAGCAGTTATAATCAGGAATATCAATATGGCGAGGCTCTTGGACCTTCTTCTGTGCACTTGAAGATAACTTCGTGACAGGGCTTTTACCTCCTACACCGAAGTAGATATTCGTGATTCATCGCCTTGCCCTTTATACTCATCGTCGCAGTCGAGCCAACCGATGCACCGGTGTGTGAGGGATAAGGTTTGGGCAATCACGGCAACTTAAATAATCGTTGTCGAGACTGACGAAGACATTTGCAACTAGAGTTATAAGGCTTTAATGCCACGAAAAAAGAAAAAAACGATAAAGAAGCTTGGCGTGTTACATGGCAACAGCGAAGAACTGCCTTAAGTACGAGCACGACACACGTTCTCGAAAGACAAGGTCTGACGCTTAGCGTAGTCCCCCACTGCACTACACAAGGTTTGAAACACTTCACCGTGTGACGTCGAAGGCAGATGAGTCGATGCGTTGCGTTGCGTCTTACGCCGACATCAGCGATGCCTCAGGCATGGTTGGAGCGGAGCGTGAGGCAGAGTCGATGTGTGGCAAGCACGTCCCGGACAGCCAGTAGTAGGCCCAGGTCTGGAAAACGCCCGGATCCGAGTACAACGGACCGGCGCCGGCTGCTGGATCACACGATAGAAGGGAGCCAGGCTCGTGCGGACCACAGGCACAGGTAGGCTTCGGGACCACGACCCGACGAGCGCTTCAGCCTGCCACTGTTTCGTTCCGATCCTTCTTCTCGAACGCCCCGTCGTCGTCTTCCTCTTCTCTCTCCCCATGGCTTGGCTTGACTTTGACGACGCGATTCCGCCTTTTCCTTGTCTCATCGTCATCTTCGTCGGCGTACGGCACAGCACAAACTCACAAACATCGCGCACCAGATGAACCTACCGCGCATATCATGACACGGTGTTAACACTGTTAGGTTGGCGCGCTACTTGTGTGATTCTCACACCTTCATATGTTAGTAATTTCCTGAAACTGCCTCTACGGTATCTCTCATAGTAATATCTGGGTTTTAAGCGTTAAACCTCAACTGTTATTATACAATACATCTAGGCTGTCTATGAGACTACCGTAATCCTCATCAAGGAAGTCTGTGTAGGTGGTAGTGTCCGATAGCTCAATGTAGACAGCCGACAGATCTTTATCGTCCTCTTCGAGTATTCTGGCTACTTAAGGTAAAGTAAACCTTGATGATTGATTGATTTGTGAACTTTCACGTCCCAAAATCCATCATATGATTATGAGAGATACTGTAATGAAGGGCTTCAGAAATTTCAACCACCTGCGGTTGTCCAGCGTGCACTCAAATCTGAGCACAAGGGCCTACAGAATTTTCACCTCCATTGAAAATGCAGCTGCTGCCGCCAGGATTCGAGTGAAGTAAACGTGGCATACAATAAACTGACGTATGAGGTAATTGAATTACCTTACGAGGAGCATATATAATACTAAGTATCAAAGTGCGACCAAAACATGGAACCTAACGACAGATCGATATATACGTGGGACTTATTGTCACAAAATCGTTATATGATTATGAGTGGAGGGCTCCGGAAATTTTGGCTACCTTGGCTTTCTTACGTGCACCCAAATCTCAGCACACGAGCCTAGAGCATTTTCGCCTCCATATAAAATTCAGCCAGCGCAGCCGGGATTCGATCCCGTGACCTGCGGTTCAGTAGTCAAGTACGTTAAACATTAGACCAACGCCGCGGGACGGAGCCTAACGATAGAACAAGTGTCCCCTGTCCCCTGTCACCCTTGTCCCCTGTCCCCTGTCACCCTTATTATTCATGATCTACCTACAAGGATTAGAGGCCAAATTAGAGGGAAGTGGACTGGGCTTCAACCTATCTTTATTCAAACAAGGAAAACATATTGATCCGGCACTACCAGCAATAATGTACGCAGAATATATAGTGCTAATGGCCAACAACAAGGAAGATTTGCAGAGATTGATGGACATCTGCGGTAATGAGGGATATAGGTTAGATTTTGGATTCAGTAAGGAAAAGTCTGCAGTCATGATGTCCAATGACAACGAAGGTAGTGAGCTTAGAATACAGGAGGTCACGCTAGAGATAACAGACAAATACAAATATCTGGGCGTATGGATAAGACATGGGACCGAGTACCTGAGGGAACACGAAATATACGTGACGACTAAAGGTAACAGGAATCCAGCAGTGATGAAAATTAGGGCATTGTGGAATTACACTAGGTATGATGTTGTGAGAGGAATATGAAAAGGGGTCATGGTGCCTGGGCTGACGTTCGGCAATGCGGTCTTGTGCATGAGATCAGAAGTTCAAGCAAGATTAGAAATTAAGCAGCGTGGAATAGGTAGGCTTGCTTTAGGAGCTCACGGGAATACACAAAATCAGGGAGTACTAGGTGATATGGTATGGACATCATTTGAGGACAGGGAAGCTAGCAGCAAGATAAAACTTGAGAAGCGATAGAGAGAAATGGGGGAGGAGCGTTGGGCTAGGAAGGTTTTCAGCTACTTGTACATGAAGAATGTCGATACAAAATGGAGGAAGCGAACAAGGAAATTGACTGGTAAATACTTAGAAAACAGCAGGTGGCCAAACCAAAAAGAACTATCGCTTAAGAAGAAAGTGAAGGAAACGGAGACTGACATGTGGAGAGTGGGCATGATTAAGAAGTCCGCACTAGAGATCTATCGAACATTTAACCAGGAAATTGTCAAGGAAAGGATCTATGGTAATACTCGGGGTAGCTCTCTACTGTTTGAGGCCAGGACGGGAGTACTGTGAACCAAGACATATCGGGCCAAATACGAAGGGGTAGACACAGTATGCAGTGCGTGTGGAGAGGAAGAAGAAGCTGCCGAACACTTGATAATGTTCTGTAAAGGGCTTCACCGTATAGTTCGGGATGATGGCGCAGAGTTTTTCAAAGCACTGGGGTTTAGGGACCAGGAGGGCAAACTAGACTTTAAGTGGGTAGACTTAACTAGAAGGAGGTTATCTGATTGGTGGCTATAGTCAAGGCACGAGTGAAAATTAAACTCTTCACTGCAAAGTACAAATACTCAAACTCACTTTTTGAAGAAAAACATAAATCTAGTTTTTGGTTCGTTAATATTACGGCTTGGTGGCGCTAGCCACTGCCCAATCTAAAAGGTAGAGCCATATCCATCCATCCATCCATCCATCCGTGGCTGGTCTAGTTGGTGCATGCCTCTGGTGCAAAGTTTTTGGGTGCGGAGACGATTTCCTAATTTTACTAAAAAGACTGGATTACTTCAGGAACAAAGTAATAGTGGATAATGTTTTAGAGACTTTTTGGCAAAGCGGACAAAGATTGTCATTTACGCATGAGCTGTCTTACAATGGGGCCTATAGTTTTTAGATTTAAAACTAACCCTTTATGGAAATTATGTAGGCTGGTTTTTTGCCCCCGTGCAAAGGAGGACCTTTCAGCTTTTGGTTCGTCCCACTCGAAAACCGTGAAGAGGGGCATTGCGATGCTTTTGCTGGAGTCGACACTTCGGAACTCGGGTCCACATCTCATGCAGGTTAGTTTCAATCCAAGTTTAGACCATTTGAAGCTCGCCGGGCCACCTTGTTGTATGCTCGATGTTGTATGCGGTTGTAGAATTCTTTCTTAAGAAGGTCGAAAAAGGCCCGGCTGAAGCACGAAAGGATAAAAAATGGCCGCAGGGGATACCCTACATTGATAAGGTCAAACACAACCTTCAAAAAAATGGCCTCTTGGCATGGCGTAACAGTCATGTTCGCTGCCCAAAACAAACTGGCGAAGTTGTGCTCTCGCATCTCTGGATATCATGCTCAACAGCTGAAAGGCTCCTGCAAAGAAGCATGTGCGGCCGTTTACAAGGTGTCCCACTGAAGTTTCCTATGAAATACCCCTATCATGCAGAAAGAGCTAGATTCGCTAGACGGGGCGCTGCGTGAATAATCGAGTGAAGTAACACAGCCTGACGGTGCACATTTAGGCGGGCATGTCACTTCATGTGGATGTACACCACGCTTCACGCAGGTTAGGATCCGGCGTAAACGTAAAAGCAGGGCAGCATAATAAATGTTGCGAGGCCTTTCAAATAAAAAAACGGGGTATTGAGTGTGTTAGTGAAACTTCACTCATCCAGTATGAGTCGAAACCACGATATCTAGAGACCGTGTGTCCTTTAGCGTGATTGGGTAAACGACGGCCCGAGCACGTTGCGCGTGTGTTCATGTGAAGCGAATTTATATGAGCCTGTTTCCTCAAGGAATAAACAATTTTGTGTGAGCATCCTTCCTGTCTATGCGTTTTCTTCTTTTGCGTGGTTGGGGTTCTCGCATGAAATAGACTATTTATTTTTAGGCCTAAAGGCCTAGCATGACGATATGGTTACACGTAAAAGAGCACGTTTAAATTAATGAGCCAATATATGGTTTATCCATTTCAAATTTTTATCGTAGAATGCATATTGCAGACTCTCTACAGGCAGATGGCCACCACGTTATTGCAAAAGATGGTACAACGATGAAATCCACTTACACAGAGTGTTGCATGACGAGGCGCCAGATTGTAAAACGCCTCCTTTCACGCTGTTTTCACGCTGTTTCACGCCTGTTTTAGCTGGTGCCCCATAAGGACAGAAAACTTTTTCAAAGTGGTGCATTTAAATGGTACGCTATTGCAAGGCATATTGCTGTGGCTTAGGTGCGTTTTTTTTACGATAGCAATTATACGGACACTCTCAGCTGAATTTTGCTGTCGGCGTAGGCATCGACGTCAGCGTCGATGTCACGCACCACATATGTATACGTATCTATACATGTCAAAACGCAAGAAAAAAGTAAGTAAAAAATTGGCCCCGTATCTGCATTCACTCTGCAAATGTCGTCGAAAGACGATAGCCTTGCGTGTGGAGAGAGTGAACAAAACATTTATTTGTTGTTCTGGTCAAGAAAATCGGTAATAGGTATTCTGGAGGCGCTACGTTAGAGTGCCTCGAGCATGCAGCGGAGGCGAACGAGCGCATCAAGTCCCCTCACACGTGAGACATGAGTGCCATCTGGCAGTTTCTTTTTTCAAAAGCAAAGCGCATGGCTCTGAGACAGGTGTGCGCGCCCGCTCCCGTCTCAGAGGTGATAAAATGTATAACGGAAGGCGACGGGTAGGTGCCACCACTGTCTCGTTTTAGCAAAGCGTTGGAAACACTCGCCTTTCCGTGCAAGCGTTACATGGTCAGCGCATCGTGATAAGCACTACAGGCCTTAAAATTACTTATGTATGCCTTTTCTAGTAAAAGACGCACTTGCAGAATATATACGTGTTGTTATGGTGCCCATGACATGCGCAATAATTGCTTTTTATACAGCAATTGCACAAGTATGAACGCTGAAGCTTGAGCAACATAGGTGGGCGCTGTGGATGGGGTCTGCCATTCCGAATACATGATGTTGTTCAGAGTGGACAAATAGACAAATGTACAGACAGGCAGACAGACAGACAGACAGACAGACCGAAATTTTTGCGGCGAAGGTCGCCAAGAAGGACTATCGTGCTTAAAACACTCCAGCGCGTGGAATCGAACGTGGGACCTCTGCGTCGTGAAAGCGAGGCGATAGCCACTGAGCAACCCCGGAGACCGTTCTGAACCGTTTAAACAGCAAGCTATTAAAGACGATAGTCTTTCTTGGGGACCTTGCACAGAAAAATTTTAGTCTGTCTATCTGTCTGTACATTTGCCTGTTCATCAGCCCTAACAATACCTCAAACGGCACCAAACGGCCAACCCCATCCGCAGTGCCCAGCAATATTGCTCAAGGTTTAGTGTTCATAGTTGTGCAATTGTCAATTAAAAAGCAAATATTGCGCATATCTGAGGTGCCATAACAACATGTCTATGTTTTGTATGTCTGGCTTTATACTAGAAGAGTCACACACAAATAACTCTAAGGACTGTAGCGTTTAACGCGCTGCGCTGTCAACGTAACGCGATGCTCAAGAAGGTGTTTCCAACGCTTTGCTACGACGGCATGGTGGTGGCACCTGCCCGTCGCTTTGCATTCTACACCTTATCACCTCCGTGACGGGCGCGCACGGATCTTTCTCCGCTGTCACGCACGCCTTCGTTTTCGAAGATAACTGCCAGATGGCGCTCGTGCATAACGTGCCTAGATGTGCTTGTTCGCTTTCATGACACGCTCGAGGCACTCTAACACAGTGCCTTCAGAACACCCTTCACTGATTTTCTTGCACAGAACATAAAATAAACGTTTTGTTCACTCTCTCCAGACTCAAGACTATCGTCTTTCGATGGCATTTACAGTGTAACATGTAGATTCGGGCCAATTCTTTCATATCTGCGACTTACCACTGCTGTGTTTCCGGCATTACAAGAAAGATGGTGCAATGAGCGCACGTCAACACATCTCGCAGCGGCACCCACTCTAATCTCCTACGCGTAGTTTGCCCGGCTTAGAGAAGGAGAGCTACGCTCCTCGCGCGCCTTTATCTCGCGGTGGCAATGGGAAGAGGATCGTACGCCTTGGCTGGCCTCGGGCTTTACGGGGAACAATTCTGCTGTAGTTACCTGACGCACAAAGGTCACTGCAATCACTGCAGCCTGCGTTAGCGAAAAGCGCGCACTTTTCGGTTTTAGTGAAACAACAAATGAGACGCTTATTCGCATGCATCTGTACCTGTGAGTACGTTTCGTGTGTAATTTGTGCGTGAAAAACGCGGGGCACGTTTTGATTTGCTTTCCATTTTGTGCGTGACCTTTCAAATTATTGCTACCGCGTTCATTGCTTCACCTTCGCAACAAAGCTGTGACTTCTTTAAGACTGCATAAAGTGAAACCCTTCGTTGGGACATGCCGGACCATATGGTACCCTCGTACCTAGTGTGGTAAAAGCCGTTACTACGAATGTCACCGACCCATGCTGCATGAGAAAGGCAATGTCGGGTGGCCTTGGGTACCACTTCGCAAGTGCAGCCTATGCCAAACGTTCCTGGCCAACGATACCGCCCCCCCCCCCTTTTTTTCTTGTCGTATAACGTCTCAGTGATATCACGTACGTACGTGATATCCCGGCTCTTTACTGGACGTCGCTCAAGCATTACCAATGTCCACCATGTTGCCCATCTCAAACACTCCCATTTTTGCAACGAAAGATGACTTCCCCCGTGGGCTTTGTGTGCAAAGGGGGAGTCATTACCATAGAGGGGAAGAGGGGGGGGGGCACATGGAAAAAAGAACAACGTTGGCGCGAACCGCGATTCGATTGTCCTGTGGGCTTTAGCATTGATGATTTTCTATAAATAAACGCATCTCGCCATGGCAATGTTAATCTAGAAACTGAATATGGAAAACAATCATAACACTGTAGCCGTTAAAATGCTTCATATTGCCACGTTCCATTCCTCAAGCCTTGTTATCACCCCAATACACTACACAATTCTCAGCTCAAACTGCGCCTACAGTTTTCGAGAAGCTTCGGGACTGTAGTAGATCATTTCGATGAGATCACGTCCACTCCGCGAACTGTATAAATTATTCTGGAACACTCGTCACCACCAGCGATAAAGCTAAAACATTCTATGGCAAGAATATAAATGCCAACGCACTCTGCCGCTTGTGAGTAGTTGATCGACGGCTGACGCTCCGTTCACTGCTATTAGTGCAAGACTGCCCCTCTAATCGGACTCTCCGTTTACAGGGCACAGGTTCGCCCAAATAAACAATTAAATCTCAACATAAAGTCTCCTGTCTTCGACCACGTCACGACCCCGTGACATCTGGTGGAGATGCTACTTCGTTCATGTACCAGACGCCCCCGTCAAGCCGTGAACCCAGCCCACGTCGCGAAGAAGAGACCGACGGCAACCAGGAGCAGCGAACAAGCCGCCGACAGCAAGGACTACCACAGGGGTACGGGTTTCTACTAGACAAGGCGCGGAATACCATCGCCATGACCGTGACTGCAGCGACAATGACAACCACAGCGTCCCAGCCCACGATCGTCGTGCATCAACCCAGGGAACCACCAATTTTGCATGGGTCATCGTTCGAAGATTCGGAGACCTGGCTAAAAACATACCACCGTATGGCCGCCCTCAACCACTGGAACAATGACGAAAAGCTCCGTCATGTGTTCTTCTATTTGGAAGACACCACAAGGACCTGGCTCGAGATTCGGGAGTCCACGCTCCGAACGTGGGATGTTTTCTGCGGCGCGTTCCTGCAAATGTTCGCGAGCGTCGCTCGCAAAGAGAGAGCCGCTGCTTTACTAGAGACCCGGGTTCAGTTGCCAAATGAAAATGTTGCCGTTTTCGCAGAAGAGAAGACTCGCCTATTCCGTCATGCTGACACAAACATGTTCGAGGAGAAAAAAGTTCGTTTCCTCATGCGAGGGCTCAAACAGGAGCTAATCGCGGGGCTAATGAGGAATCCACTGAACAGCGTCCAAGAGTTTGTATTCGAAGCAACCACTATCTAAAAGATCCTGGACATGCGCACCAGACAGTATAATCGTCGCCAAACTCCAGAATGCGCTGCTGCTCAAGCCAGTAACTCCGTAGACCTGCGTGAAACGATCCGAGCGATCGTGCGGGAAGAGCTGCGCAAGCTGTTGCCTTCAGCGCAGTCTCAAGAGGATTCGATCGCCGACATTGTGCGAGAAGGAGTTCAGCAATCGTTTTGAATTCACCAAGCACCGCTGCTCCAGCTGGAAGCTATGAGCTACGCCGCTGCAGTGCGCCACAATGCTCCTCCCCTTCCACGCCAGAACGCCGCCCCATCGCACTTCCGTCTCTAGATGCCACCACCCCCACCGACGTCTTACCGTTCACCAGCGGGCCAGCGCAATTCGCCGAGGAAAACGGACGTTTGGCGTGCACCTGACAACGGCCCGCTCTGCTACCACTGCGGTGAGGCCGAGCACACATACCGCCGTTGCCAGTACCACAGATGGGACTGCGTGGCTTCGCCGTCAATGCACCACGTCCGCAGCGAGGGGAACAGCCACATGACATCGCCGACTACCTGACAGGAACTCAGTGGACACCACGAAGCCCTTCCCGTTCGCCTTTGCCTAGCAACCGCATGTCACGGCACCACCGACAGTACTCTGGCCCAACGCGGGGCCGGTCTCCTAGACCGTATTCGAGAAACTAAGGGCAGCAAGCGTGGAGGTGCGGTTGCTGTGCAACGAACTACTGAAGATCCTCCGACGACGGCAACGCCGCGACGGAGCTTTCCGAACACCACGCCAACTAGGCAGTCTTGACGACGAAACCTCACTCACCGAAGGTGACCTGACGACGCAACATAGAAGCAGCGGAAAAAAACCGACGAAGCACGGCCTAACTGCAACGCGAGACGGCTAACTAGCGACCTCGACGTTTTTATTGACGGCCACAGTGTGACCGCTCTCGTCGATACTGGAGCCGTCTATTCCGTCATTACTGGGTCATTCGCCGCGAAGTTGAAGAAAGTTAGGACATCTTGGGAAGGCCCCGAAATCCGTACAGCCGGAGGTCATGTCGTAACGCCAGCAGGAATCTGCACAGCGATAGTCACCATTAACGGCCGTAATTATCCTGCAGACTTCGTAGTCCTACAGCGTTGCTCGAGAGATGTCATCCTTGGCATGAACTTCTTATGCCTCCATGGTGCTGTCACCAACCTAAGAACAAAGTCGATAACGTTATCCACAGAAGAAGCACTACCGCCACGCACGCCGTCAGGAAACCATGCCTTGTATGTGCTGGAAGAACAAGTCACCATTCCGCCTCACTCCAGCGTCATTATTTCAGTCGGTACTTCTGAATCACCCGACTTTGAAGACGTCATTGAAGGCAGTCAGCATCTGTTGGTCACCCGCAATATTTGCGTCACAAGAGGAATTGCAGAGCTGCAGGGAGGCAAAGCAACGGTTATGCTCACAACTTTCAGCAATGAATACAAACATGTGAACAAAGGAACGACGGTCGCATACATTGAAGAAATTGTGGAAGCCACCAGTGCTTTCGCCCTCGCCGATTCTGCGGAACCTGCTCAGAGGAACCAAACCCCACCCACAGTTTTGAAGTCAATCCCAGACTTCCGAGTCATAAGCAAGAACATCTCAAGGCCCTGCTTCTGCAATACGAAGATTGCCTTTCATCGTCATCAAAAACTCGGCAGACCCCAATCACGAAACATCGCATAATAACCGAAGAAAATGCCAGACCACTCCGTCAGAGTCCGTACAGGGTTTCGACGCGAGAACGCGAGGCCATAAAGAGACAAATTGATGAAATGCTGCGGAATGACATCATCCGTCCGTCCATGAGTCCATGGGCGTCCCCCGTGGTGTTAGGGAAAAAAAGTATGGGACCCTACGTTTCTGTGTCGGTTATCGCCGTCTGAACAAGATCACAAGAAAGGACGTGTATCCTCTCCCACGAATAGACGACGCACTTGATTGGCTCCATAACGCCAAGTATGTGTCGTCAATGGACCTCAAGACTGGCTACTGGCAAATCGAAGTCGACGAAAGAGACCGAGAGAAGACGGCGTTTATAATTCCGGACAGCCTCTTTGAGTTAAAGGTGATTCCCTAGGGTCTTTGCTCAGCGCCTGCGACTTTTCAACGCGTAATGGATACGATATTGGACGTATTGAAGTAGCAGACTTGCCTTGTGTACTTGGACGACGTCGTCGTGTTTTCTCGAGTTTCGACGAGCATCATCGGCGCCTTGAAGCTGTACTTCAAGCCATCAAGACGTCCGGACTCACTATGAAGCCATAAAAGTGCAGATTTGCGTTCGAGAAGCTCTTGTTCCTGGGGCACGTGATCAGCAAGTCTGGAGTTCATCCCTATCCACGGAAAACAGCCGTCGTTGCCGACTTCCCACCGTCCACTGACAACAAGGCGGTGTGCCGATTTCTGGGCCTGTGCGCCTACTATAGGCGGTTCGTGAAAAACTTCGCCCGCATCGCCGATCCACTCACCAACCTTACCAAGGCCGACGTAAAGTTCAAGTGCAAAACGACGCAGGAACACGCTTTTGAGGAGCTTAAACATCGCCTCCAGACGCCACCATTACTTGCCCTTTGCGAAGAATTCGCCGAGACAGAAATACACACCGACGCAAGCAGCGAAGGTCTCGGCGCCGTTCTTGTGCAGAGTGGAGATGGGCTTGAAAGGGTAATTAGTTACGCCAGCCGATCGCTATCCAAAGCAGAAGCCAATTATTCCACAACAGAACAAGAGTGCCTCGCCATCATCTGGGCTACGTCGAAATTTCGCCCCTACTTCTACGGCAGACCCTTCAAAGTTGTGAGCGACCACCACGCCTTGTGTTGGCTAGCCACCTTGAAGGACCCTTCGGGTCACCTCGCCAGATGGAGCCTAAGACTTCAAGAATATGACATTACTGTCGTTTACAAGTCCGGCAAGAAACACTCCGACGCCGACTGTCTCTTTCGTGCGCCTGTCGACCAACCACCACCCGACAACCCGGATGACGACTACTTCTGGGAACGATAACTGCCGACGACTTCGCTGAACAACAGCGGGCCGCCCCGGAACTTAAGGCCCTAATAAAATGCCTCGAAGGCAGGACCACCGGAGTCCCGAAGGTATTCAAGCGCGCCCTTGCGTCGTTCTTCCTGCGAAACAGTCTTCTCCAAAAGAAAAACTTTTCACCGCTTCGAGCCAAGTACGTCGATGTGGTGCCTTCAGCTCTGCGGCCAGAACTCCTGCAGGCCCTGCACGACAATCCGACGGCAGGGCACCTCGGTGTTTCCCGCAAGCTCGCGAGGATACAAGAAAGGTACTACTGGCCACGTCTTACCACCGACGTCACTCGTTATGTGAGGACATGGCGGGACTGTCAGCGACGCAAGACACCGCCGACAGGGCCAGCGGGACTTCTGCAGCCAATTGAACCACCTCACCGACCGTTCCAGCAGATTGGTATGAACCTACTGGGTCCGTTCCCGACGTCAGCTTTCGGAAACAAGTTGATTGTGGTAGCTACCGACTAGCTCACCCGTTACGCCGAGACAAAAGCCCTGCCCAAAGGCAGTGCATCCGAGGTAGCTAAGTTCATTGTCGAAAATATCGTCCTACGTCACGGCGCCCCGGAGGTCCTCATCACCGACAGAGGAACGGCATTTACTGCTGACCTAACTCAAGCAATCTTGTCATACGGCCAGACAAAGCACCGCCGGACGACGCGTACCACCGACAGACCAACGGCCTCACCGAGCGGCTAAACAAGACGATCGCCGACATGCTGGCAATGTACGTCGATGTCGAACACAAGACGTGGGACGCCATTCTTCTGTACGTGACCTTCGCATACAACACAGCGGTGCAGGAAATGACGCTGATATCTCCATACAAATTGGTCTACGGAAGGAGCCCGGTAACGACGATCGATGCTATGTTACCGAAAGTCACCGACGGAGAAAACATCGATGTGAGTGAGTACCTTCAACGTGTCGAAGAAGCCCGACAACTCGCGCGTCCCCGTATCAAGAATCAACAGACGACCGACAGCCACCGTTACAATCTTTGACGACGCCTCGTGGAATACCAGCCCGGTAAACGTGTTTGGGAGTGGACGCCGATATGCCGACGTGAACTCAGTGAAAAGCTTCTGCGACGGTACTTCGGACCGTACAGGGTGGTTCGACGCCTCGGCCTACTTGATTACGAGGTTGTCCCCGAGGGTATCACGAACCCTCAACGACACCGTTCGCGACCTGAAGTCGCCCATGTCGCACGCCTCAAGCCATTTTATGCGCGTTAACCAAAACAGTGTTTTTGTATTATTTTTGTGTCGTAATTTATTCATTGTACTTTCTTGCATAATTGTTGTACCTTCATCAATAGTTAAAGCATCGGGATGATGCCTTTTTCAGAGGGGGCAATGCCACGTTCCATTCCTTAAGCGTTGTTATTGCCCCAATACACTACACAATTCTCAGTGCAAACCCCGCCTGCAGTTTTCGAGAAGCTTCGGGACTGTAGTAGATCATTTCGATAAGATCACGCCCACTACGCGAACTGTATAGAATATTCTGGAACAATCCTCACCACCAGCGATAACGCTAGAACATTCGATCGCAAAAGTATAAATGCCGTCACACTTTGCCGCTTGTGAGTAGTTGATCGACGGATGACGCTCCGTTCACTGCTATTAGTGCAAGACTGCTAATGTAATCGGACTTTCTGTTTACAGGGCACAGGTTCGCCCAAATAAACAGTTACCGATCATCTTATATTCATGTTTATTTTCACTCGTTTGCTCCAAAGCTTTTTCTACATTGTTAGCCCTTGGCATCTGAATTGATGCAACAGAAATGTGTTCTAGACACGGATTATCACAGCTCTAAGCCCGTGTATTTATTTGTCATATTTCTAGGTAATCAAAATGCTGTTCATGTGTGCATTCTCTTGCTCATCAGGCATATTTCTGCGTTCTTGTATGTCAGAGCCAACATTTCGCTGTAAAAGCTTAACTTTTATTTATTTGTATTTATATTACCGGTATAATTTTATTACTGTAACTAAGGATCGTTAACTAAATGTAACCATTGTGTCGATCGGAAGCTCATTATCCGGCGCTTCTCTTTATGCACCAAGTGTGACACGTCATCCTCAGAAATTTTCTCCAGCTGCTATTTTCGTGTGCGGTCGGATTACCAGCGGTGCTTTAGTCGCCTTTCCGCTGCTTTCCGTTGTACAGGCGCGTGTTCTCGTTTATCTGGCGTGACGAGTTGCACAATGTTTCATTCAGCTTCGTATTTACGGACTGCTCACGCTCCCTCTTTTAACACAGTCCGAGTTCGTCGTCTGTAGCCTCACTTCTTTCCTTCATTCGTCTGAGCTTCGTTATTTTTTAGACGCGAAGCATCTTCTGCCAGGCGTTGTTTTGCTCACTCCTATGGCGTCCACCCATCACTACGCATTTGCGTCCACTCTTTTTCTCTATTCTATATTTCGCTCCCTACTCTCTCCCCTCCCATGGCATCTAGATCCTCACAGCGCATGCGTGTTTCCTCCCCCTCTGTCCTCTTCTACGCTCCCCCCATTTCTTTCCCGAGTCGGCGGCGAAGGCAACGAGACGCTTCCTTAGTACACGGGCACTGCACAATGCCATCAATTAGGCAGCCAGAAATTAGGTGCCTTTTAACTTTTCTAAAAGAACCACTACTACTACTTCTTAATACACACGATCATATCGTAGCCGTTGATCGTTGGTCTTGAAGCGTTCGACGCTTTCGCAAAACAGAGCACATCTGCTTTTTTTTCGTAACCGTTATCATCGGTCTTGCGGTATTCTACGCTTCCGTGAGGCAGAGCGCGTCTTCTTTGGTTCGCACGGGATCACATTTAATGTCTGGTATATGTGTTGACTGCTTAGCGCTGCTGTATTCATGGTCACCGGCAGCGGTCACGGCAGCGGTCACAGGCACCAAGCGATGGTCACTGGCAGCGTTAGTCAGGTATAAGTTCTGAATAGTGGTTCAACTACTTAAGGTGACGTGGTGACGTAGACAAGATTTTGTGCGTGCCGTTCACCATTACCCACTGCTTCACATCCACACATGGTTACCCTTAGCGCGAAGTGGCCGAATTGTTTTAGGGGAGTAGCTCCTTAAGCCGTGGGTCGTGTGTCCGCAATGTATGTAGTAGTAGGTAGCCGCCTACATGCACGGATGGACTAGAGAAGTGGCACGCTCACACTCTTTTGAATTGAGGAGCAAACCCGCGCACAACAATCATAAATAAAAAGTAATCTGTTTCTGATGAAATAACCTACAGGCGTTAATTGGCGACTTAATCACCAATTAAATTTGCCATGAATTTGATGCTAACTGAAAGAACTAGTAACAGAAGGACGCACTTTTAGCAATATCTGATTAGGAAAGGTTGCCACATTGAACTCGTTCAACGTAACCTCCCTGGTTTTAGCAAGGTTTAGCGAGGGTTGGGCCGCAGTGTCATGGACTAGCAGTGGCGAAAAGTGGGAACTAGACAGGAAACGCAGGCTTTAGGAGGGTGCGTGCGTGCCGCTTCCTAGACCGGCCATGCTATCTGGTTAACTATAGTCGTGCTACCTCTAGTTTAGTTTTTGGAATACCCGCTGGAGAGTGGTGCTTTTATGTGATGAATATATGATGAAAAATTGCGAGACAGCGGTACTTGGAGGGTTAACTAGATGGATGGACGGATGGACAGACGCATGGAAGGACGGACATACAGATGGATGCATGGACGGATGCACGCGTGGATGCACGGGTGCACAGATGGACTTATGGACGGTCGCATGGGTGGATGAACGCACAGACGAACAGTCACGTGGATACACGGACAGGCAGGCAGACGGGCGCACGGAGCAACGCATGGACACACGCACGGACATGCGCATGAACGAATGGATGAACAGAAGCATGTACGGACTGATAGATGCTTCGTCCCACTCATCATAATGCACTCCATGTATACGCTGTGATTTCTTTTCTCCTGCGCGGAAAACGCACATGAATGCGCTACAATATCATGGCCTTTCATGTTCGCTCTGTAGGTGTGGACATCTTGGCACAGCGGCACCACTGCTCTACCACCACTCAAACACTGCTGCTGGAGATTAAGCCAACTGCATCGTGAACAGTTTCAGCCTACGTGCTCCTTGATTTTCTGTGCATTCGTTGCAATGCAGGAATGGTACTCCATCCCCTACCACACTGATATGCAAGTGATCGAGCTGAGTGATTTCGCTGTAAAACTCATCGAAGTATGCCTAACATCTCGATGTCACGTGAAAAATGCTAAAATGGACACTGCTAATATGTCACACACAGACTTGCACAGTCAAAAGCTTTGTAACAAAAGTTATATTTAATGGAAGTGATGCTTTTACACAACCTTAAAAATGATACACACGTCTGTCATGAATATATTGGCTTACGGGCATATAAAAGAAGAACTAAAAAAGTTCATGCACCTCCATGAAAAAAATCACGACGAGTACGCCTAAGCCAAGGTCTTAAGGTCCCTAATGCCTACGTTAAAGTCGCCGACTAGAGTAAAGGACGGTGGGGTCGACTGGTTTACAGATGCATGGGCGGACGAACAGGCAGATGCACGCACAAACAGATGGTCGGACGAATGGACAAACAGACGAGTGGATAGACAGACATATAGACGCAGACACGCTTGGACGTATGAATTCATGACTTCATCTAGAGATAGGTGGGCAGACACATGGACGGATTGAGGGCGCAAGTGGTTTTAGGGGCGAAGCTCCTTATAAGGGCCCTGAATCCATTTTTAGAGTAACCATGGAAATAATTCCCTGCAAAAGCCTATTCCTTCACAAATTCACCGCCGCAAAAATTTAAGAATCTGTCCAGTACAATCAGAGTTACTAAGATTTGCCACACGCTGCAATCGCATTCTCATTTTCTCTTCTCTCGTCCCGACGAAAGCGCTGGAAGCTAAGCCGGGAGGGATGGGAGGGGCAAACAAAAACGTCACGCGTGCCTCATGACTTGACCACTTTTGAGTTCAAATCATTTCTTAGCGAACTCCAGTGACTTTGATCATATCTATCTAACTATCTATCTACCTATCTATCTATCTATCTACCTATCTATCTATCTATCTATCTATCTATCTATCTAGCCGCCTACGACTTTTAGCGCTCCTGGCTGTTTGGGTAATGGTATCGGTACCAGACTTGGTATGCCGTAACATGACTGTATGAGGAGCATAAGTGACTAGTCATAACATGAAAACCATGACATGTATGCCATCACTGTCATGATTTATAATTCACAGTCTTGCTGCTTTTGCGGTGGTTTCGTTTATATGATATGTTGCAAAACTGGCATGGTATGACATGAATGCATAACGAATATAAGTGTTGGACCCTAACCTAGAAATTATGACGTGCATGTCATGATTTTCATGTTATGACTAGTCACGACTACACGCCACGTTCATGGTTTGCTTGCGGTCATTTCGCTAGCTTTACATATACCAAATTTTGTATTACTGAACGTGAATGAATGATGAAGGTACTTGACTGGTGCAAACTTGATAATCGTGAGATGCGTGTCTTCTAAGAACATGACAACATACTACGCTCATGATGCGCTCACGCTGCGCTCACGACCTTTTCGCTAGCTTCACATTTACCAAGTTTATTCTTACGTGACATCAATGGATGACGAAAGTATAACACTGGTGCAAAGATGATAATCATGACTTTCGTATGATGTCAAGACATGACAACGTACCACGCTCATGATGCGCCCATGGCCTTTTCGATAGCTTTACATGTACCAAATTTTGTATTACGTGACGTGAATAGACGCCGTAGGTAAATGACACGTTCAAACGTGATAATCGTAACATGCGTGTCATGCAAAACATGACTACATGCTACGCTCATAGCGCTCCCGCCACCGTTTCCCTAGCTCCACATATACCAAATTTGGTATCACGTGACGTGAATAGACCAAGAAGGTAAATGACACGTCTAAACATGATACTGATGATGTGCCTATCATGTGCAAGCTAATTACATGCTACGCTCACTGTGATCGCGGCCATTTCGCTTGCTCCACATATGCCAAATTTGGTATCACGGGACGTGATTAGATAACAAAGGCATATAACACGTCCAAGCTTGATAATCAGGAAATGCGTAACACGTGAAATATGATTACATACTACGCTCATAGCTTGCTCGTGGTCATTTCGCTTGCTCTAGGTGTAACAAATTTGGTATTACGTGACGTGGATGGACGACGAAAGTAAATGACACGTGCAAACACGATAATCTTGATATGCGTGTGATGTTAAGCATGACTACATGCTACACTCATAGCGCGCTTGAGGCCGTTTCGCTAGCCCTACATATCACATCACGTGATCCTAAATTTGTTATCATCTGATGATTGATTGATTTGTGGGGTTTAACGTCCCAAAACCACCATTTGATTATGAGAGACGCCGTAGTGGAGGGCTCCGGAAATTTTGACCTCCTGGGGTTCTTTAACGTGCAGCCAAATCTGAGTACACGGGCCTACAACATTTCCGCCTCCATCGGAAATGCAGCCGCCGCAGCCGGGAATCGAACCCGCGACCTGCGGGTCAGCAGCCGAGTACCTTAGCCACTAGACTACCGCGGCGGGGCTATCATCTGATGTAAATGGACGGTGAAGGTAAAGGACACGTCCAAGGATTGATTGATTTGTGGGGTTTAACGTCCCAAAACCACCGTATGATTATGAAAGACGCCATAGTGGAGGGCTCCAGAAATTTTGACCACCTGGGGTTCTTTAACGTGCGCCCAAATTTGAGCACACGGGCCTACAACATTGCCGCCTCGATCGGAAATGCAGCCGCCACAGCCGGGAATAGAACCCGCGACCTGCGGGTCAGCAGCCGAGTACCTTAGCCACTAGACCACCGCGACGGGGCGGGGCCAAAGATAATAAATATGGCATGGAAGTCATGGACGTAGAATTTACGTAAGCCTCGTAAAGCCGCGCTCATTTTAAAGTGACATATATTCCTTCCTCATTAGTGTTCCGCAAATCATCGATTCCCACAGTACGTGGGATCTGCGAATTTTTCTTCTTTTTTTTTTGTCAAATACGTGGCTTTTTTAGTGCGATAGCGCGCGCACTTGTAAACACGTAACGGCCTCTTGCGGCAATCTCTGTAACTACCCAGCACGCCATGTTCAAATCAGCCAATGGCTGATAGATTAGTAATGGACGTTTGATTTTTGAGCGTCTTCCGTCATTTGTCGAGGGAAAAAAAGCTATTTTTCAGCTGAGTTAAATAAGTTATTTCCATTCCAGGCCGCATGCTGCGCTATAACATTTGGCTCGCGTGTTCTTGGGTGCATCTACTACCGATCAGCAGTGTTTTCTAACC
This sequence comes from Rhipicephalus microplus, assembly GCF_043290135.1. Classification (NCBI taxonomy): domain Eukaryota; kingdom Metazoa; phylum Arthropoda; class Arachnida; order Ixodida; family Ixodidae; genus Rhipicephalus; species Rhipicephalus microplus. Next base: position 182,339,565 of record NC_134703.1, on the reverse strand, counting down.
GTGCTCAAAAAGTGTCGCAGGGCCCCTTTAAGTCGTGGGTCATGCGTCCGTGATATATGTAGTAGTAGTGCGTCGTAGTAGTAGGTAGCGACCTCCACAGCCGTACTAAAGGAGCGGCACGCGCGCACTTTTTTAATTGAGGAGGAAACCAGCGCACGCTAATCACAAATAAAATGCTAATTGTTTCTGACGAAATAGCCGGCAGAGACGGGTATCGGTGACATAAAGATAATAGGACAAAATGTCCTTCTTTTTATTCTGAAAAAAACTTTGTTGCTGTTAAAATTAGACAAACTTGGAGCCAAAAGAATGTGCTGCAATTGATTATTGATCACTGATAATGTTTTTTTTCGCAGCAGTTTCTATGTAGTTACATAGGTGGTGTTGTAGATCCGATGATTTGAAATTTGTCTTGTTTTGAATGTGGCGTTCAGAATTTTTGCTCCCGTAGGACGAGATTTACGACTGTTCAGGATAAATGTTAAGATTTTCCTTTTTTGAACTTCTCGGCAGAAGTTTTCTGCACTCTTCGGTGCCAACATTTTGCAAATTGGAGTATTAGGAGGCCAGATACACTGGCCAGTGCCATCATACTTCAAAATTTTATGAGCGTTTTGCTAGGCCTAAATGACACTAACTCTTTTTGTTCAGATATATTTCTCGATTTATTAATTTCAACGGACTCCGTTTTCAATCAAGAGACACTCGAGCTATTCTGCAGCTTGCTGGACGAATCTGAAAGAAGTGGGTACGAGGCAGAAAGTAGTGAAGATAAGTTCGTGCCGGAGCTCGCGCCACCAGACTCGTGTCTCGATGAAGACGAAGATAAACCTGGGTCATCGACAGAGAAACGAAAAAAAACATCTACAAAGAACTTCAAAAACCAGAAAAATAGCCAACCAGGAAATAATAGGGACTGATCTCAAAACAACTGCTGTTGAAGAAGAAAACGGTGATGGGTCAAATGAAAATAAACCAAACCTTTGTTTCGGAAGTCCGAAATCATGGGACCCCGAGTTCATGAAAAAGGGGGTGACACGTGCAGTATATTGCTTCGCGTGGTATTTTGACGACGTGGTGATATATGATATTAGGGCACACTAACCATGCTGGTGCTGAAAAGGACACGACGAAGTGGGCTGTGCTCACAGCCGATCAGCTAAGGGCTTATTTTGGTTCGCTTTTGCTAATGAGGGTATCACCATGGCACCACTTTTACCAGTATTGAACCTGCGATTCACTTTTCAACTCTGAAGAAATCGCCAAAGTGATGTGGTTCGAAAGTTTCCAGTACATCATGAACTCCTTTCGTGTGAATGACCACAGTAAAGAAAAGAAGAAAGGAGAAGATGGTTATAGTAGGCTCGCGAAACTGCGTCCCCTCATCAATAAGCTTAACAGGTGCTTCAAGGAGGAGTACTTGCCATCACCCTATCAGTCCATTGATGAAACCATGATCGCTTTCAAAAGAAGGTCTAGCATGAAGCAGGACTTTTTGATGAAGCCCATAAAGCGTGGATATAAATTTTGGTGCAGGGCAGACTCAAAGACGGGACATTTGCTTCAATTCGAGGTATATAAAGGAAAGCATGCATCACGACCACCCAACCAAAACAAAGCCTTGGAGAGCATTTCATGCTTTCCCTGTCAGAGAACGTAAAGGCTGGAACGCAGCTGTTCTTCTACTATTCCTTTACGTGCACCAAGCTGATGGAAACTCTCGTCGAAAGGATATTTCTCGCTGGAGGTATTGTTCGCACCAAAAGAAAGGATTTACCTGTGGAACTAAAACAAAAGAATAAGCTCAAAAGAGGAGAGTACATCTGGCGCACCAAAGGTCACGTTACAGCTTATTAGTGGCACGGCATCAAAGATGTCAACCTGTTGTCAAACTTTCATGATCCAACAGAAACTGCGAAAGTACCACAAAAGCTCACAAATGGATCTTAGGTGGCTGGAAACTGCCCGAACGCCGTGGCCGTGGCAACCTGTGGATGGGAGCTGTGGACAGTTCGGGCTCAAAGCGGAATGCCTACACTTCTGACAGACATTCCGAGAAGTCGTGGTACCACATATTTTATTTTCTATTTGACGCAGCTGCTGTCAACGCATTCATACAGCACAAAGACATGAGCTACATATGGTTTCATCTTGTGCTAGGGCAACAACTGATAAATGGACATACTTTCAGGCACTACACTAGGCCTGCGCCATTCCAAAAAAACAAGCAGGGTCAGAAGACTGGTCAGAAGATGCTTGGAGTGTCGGGTGAAATCAGATTCACATGAGGCGACCACAATCCACAAAAAAGAATCTCACGGAGAAGGTGCGGACGGTGTTCAGAAACTGGAAATGAGGTCCGCGCAAATTTCACATGTGCAGCTTGCAAGGTGCCGCTCTGTCCAACTTATTTTGGTGCCGCCTTTCAGTCTAAGTGAGCGCACAAATGAAATCGAGAAAGTACCTTCACGAGACCATAAGACAGTGTTGTCTCACTTTTCAAGGGGCCTGAATACACCAACGGGACGTATAAGTCCCATCTAAGAACCTAAGCATGCTATCAACCTGAAATATTTTGCTTATCATTTTTAAGCTATTAAAAAACTCTGAAAAGCAAAAATAATTTCAATTGGCCTTGAAATATATAGGCGACCTCACGAAGGGTTAATCTGAAGAATTCTAATTAGGATGCAAAATTTTATGTTTGTACAAGCCGACACAGAGGGCGGTTTTGTTGTGTTCACTCTGGGTTTATTGATAGAGAGGGCTCTTAGCGCCGTTGACATTTTTACTTGTTAAAAAGAGTGTTGTGCGCGTTAAATCGAAATTCAGAGCGCTCTGTAGAGAAGTAGGACTACATACGCTAGCTAGGACATTAGCAAGCAGGAAAAGCATTAACTTGAACGTCTTCTTTTCCGCCAAACCCACAAATTAGACATACTTTTGAGAAACATCTTTAGCAAAAATGGTTCATGGCAGTGGAATGTTAGTAAAGTCCTTTAGGCAAACTAAAGACGCTTTATATCAGTGATTCCTTCCGCACCAAAAGCTCTAGTGATGCCGGTAATTTTATACGGACTAACTAGGAGATTTCCTTTGCTGTTCTCTGTGATATTCTTAGCTGACGTAGATAGGAAGTTGGCTGACATTTTAGGTGGGGGGATGGTTTTAAAGATTTTAAAATATATTGACATTGACAATTTTTTATATTCTTTTAGACAAAAGGTTGCCCTATACACCCCCCCGATTACTTTTTACATTTTCAAAAGGATGCTTGTATTTCGATAAGTGTGTGCGCCAAATATTTCTTGTATGAAGTTGAGCGTTCTTATTCTAAGCATGTGCTTAGTGTTTTTAAAAAATATGGACGCGGACTTAGTTTCACTACCGAGGCACCTACAGAGACCTGTCTACAGCTTTTAGACCTCAAGCTACTGTGGGACAGTGAACATTGTTGTTGGTAGTACCATTCTCGAGTGAAAAAGGGGCTGTTGCCGTATGATTCTGTGCACTCTAAAATAGCTGAAAGAGGAATCGCAACTCTTTTCTTATAATCCTCGTTGACTAAGTCGTGCCCAACAACATGCGTACTAGTTTTTATGATCATATCGGCCGATTGATAGTGGCGGGCTTCCCTTCTTGGGTCATAAACATGGTCGCTGATTCACTACTGCAGAAGATGAAACGTGGAATTTAAAGGGATAGAGCTGCTTAAGATCCATTGGGTTTCAAGCCTCGAGTGACGCCGTACTTGCACAATCTCTCCCATAACCTTAAGGTGGCCTCTGCTAGGCATTGTGTGGCTGTGGTCTTTTCGGTGCCAGATAAGCCTGCGAAGTTGTGTCCGTGCATTTGCAATGACAAAAGACGCGGTTGCCTGAAAAAACATGAGAACGCCTTCGTTAAGTGTTCCATGGAAGTTTTACACTCTATTCCCTTATCTTGCGATAACGTGTACATTGGCATTACCGAGACTTGCCTCAATAACCAGCTTAAAAAGAGTGCGCTAAAGGTTAAGAAGAACGAGAATACGTACGCACATCTTGTGGCACATATTGCTGCATGTGGGTGTGAACCACGATTTACAGATACAAAATTACTTAGAATAAGCACGAATTTATGAGCACGTCTGCTGTTGGAAGCATACCATATTAAACAAATTAAGGATATCTGTGTCAGCGAGCCGCCTTTGGTGCTGCATCAACAGGAAATATTTTTTTTCTAGAGGCAAAGATTTAGTTATTCAAGCTGGTTTATCTGCTTTCCTTATTTACATTTTTTTTTCACTTGTTCCTTGCTGTATGGTCGCGCACTACACATCACGCGTTGTATGCTTTCAACATGCGTGGCTCTGTTCATTATTTTCTTTGCGCATTCACCTGTAGATATATAAAAAGGTCATTTAGGAGCAATAAACAGTTGTCAGTAAGCGCTGTGTGTTGTGTGTGTTAATTGGGTTGGTGTGCGAGTGTTTGTGAGAGTGTGTGCGAGAGTCAAGGTTGCACTAAATGCCTTTGTCGTTGGTGTTTTTTTTATTTTCAGAGTTTTTTATTTCTCGTGTGATAATGGCTGCGGACACTGGCGGCGGCGGACAACTACGGTGCGCACGTGGCCTGCGTTGTGATGTCATAAGAACTTTCGATGTAAAAAATAAGACCTGGGAGAATAAAATATTCGAAATAATGTTACTGACAAAAATAATAATTGATCATATATTTATATCATCATCATTATCTGTGGTATTGCGTCGCAAAGCTACGACATTACTGTGAGGTATGCTAAAGCGGCGGACTCTGGAAATTTAGACCATCTGGTGTTTATTAACGCGCACTAACATCGCACAAAACGCGGGTCTCGAGCATTCAGCTTCCATCGAAATCCGGTCGCCTTCCTCGGGTTTGAGCATCGTGATGTTCGCCTAAGTAGCCGAGCTCTGTAACCACTCATGCACCATGGCAGACCTGACAATTAAATAAAATAGCCAAAAATTTGCCCGAGACACACCTGGTGAAGAAACGTACAAGTTTATCAAAGGCAATGACAGTTGAGTTTGCGCGAGGAAACATCATGAAACAGCGTACGGCCAAAAAGAACTGAAGAAAGCAGCTAGACGATGCGCTCGCACGTCTTAAATGTATCAAAAACAAGTAAGCTCTTTGACTAACGTTGATGCACCGCTTTGCTGTTTTATTTATAGCAGGATTGATAACGCCGAGCCAAACAAAGGGATCATGGGAAAAGGACTAAGTCTTTTGAACTAGAATTATCAACTGTACATTCTTTTGAAGCCTAGGAATCGATTTTATTATCGACGTACGACTAGATTTTCAAGATAGGTCTCAAAAGGCTTTCAGTGAAGTAACGACATTCTGATAATGTACCAAAAAAAGACGAATCCGTAACTTCGAGAACGAGGTCCTCAATACGGTAATTTTAGTCATGACCATTCTTCTTTAGAGGATGACTGTATACAACAATAAGGCTGGCGTGAAGCAGCTGATATATTCAGTTTTCTTCCCTGACGTCGACTACTACTTATTACCTTTACCATACATCACAGTCATTGTTTTTTAATCTTCTGGGAACAACGTCTGCACCATGCTCATAAAAGAAGCTGCATAAACGTGAAAACGTTATAATAACGCAATAGACATATAAACACCACGTGTACTTTGATTACACCTGAACAGCGCACGCTAAAAGAAAGGGGGCTGATGGGAGGTGAATGCCGTGCGCCTTAAGCGGAGAGAAGCGGGCAAGTGTGTTTCTGCCTTGACGACATGATGCTATATACCTTCTGCCCGCACTAGAAGCCTTGAGGAGGGAAGCCGTATGCTTTGGAGACCAGGTTAAGTTGATTTCTACGTCAGTGGAGTAAGGTCGCAGATGGCGTAGGGCTCGTTCCACTAGCGCGTAAATATGCGCTCTGGTGAAGAAGATAGCTGCGTTCGACTTCAGCATCACTCGCCTTGTACTCATGCGCACTAGCCAAGAAGCGGTATGGGGCGCGGTTGGCAGTTTTCGTAATGAAGTTCTCGAATAGTTTTATTCGATTTATTAAATCATGATTGCGGCAGCATTTATTTGGACACGTTTGGTTGGATTTTGCCGCCAGCGTTGATGTTGTCGTCACTTACCGTACATGTATACGTATCTATATATAAGAAAATTCACGAAAGAAAAATATCCTGAACTGGACTCCAGTTAGCGGAACTGAACTTGCGTCCTCTCCATCGTGAGTGCAAGGCGTTAACCACTGAGCCACCTAGGAGCACGCCCATCACCGTTGAAACCGCAAGCTATTTATATCTACCACTTACCGCTGCTCCTGGGCGTCTCGGGGGAACTCTCATGTTTTCAGCATTACCAGCAAGATAGCGCAATAAGCGCGCGTCGCCACATCGCGCGGTGCCGCGCACTCTGATTGCCCACGCATGCTTTGCTTTTCTAAGAGAAGGGAAGTGACGCTTCCTCTCGCGCTCTTATTCCACCGTCGGTAGGAGGGGAGGATCTTACGTCTTGACTGGCATCGCGCTTTACCTGGAACGATTCCGTTGTAGTTACCGGGCGCACAAAGGCCACTGAAATAATTGCAGTCTCCGTTTGCGAAAAGCGTGCGCTTTACAGACACAGCGAAGTAACAACTAAGACGCTTAGTACGTTTCATGCGTCATTTTCGCGTGAGCAAAGCGGGGAACCTTTCTATCTGCTTTCCATTCTGCGCTTTTTATGTTGCTATCACGTTAATTGCTTCACCTTTGCGGCAAAGCTGTGACGTTTTTGAATTGTAGAATCCATCACAAAGAATCAATTAAACGTGCATCTTAAATCTATTATTCGGTTAGTCGTTCATTGATTTTATTACCCTTAGCATGGAATAGCAAGAGGCGCGTTAGGGCGTTCACCCGAAGTCGGCCAGGCGATTTCTCGACAAAGTTCCCTAGCCTTCGCAACAATGTTATGAAAGCTTCGGGGCGCTAGCAGGAGTGTGACCTCTCGGTATGACGATGTCATTTTTCTGAGGAGGAGCAGATGGTCTGCGGCTATGCTCCTTGGGCCGCGCACCAAAGAACGAGTGGTACAGTCGCTGCGAGTACCTGATGCGGCGTTGACCAAATACTACGGGGACCCAACGGCGCAGTGCATTGTCGCGCTCTGGTGAAACAACGGACTTCCTGGACGCGAAAAAACTTCATCGTAGCACCAAAGCTCGCACAACAAGGCCCCGAACCCGAAACTATAAATACATTTTTTCTAGTTTTGGTATATTGTGTGCAAGGCAAGTTCATTTACATTAAGGTGTTTTCACTATTTCTTGTGTATGTAGTTTAGTTTTCTCTCAAAGTTTTTGTTCTAATCAATGCTCCTGCTTCGTTCCCCTCCTAAAAGAACCTGACAACTTCAAACAACAAATGTTGTCGCTATTGCGTAAACAAAGTAATTAGCAAGGTCATAGTGTACATGTTTCCACAGCCATTTTTTTTTCATGTATGCTCACTGAGTCAGGAAGATCTAGAAGCACACTCCGGTATTTTATTTTACGGCTATAATCAAAATTTTGTCCGAATTTTAAACTAAGGTTTTATTACCGGCGCTTCTCTACCTCTAGCAACATGTAACAGAATTCCCTTTTCATAGACTGGGTTTACTTCTAAAATATGATTCTTACCCCTCCAAAGTAGCCTAGGTGTTCAGATACGGTGAGATCCTCGAAAAGGATATCGAACTGTGGGCAAAATCCTATATGCTCGAAGCCAGTAGTTCCAATTTCTGTACCAGAAACCAGCACTGACCCACTGTTCGGTTTGATCAAACCTGAAAAAAACATAAAAAACATACAACGGCGCAGACCAGCACTACAGTGATACAGCGCAGAGAACAGTTAGTGAGAGTGAATATTCATATATAGCACGAAATTCTCAATATTTACACACTACTACAACGTTAGAAGGGAATTGTCCTCATGATACTATGAAGTCTAGAGTTCTAACTTTGAAGTTTATTATTAACAAAGTGAAGGAGACGTTTTAGATAATAGCTTCCCGTAGTCTGAAGACTGTAGGGGGACCCACAATAAAGAAAGCATGTAAAAAGTGCAAGAGCAAATGGCACGACAATGTAGTATTAACGCAGCAATGTTATAAACATGCATTATAGAGAAATAACTTTCCAAAGAATGACACTCTGGGCCCAGGAATTTTCTCTTTGTCGGAATAGGCTTTATAGTACGTATATTTTATAGTTGAAACCTTAGGGTTGACACGACACATCCAATTATGATAATCATTACACAGAAGTCATGTACGGCATCATTTACCTCCACCTCGTAAAGTTGTGCTGACTTAAAAGTGACACATCAACCTTTCTTCTTCGTGCTTCGCATATCATTGATTCCCACTGTACGTAGGATCTGCCATTTTTTTAAATACGAAGCATTTCTTAGTGAACTTCGGTGACTTTGAGCGTATCTATTTATCTATCTATCTATCTATCTATTTATCTATCTAGCCGCTTATGACATTCAGCTTTCCTGGCTGTTTTAACAATGGTATCAATACCAAACTTGGTATGGCATAACGTGACTGTATGACAAGTGTAAGTGGCCAGTTATAACATGAAAGTCTTGGTATCTATGTCATGAAAGTCATGATTTACAAATCCTAATGTTGCTGCTCTGGCGGTGGTTTTGTTCGCATGACATGTTGCAAAACTTGTAAGGTATGACATGACTGCATGGTAAACGCAAGCGACAGAACCTAACCTAGAAATCATGACAAGCATGTCATGTAGGTGAGGAGTCATGACTACACGTTACGCTCATGGGGCGCTCGCGGTCGTTTTGCTAGCTTCAGGTACAACAAATCGGGTATTACGGGACGCGACACATGATGAACGTATAAGGCTGGTGCAAACAAGATGATTATGAGATACGTGTCATGTAAAACATGACTACATGCGACGCTCATGTGATGCCCTCACGGCCTTTTTGCTAGTTTCACATATACCAAATTTTGTATTACGTGACGTGATTGGATGATGAAGGTGTGACTGGTGCAAACATGATAATCATCAGGTGCGTGCCATGTAAAAACATGACTACATGCCACGCTCTTGATGCACTGGCGGTCTTTTCGCTAGCTTCACATATATCAAATTTCGTATTAGGGGACGTAAATGTATGACGAAAGTATGTGTATGGTGCAAACAGGATAATCGTGAGATGCGTTTCTTGTAAGAACATGTCTACTTATCACACTTAAGGCTCCAATACACTTCGATGGGACCCGGCAGCGTGCGTGCCGGCATTCATTTCGTCACGTCACGACGGCGATGCCGCGTCAGGCGCCAATCTTTCTGCCTTAAGGTGCGCTTCGTGCTGCGTTGCTTAGACGCATGCGCATTTGAGCGCGGCCGGCGTCTCTCCTTCACAAGAAGTGCCAGACGCATTGCTGTTTGGGTAACGTCATCGGCGCGAAATGCAGCATGTCGCATTTCGCTACAGTGGCCGCCGGGCCGCGCTGACGAACGCTGGTCGCATAAGTCGTGCCTGGCGTCAGATTTAAAGAGTAAGGCTCGCGCTTTGCTAGCGCAGCGTCGCTGTGCCCAGCGTGCACGCACGTAAACATTACGTCGGAGTGCATTGGGCCGTCCATGATGCGTTCGTGGCCGTTTCGCTAGCTCCGCATATACCAAATTGGGTATCAGGTGACGTGAAAGATGACGAAGGTAAATGGCGCGTTCAAACATAATAATCTTGACAAGGAAGCATGTACAATATAAATCACCTCCGCCTCGTAACGTTGTGCTGATTATAAAGTGGCATATTAACCCTTCTAACTCGCGCTTCCCATATCCTAGATGCCCACTGTACGTGGGATCTGCTAGTTATTTTTCTTTCGGCTTATGTTCTGCCTCAGCAACTTTCCAGCGGATGACGAATACCATTCTCGCAGATTGGAAGGCACAAAGCTCCCTTGTATACCTTGACAATGTCGTCGTCTTCTCTGAGAGCTACTACGAACATCTGAAGCGCCTAATAATGGTTATAGACTATTCTTTGTGCCGAACTCATGCTAAAACCCCAGAAGTATCATATCGGCCATGAAGAGCTCGAATTCCTAGGACACGTTACGGGTACGGATCAATTTCGGCCTGATCCGGAGAAAACTGCCGCAGACACCGCCTTTCCTGTTGCGTCAGACGAAATAGCAGTGCGACGTTTTCTTCACCTGTTTGCTTATTATCGTCGTTTCATTGCCAACTTCTGAACAATAACCTAACCGCTCACGCAACTCAACGGAGATGATGTACCCTTTGCCTGGACTACAGAGCAGGAGCCAGCTTTTGCAGAGTTGAGGCAACGAATGCAAAGCGCACCTGTTCTTTCTAATTTTAGACGAGGGCGTTGCTGCTGAAGTGCATACAGGTGGCAGTGACGTCAGACTTGGCGCTGTTTTTTATACAACGGTAGAACACCATTAGAGATGTGATAGCTTACGCCAGCTGTGCACTCGATAAGCGAACTACTCTACATCAAAGAGCAGTTGTGTGGGAAACGGCAAAGTTTTGACCGTACCTCTATGGCCGTCTCTTCAAGGTAGTTACTTATATCAATATAGCGCGCCACAACAAAGGAAGAAACAGGTACAGACACACACAGCACTAGCTTAAAATTATTTTTTATTTGCAATCACGCATGTTATTTATACGACAACAGTGGACCGATAAATTCTAGAAAGTATCATCTTAAAGGGACACTGAAGGCAACTATTAAGTCGACGTTTATTCTTGGAGGAGCACTTCAGAAACCTCGCAGTGTTACTTTTGTGCGAAGGACGGGCCTATTTTGAAACAAAATTGAGTTTTAGTGGTTCGCATCGGGTTAGCGCACTTCAAATTACCCGCCTCTACAAGCGGACTGACCGGACCGGCTCACGTCACTGTTGAGATGCACAATGTTTCCCGGCCTTACTGCGCTAGTAGGAGCAGACCGAAGGCAGTGGAAGCCACAGCAGCAAAAACCAGCGGGGACGCGCGCCCGCTCTCGGAGGTCACAGTAGATGTTTTCCGGTCCAACTGCGCCCCGCTAGATTGTACCACATGTTCAGTTTAACTACGCGAAAATTGAGTTTTTGAACCACTCGCACCATTCCTCATAGTAACGTCCGGCAGTTCTTTTTTTTTTTCATGAATCAAACAGAAACGAACAAGCATCATTTTATTGCATTTCTTGATGCACGTAAGTTTTTTTTATTTACAGCAGCTAGATCTATTACTTGTGATGAATTGTAGGTGGACGTCTGATCTCATCGAAATCATTTTGAGAATATCCTACGGTGGCGCTTGTGTTCTTGTACATTTACCTAAATTTCTTGATACGTACGGCGCTGTTGTTGATATCGTTGTCGTTTTAGAAGTTTGCTCATTCCTTGTAATCGTTCGGGAGCAGAAAACACTACATCCGCACCACCCATATCAATGATGAACCCCAAACAAGTAGCCCAGCAACATGCCTCAATGACTTATAAGTTATCACCATTCGCTGAGCTGGCTGGCCAGTCTCCGCGATCGGTCTGGCCGTCTTGCTTGGTGGAGCTTGCGCTTGCAAGAATTTGATATCATGATTGTGTATAAGTCTGGGCACAAACATAAAGATGCCGTTGCCATTTCTGCAGCACCTGTAGGACATCCAGTTTAGGACTTAGAGGATGTTGATGGCTTTCTCGGAACCCTCAATGATTCTGACTTCATGCTTAGGCAGCTATCCAATCAATAACTGCGCCCTGTTATTGATTCTTTATACAAGGTCGAAACTCGCACGTTCCTCGGTGCATTGCTCGCGAGCTGTCATTCTTTTGCCTCATGAAGAACACCCTTTACAAGAAAAATACTAGAGGTAGCGACAAAGCATTTCTCCTCATTTTTCCAGCCGACGTGCGTGACGACGTCCCCCTCGCGTGCCACGAAGAGCCCACTTCAGAACACATAGGCTGCTCGCGGACTTTCGCCAGAGTGCGCCAGCCGTCCTATTGGCCACGACTTTCAACTGGTGTACACCGCTATGTGTTAAAGGCCCCGTTATTTAGGGAAGCGATCGCCAGGCTAATTCCAAGGGCCGAAGTATCGGCCCCCCTAACCGCACAACGAAAGCGTGGACAATTTAGAAGTGGTCCTATTTGGCGCGCCAGCGGATGCCGGCTGTGGCCCAGAGAACAAGTAACAGCCGAGAGTTGATAAACAAAACAAAATTATATTCTCAAATATATCAGATCAAAACGATACACAAGTATGCACACACGACAATAGTTGAATACAATATGTCACCAATCAAACAACGTACTACGCAGTACAATCAGCCACACTCGAAACAACGGACACAGACAACAATACGCACTACAATGCAGTCGCATGCATTGAACAACCAAGACACTTAAAGACTGAAGAGTTAGAAAACTTATTTAGTCCAAAGTTCTTGGAACAAAAGTCTGGATGATACTGTTCCGAGAATCACTCACTCAAAGTACAGTGTTGTTGTCGTTCCGCTGCCCCCGAAGTTTCTCTTCCAGGAAACCTCGCGTCTTCAATTGGCCGCTCTCCAGGCTCCAAACTTCTTCGCCGGAAACACGTCGGCTTCACACACGCAGCTGATGCCACGCGTCTTTGCTCGATAGCAGTAGACACACACTCTTGCTTGTAACTCGAGTCTTCACCCCTCAGGTAGAAATCCTCTTCTTCTCCTCCTTTGTCACGGAAGACAAAAGGCTTCGCCCACAAGGCGGAACACCCTACGCACTCTGGCGCATACTTTCTTCTTCTTCTACTTTATCACTAAGGACAAAACCTTCACCGACTGACGCGGCGGAATAACCCCACGCACACTGGCGCTAACTTCCTTGTTCCCCTGATCTCCCACCTCCGCTCCTCGGTTAAATACCTTCCGCGCGCGATTCCAGAAAATTCTCATCATTACGTCGGCGCGATACGCAGCGAAGGCTGGGGAAAGGATGAGACGGTACGAGGGCCGTCCGCGAAAGATGACGCAACCCTGCATCACCACGCCCCTTTCCATCGAGAACGTTCCAGGGCTTGCTCGGCCGCCGATGAGAGGAGGTTCGTCCGCGAATTCACGCTTCCGAGGGGAGAGGGACGCGCGCCCGGGGAGTGTTTGGATGCTTGTTTTCTTTTTTTTTATCGTTGACCTCGAGGCATCCTTCCGGCGCTTCGTCGCGAGAATTTGGCGGCGCGCCCTTTTTGAGCGGTCGTTTTGTGACACTGCGCCCCACTTTAAGAGTATTATCATAATATTCAAAACAACACAAACGAGCGCGAACAGTCAACGCTGTGGTGATAGCGCCCAGGCACGTCAAGTGTCCGCGTTATCTGGCGCTGTCGCCCGCAATTGTAAAGTGTCGTTTGTACGTGACGTTATTGGTCACATGAGTGGCTGCTATATATGTATGCTGGTTGCATGGAATAAAGATGGACGTTATCTCGCGCGCATCGGAAGCGGCTCAGTCCCTTTCTCAGCTCGTGCGGCCGGCCGGGACGCGCATGGCCATCCGCTATGGCGCAACACGACATGGTGTCAGAAGTGGGATTCTTCTGATATTCGAGGGGCGTTGCACCAGTCTTCGTCAAGCGGCGCCATGTCAGAAGACAAAGAAGTCAAGCCAGTTCACGGCATGTTCGCGGTTCAAGCTCCGCCAGCGTTTGACTTCGACCGAACGTCCGAATGGCCTTCCTGGATCCAACTATTCGACGACTACCGCTTTGCCTCTGGCTTAAATGAGCGAAGTGAAGAAGCGCAAGTCCGGACTCTACTCTACACAATGGGCAGGCAAACGAGAGAGATCTTTTCGACCTTCACACTATCTGAACAACAGCAGAAGCAGTATGAAGTCGTCAGAAAAAAGTTCGACGATCACTTCGTGGCCGCACGGAACCTCGTTTACGAGAGCGCATGTTTTCACCGACACATACAACAACCAGGCGAGTCAGTCGACCAATTCATCACCGCGTTGCGCACACTGGCGGACCTGTGCGACTACAAGGAAAAGGAACGCATGATCCGCGACCGGTTTGTAGTCGGCCTCAGTGATGCCAAGCTCTCGGAGTCTCTGCAAATGGATGCAAATCTTACACTCGCCAGCGCTTTGGCAAAAGCTCGCTTGAAGGAGACCGTCCAACGACAGCAGCAACAGCTGCGAGAAACCAGCGACGAACCTTCGGCAGCGCCAGCCAGCAACCTGGACACGGTCAACAAACAACGGCAGCTCCGAAAGAATTCTTCAGGACAGCGTTCCGGCACCTCACCAAGGACAAGTGCACCGGTCACACAAGGTCAATGCACTAGACCACAGTCCTACCGACCTCTCACATCCAGTTCATGCCCCAACTGCAGTCAAGGAGAGCACCCGAGGACCTCCTGTCTGGCACGAGCTGCGAAATGCAACTACTGCGGTTGTTGCGGACACTTTGCAGTGGTGTGTCGGAAAAAGGCTGCAGGCGAGCGAAAGAAGGTACAGATTTCTTCTCTCCATATGGAAAAAGGGGCGTATTTCATAGGCGCGGTAAATGGGGAGCACTCCAATTCTCGGTATGCTCAAGTTATCATTAACGGCACTCCGGTGTTCACTTAACTTGACTCGGGTGCAGAAGTGTCCGTTGTACCCTCTACATTTCCGGGATTGCCTACCAAATTAGACAAGTGCGACATAACCTTAACAGGCCCTGCGAATGAGCCACTGCATGTTCTCGGAAAATTTCTTGCCACTATAGAGTGGAGACAACGCATTGTCCGACAAACTGTGTACGTAGTCTTGCCTTTACGCTCGATACTTTTGGGTCTCCCAGCGCTCGAAGCCCTTGAGCTGATCAAGTTCGCTGACTCGGTCAGTAGCGCAACAGCCATCGAAGCTTCCTACCCTCAGCTTTTCGGTAGTCTGGGAGCTATGAAAGGGGAATACAATATCAGACTGAAGCCGAACTCGGTACCCTTTGCTATTTCGGTTGCGCGTCGCATTGTCTTACCCCTGTGGGACCGAGTGAAGCAGGAGCTCGAGCGTATGGAGCGAGATGACATAATCCGCAAAGTAGACGAACCAACAGAAGGGTGCGCAGGTATTGTACCAGTACTTAAACCTTCTGGAGACGTTCGTATTTGCGTTGACTTGACGCAACTAAATAAAAGTGTACTTCGCGAGCGCTATGTTATGCCAACGGTTGAAGATAGCCTTGGTCTGTTAAGTGGGGCGTCGTTTATTTCGAAGCTGGACGCTAATTCTGAATTTTATCAGATCAAGTTGTCGCCGGAAAGCCAATTGTTGACTAACTTCATTACGCCACTTGGGCGATACTGTTTTCAGAGGCTACCGTTTGGAATAACATCAGCACCTGAGTTTTTTCAAAAGAAAATGTCGTAGATTCTGGAAGGAATCCCAGGCGTGGTAAACATGATGAATGATGTGCTCATTTATGGCTGCGACAAAGCTCAACATGATGAGCGTCTGCGTCTTACTTTAGACCGTCTCATGAGTGCTGGTGTTACGCTAAACAAAGAAAAGTGTTCTTTTGGAGTAACCGAGATAAAGTTTCTTGGTTGTGTTCTAAGTCGAGATGGAATCAGGCCGGATCCTGAAAAGGTCCGGGCCATCAAAGAACTGCTGACGCCAAATAGCGTGTCTGACGTTCGACGGCTGCTCGGTATGACTAATCATCTGGCAAGATTCATACCAGATTTGGCTTCAAAAACGGCGCCGTTACGTCACTTGCTTTTGAAGAGTTCTGAGTAGACGTGGGGACCAGCCCAAGAGCAAGCGCTGTCATACGTTGAAGACGTTATCGGTTCGGCGCGCGTCATGGCTAACTATGATGCAAAGTACCCTACGATTCTTTCAACCGATACGTCATCATTCGGTTTGGGGGCGGTACTGATGCAAGTTCAACCAAACAACGAAAAACGACCCGTTGCCTTTGCATCGCGATCGTTGACGCCTGCCGAAACCAGATATTCCCAGATTGAAAAAGAAGCTATAGCAATGACGTGGGCGGCAGAACGATTCGAAGGGTACATCAAAGGTCTTGAAATTGTGTGTGAAACCGACCACAAACCTCTTGTAACTTTGCTGGGAAAATCTTCTTTAGATGTTTTACCACCTCGCATTCAGCGTTTTCGCATGAGGCTCATGCGCTTCAGCTATGAAGTTGTGCATGTCCCGGGCAAGAGCTTAGTTACTGCAGATGAGTTGTCGAGGGCCCCGATTCGAGGAAAGGAAACTGATAATGCACTGTCTATTAGTGACGTCAGCAAGCACGTTTCAGGATGCTTGTCAAACGCGGTCGAGGCCAGCCTCTTCGAGAGAGTGAAAGCAGAACAAGCCGCTGACGAAGTTTGTCAAGCACTCGTAAAATTCAGCCGGAAAGGGTGGCAAAAATTCTCGTCTCTTCCGATGGTCTTGCGTCCATATTGGCAGGAAAGAGCCACGCTTACAGTTGCTGAAGGCGTGCTACTTAAAGGTATGAGGTTGGTCATTCCTCAAAAATTGCGCACAGAGGTCTTGATACGCTTGCACGAGAGTAACCTGGGAATCTAAAAATGCAGAGCTCGAGCCAAAGAGTCGGTATGGTGGCAGGGGTTGAGTTATCAGCTGAAAGCTCTGGTTACCGATGGCCGCGTATGCGCCGAGCAGACACCAAAAGCCAGAACCAATGATCCCGACAACCACTCCACAGCGCCCTTGGCAAAAACTAGGAGCTGATCTCTGCCATGTTCAAGGAAAATGGTATTTGGTAGTCGTAGAGTATTTTTTTAGGTACCCAGAGATTGCTTTCTTATCATCTACAACAAGTGTCACTGTCATTACGCACCTTAAAAGTTTCTTTGCAAGACATGGCATACCAGAAGTTGTTATGTCTGATACCGGAGCGCAATTTGTGTCGCAGGAATACAAGTTGTTCGCTCGCAACTACGGGTTTCGCGCTGTGACGTCTAGCCCAAGGTACCCCCAGGCAAATGGTGAAGTAGAGAGGATGGTCCAGACAATCAAAGGTCTCATTACAAAAGCGAAGGACCCATATCTTTCTCTCCTAGCGTACAGAGACACTCCGGGGCCACTTGAGAAAAGCCCTGCAGAACTTCTAATGGGCAGGCGGCTACGCACAACGGTGCCTGTCCATCCCACAAGCCTTCTGCCTCAGACGGTGAACCTGAGAAAGTTCAGAAGCTATGATACGACCGCTCGACAGCGGCAGCATAGGAACTTCAACCTTCGTCATTGCGCTACTTCGTTGCGAGCACTCGAACCGGGCACGGAAGTCTGGGTGACGGACAGCAAAGCAAAAGCGCGAGTCTTGCGACTTGCTGAGCGGCCGAGGTCGCGTGTGGTTAGAACTTCCACTGGTGTAGTTCTAGAAAGAAACAGGAAATCCTTAGTGCGCTTTGTTTCACAGCCAAAAGAAGGTGAGGATGAGGGAGACAGTGATGATTTTCCTCAGGCAGAAGATAGTCGGGTAGAAACGGAACAGAATTCTAATCGCGTTACAGACAGCATGGCGCCGGACGATCTATCTAGCCC
This sequence comes from Rhipicephalus microplus, assembly GCF_043290135.1. Taxonomy (NCBI): domain Eukaryota; kingdom Metazoa; phylum Arthropoda; class Arachnida; order Ixodida; family Ixodidae; genus Rhipicephalus; species Rhipicephalus microplus. Next base: position 182,321,992 of record NC_134703.1, on the reverse strand, counting down.
TTCCTTGCTGGGAACTGACCTTCCTGAATACCGAACGCGATTTGGTCGTCTTGTTCGACGGCCGGACCGCTACGGGTTCAGTAATTGACTGTATTGTTCTTGCGCAATTTTCGTTTCTGCAAAGTGTTCTTTCGCGGGCAGTGCTGCGAAGTTTGTTGCAACTGTCAGCGTATTGTTAAAGAAGGGGAGATGTGGTGATAGCGCCCAGGCGCGTCAAGTGTCCGCGTTATCTGGCGCTGTCGCCCGCAATTGTAAAGTGTCGTTTGTACGTGACGTCATTGGTCACATGAGTGTCTGCTATATATGTATGCTGATTGCATGGAATAAAGATGGACGTTATCTCGCGCGCATCGGAAGCGGCTCAGTCCCTTTCTCAGCTCCTGCGGCCGGCCGGGACGCGCATGGCCATCCGCTAGGGCGCAACACGACAAACGCACACTTAAAGACTGTAACATAGTCGGTCGCCCTTGGCACGTCACATTCACAATAGATCACTCAATACAAATGTACATTGCAATTCAATCTCACAACACATATAATACAGCCACAGGTAGAGGAATACAACACTCCGCTATATACTTCAAGCAATACAAATGTACAAAGGTTTGTCTTTACAACAATTGTACAATACTAAACATCAAATCACCGTAACAAACATTTTGAATCGCTCGACATACAGTTATGACACAGCATAACAAAACACAACACATTAAGGCTCAACACAGCCAAACGCATTCCGATTTGACCTCAGCACCTATCCTGAGTACTTCGAGCTGCACTTGCGCCCTTTCTTGCGGTGCTCTCTCGATCTCTTCTTATTGTTCTTGTTTCTGTTCCGATAAGCCATTTCCAACGACGGTATCTCAGGCGGCGTCTCAGCCATCGTTGTCCCTTTCGACACCGTTAACGGGTCATAACGTTCAACCGATCCTGTCACCCGCTTGTTCATGTCACGACATTGGGCCTGGCTGGCCGACTCTGTCACCTTGACACTGTCGGTCGGTTGAGGTCGTGCCAACGTAAGTCCAGCTGCCCAGCACGTGAACTCATTCAACACGATCATCTGCTCATTCACTGTCTCTTGCATCGCGGCTTCACCTTGGGCTCGAGTGAGATCCGTCACGGGGTGCTCCTCCACTGTATGTCGCAGTCGCTGGGTTGGCAAGGGCTCTATCTCTGGATCATTCGGCCTTCACGCCCCGTCGATGTTTCCGATGATGAGGTCGTACAGGAGGGTCGTCATGTATAGAGCAGTAGCTTTCCCGCTGAGGTACGGGGTTTCAACCTCAATTTCTGCTTCAGGAAGCATCCGAACCGTACTGTCAATTAGACAAACCGGTTTTGTTTTGCCTGCCAACTCACCTACCCATACAAAATCTCTCCGCACGATAACCGTGGATCTACCGGTGTCTCTTAACACCGTAATCTTCTTGCCCGCAACTTTTCCAGGCAGCGTTGGCATTCCCTTCGAAACACCGGTTGGCTGTTTTGTCATTACAGCACCCATAATAGGAAGTTTCTCCCCATTTTCAACTCTACGAATCCGTCGGTGACGGCATTATTATCGGATTTCAGTGCTGCTAGCACACAGGATACCTGGTGAGTTAGACTCGTTCCGTTATGACATGCGTCTGCTTTGTGCCCAGTCTGAACACACTTGAAACATTTTACTACCGCAGGGCTCATAAAGTTAGTACGACAGTTGTTCGCGCGATGACCCACTTGGTTACACAGAAAACATTGCGGAACACTCTCCGGTGCACGCTTCTTTTGTTCGGGTGCCGAAATTTTCGAGTCTTCGGGACACTCCTTCTCGATTTTGGCCAAACTAGTGCCACCTTGCGCTTCCAAGAATTGATCAGCTTATTCAAGCATGTCTTCAAGTGACTTAGCTCTCCTCTCTTTCAAGTACAGTGACAGGCTTGGGTGGCAACTAGTAAGAAATTGTTCTCTAATTAGGAGCTCTCTAAGCTCATCGTATTCCTGCGCTGTCCCTGAAAGTTCAATCCATCTGTCGAAATAATGGCAAAGTCGGGCGGCATACTGCGTAGCCGTCTCACCATCAGCTGGCTTTCCTATCCGAAATCTGTCCAGGAATCCTTCAACAGTAAATCTAAATCGCTTCAGTAAAGCAGCTTTCACCTTTGCATAGTTGGCTGCATCGGTCGGCATCAGCCTACCGTACACACTGAGTGCTTCACCACTCAAGCAAGTACTCAAAGCAGTTGCCCATTGATGTTCCGGCCAATTCTGGCTCCTCTCAATCGTCTCAAATCGGTGAAGGTATGCGTCAAGGCCGTCCTTCCTTTCATCAAAAGCTACGAGCAGCTTGCTTGGGTTCAAGCGGAAGCCGTGGTCTTCCCGTTCGCTGCTTTCAACTCTAGCTTGGACTGGAGTTTCACTTCGCTGTTGCAAACGGAGCCGGTCAAGCTCCATCTCGTGCAGTCGCTGCCGTTCCCTTTCCTCTCTTTATTCTTTCGCCCTCTCAGCTGCCAGTCTTTCTCTCTCCAGCTGCAACTTCAATTGCTGCTCTCTTTCTTCTCTCGCCCTTTCGGCTGGCAACTTTTCTCTCTCCAACTCAGCTGCTTTTTCTTCCATGTCCCTCTCAGCTGCCAACCTCTCTCGTTCCAACTCAGCTGCTTTTTCTTCCTTGGCTCTTTCAGCTGCCAACCTCTCTCTCTCCACCGCCTCTTTCTCCTTCTGGCTTACCCACTTCCGTAGTTCGGTGCCAGAAAGACCCATCTCCTCACCAAGAGCGACCAACTTTTCGAGATCCATTGTGTCTCGCAAATAAAACCTTGCCGCGTGCAAAAAATATCTGCCTAAATCAGTATATCTGAACACTCTCCTGCGCTCGTTAACGAGAACACCGAGCAACACACAAAATCGTTCCGATAGCACTATCAACAACTCAAGGCTCTTTCTCACTACTTTGGACACACTGTGCACCAAAAAGGTCCTGTCGCGGACGCCAGATTAATTGCCACAGGTCCCGTTAATTAGGGAGGCGATCGCTGGGCTAATTCCAAGAGCCGAAGTACCGGCCCCCCGAACCGCACCATAAAAGCGTTGACAATTTAGAAGTGGTCCTATTTGGTGCGCCAGCAGACGCTGGCTGTGGCCCAGAGAACAAGTCAAAGCCAAGAGTTCATAAACAAAACAAAATTATATTCTCAATTATGTCAGATCAAAACGATACACAAGTATGAACACTCCACAATAGTTGAATACAATGTGTCACCAACCAAACAACGTACTACGCAGTACAATCAGCCACACTCGAAACATTGGACACAGACAACAATACGCACTACAATGCAGTCACATGCATCGAACAACCAAGACACTTAAAGACTAAAGAGTTAGAAAACTTATTCAGTCCAAAGTTCTTGGAACAAAAGTCTGGATGATACTCTTCCGAGAATCACTCACTCAAAGTACAGCGTTGTTGTCGTTCCGCTGCCCCCGAAGTTTCTCTTCCAGGAAACCTCGCGTCTTCCATTGGCCGCTCTCCAGGCTCCAAACTTCTTCGCCGGAATCACGTTGGCTTCACACATGCAGCTGTTGCCACGCGTGTTCGCTCGATAGCGGTAGACACACACTCTTCCCTGTAGCTCGAGTCTTCACCCCTCAGGTGGAAATTCTCTTCTTCTCCTCCTTTGTCACGGAAGACAAAAGGCTTCGCCCACGAGGCGGAACATCCTACGCACTCTGGCGCACACATTCTTCTTCTCCTGCTTTGTCACTAAGGACGAAACCTTCACCGACAGACGTGGCGGAATAACCCCACGCACACTGGCGCTAACTTCCTTCTTCCCCTGATCTCCCATCTCCGCTGCTCAGTTAAATACCTTCCGCGCGCGATTCCAGAAAATTCTCATCATTACGTCGGCGCGATACGCAGCGAAGGCTGGGGAAAGCGCGAGACGGTACGAGGGCCGTCTGCGAAAGATGACGCAAACCTGCATCACCACACCCCTTTCCATCGAGAACGTTCCAGGGCTTGCTCGGCCGCCGATGAGAGGAGGTTCGTCGGCGAACCCACGCTTCTGAGGGAAGAGTAATGCACGCCCGGGAAGTCTTTGGATGCTTGTTTTCTTTTTTTTTATCGTTGACCTCGAGGCATCCTTCCGGCGCTTCGTCGCGAGAATTTGGCGGTGCGCCCTTTTTGAGTGCTCGTTTCGCGACACCATGTGCAAGCATGCCGAGAGTGCCAGCATCACAAGAAACCACCTGCGAAACCTGCAGCACTTTTCCACCCGATTGCACGACCACAGGCACCTTTCGAGCTTGTGGGAATGGACCTTCTGGGGCTTATGCTTTTGTTGTCCACTGGAAACTAAAAGAGTATAGACGCAACCCAATGCTTCACCCAATATGGCCAAAAAATCAAGTTACCGAGATACCCGTGGGAGGCCGCTACTTGTTGACGCGTGCACGCGCGATCACACTAAGAAAGCCGTGCATTCGAAGAAAAAGGTTACGAGGCGCCGCAGTTTCTTTGACCTGCCACCGTTCTCTGCTTAGCTTCCAGCGCTTTCGTCGGGACGAGAGAAGAGAGAGTACAATCGCAGCATGCGACGAATCTTTGTTACTCCACTCGCACTGGACGGATTTTTTAAATTTTTTTGCGCTGTTTAATTTGTGAAGCAATAAGCTCATCCATAGAGTTCACTCTACGATTACTTTAAAAAATGCTTCAGGGCCCCTTTAAGGTGCTTACCAATAGAAAAGATGTTGACCATATGCTTTTTTCCCGGCTAATAACGATGCATCGTTTTTGTTTGATCTTTTAGCGCTCCGCCTATCTGTTCCTGTGTTGCCCTTCTGAGCGAAGCCGGAAAGACACCCAAGAGTGTGTTGATTTGGTAGTAGACCCATAAGTGGCCATTCAGAAAAAAGGACAATATCATGGCTGTGTTCATTCGTCGGCTCCTTTGCGTCATCATAAGCAAAAACATTTTCTGCTTTCCTGTTTTAGGTACAGCCCGCATACGTCTTTGTGTGAAATTATTTTGATCTAATAAATGTTTATTAAAAATATACTTTCAATTTAGGAGTCCTAGAATGTTTTTAGTGCTACTGAAAAATGAGTTCGTCTTCTTTCAAAGTCGATATTGTTGCCGTAATTTCTTAGAAACGTAAAAGAGGCTGAAAAATCATAAAGGAGTGGTGCTTTTAAAAATGGGTATTTCACTTTCGAAAGACACCAAATGTCAAGGAACGAATGGTTACGACTGAATAGGCAGACCTGTCTTTCTCAAATCTGCGTTGGCATCCCCAGAATATAAGCTATAAAATTTTTATACGTGTACACCACATTGCACGTTGTCGCTTTTAGTACCAATTGTGTCCTAACTAGCCAGAACGGAATTGAAAGTGGTCCTTTTGCGCCTGTAAGCATAGCACTGGAGGAGGAGTGTTTTTTTTATATTGCTACGCTTGGTCCTTGTTCCGATTTCACTACATATACTCTACACCCTCCAACATGATCAGTGAGGCTCTGCGTAAACCACGCCTCAGTGTTCAAGATGCTTCGCGATTGAAGTAGATCAATTTCCCATAAATATGTGCAGAGCTCGAGCAGTCAAGCTTATTTCAGAGTTTGCGTTACTGCAAGTGATTAACCCCAAAAGTTTGACTTCTGTCTTTAAGGTACATTGATAGGATCTCGACCTGTACACCGAATCGTTTGAATTCGTCGCTACCGGTCAGGTCAGAATTGATTGGTGTTAACGGAAAATCCAGAAGAAGGTGCTACGAAAGAAAAAAAAGTGATAGCTTTGCGGCAAAGGCGAAGCAATGAACGCAATAGCAACAAATTGGAAGGTCACGCCAAAAAAGGCAAGATGATTGAAACGTGCCCCGCGTTTCTCACGCACAAATCACGTACGAAACGTACTCACAGGTACAGATGAACGTGAATAAGTATTTCAATTGTTACTTCGTTGTGTCTCAAAAGCGTGGCCTTTTCGCCTTTTCGCCAAAGATCGCAGTGACCTTTGTGTGCCCCGTAACTACAACAGAATCGTTCCTGTGCAAGCTAGACGCCAGCCAAGACGTATTATTCTCCCCACCGGGAGATATTAGCACACAAGAAATCTCCACTCCCTCCCTCTCCGCGGGCCAAAGTACGCGTGTGAGATGAGAGTCGCCACGCTGATAATGGTGAAAACGCGATAGTCCCCCTCCCCCCCCCCCCCAATATTCCCGCCAAAAGCGGTAAGTGGTAAAAATAAATAACTTGCCGCTTGAACGTTAAAGAAGGTACCCTTGGTGGCTCATTGGTTAACGCCTCGCATTCACGACGCGGAGGTCCCATGTTTGATTCCGCACACCGCAGTCTTTTTTCTGGACTCTTTTCTTCCTTGCGTTTTCATATATATAGATACGTATACATATACGGTGCACGACAACGACGCCGACACCCACGCTGACACCGGCGGCGAAATCCAGCTGAGAGTGCTCATATAATTGCTATCGTCTTAAAAAGGCAGTAGTTCTAGCAAGATGCAAGTCCGATGTTTCATTTGTGGGAAATATGAGCGCGAACATCCGACTGGTGCATGCGACCAAAGCAACAATATTGTACGTATTGCCGGTAGACTGAGCACAATCAGCAAGAGTGCAGACGCAAGGGCCTAGGCACAGAAAAACTCGCCGGTTGTGTCTTCATGAGAATTCGCACCTTCAACAGACGTCCAGGCTCCAGCCCACGTGATGCAAAACGAGATAGAAGCGCTCCCAGAAAAATAGGTTCAAACAGCCACAACAAGTCCTTCGTGCAAGTAATATTGTTTGAGAAGGCTGAATCTGTTCTACGTAACGCAGCCAGCAATAGTGTTGCTGTAAAACGTTCGCAAGTCCCGGCTACGGCATTAACGGGCACAATGACAACTCTATTTTTAGCTGATGGCAGTACCACTGAGACACTGGTAGCCAACGTACTTCATCTGGCCACAATACTTTTCATGGGCCGTTGTTGCAAAATGCCTGGATGACCCACTTTATGGTGTCAGCAACATGTGTTTCAATTCGCAGAGTTTTCTTCCGCTTCATTGTACGTCACTGTCATTGCAAAGCGGAGTGCAAGACAAAAGGCAGAGTCATAGCTGAACGATACTCCGCTTGTTTCAGCGGAGCGCGTTGATCCACCACCTGTTAAACAACGTTGCAGTAACTGTGAATCAAACAGAGACTTAGCTTGTAAGTCGCCTGTATGTACGCTCGTTGGCCGAGCTCGCTCCGCAGAGGAAACGAGATGAGTGGGCGAGCCGCTCGCTCCATAAAAACGCTGGCTGTGCCAGACTGTAGTGCATGCACAGTTGGGGTCTCGGCTCGTCCACTAGACCCGTCGGCCTCTATTATCCATATCACACAGCCAGCTTTTCCCGGAACGGCCGGAATACTATTCTGATTACAGCCTGACCGTGTAAAATCAAAGCAGCGTGTTTTTTTTTTCGGGCGAAAAGTGGCAGGAACCACGATCTGTATTTTTTTTTTTACTGTACGCTTCTTTGACTCATACTGGCTGCCTCAAAATGGGAATGTTGGAGGGCACTGCTGTTTAATGCGCAATATAGTGCATAGCCATCTTTACACGTGTTACATTTGAGATTCCGCGCGCTTTCGTTATCAACAGGAAAAATGAGCATGCAATTAGTATTTGTTCAAACTAGTACAGTCGGATGTCATTTTACATGCACGTGTTTGCCTTATTGGCATTTTCATAATTAGGCGAGGACTTTTGCACTTACTAACATACTTAAGACTAATTATTTATTGTCAATAAAGCTTAGTAGTGGCTCTTACAGAATTCTGTGAACAATATGCGCTAAGCCATAGTTTCGCGTAACGTCTATCTCTGTTTTTGTTTCCACTGAGTGATAATTGGCACACATTGTATATCGTCTGCAAGCTCACTGAAAAGCTATCTCGTCAATCATAAAAAGATATATTAAAACTAGTTCTATTTTATTTTATGTTTCTGTATTTACTGATAGAACTAATGTCACTTAGTAGAAAAAATAACAGGGCTTAGAAAAGCAGTCGTACCTGCGAGTATGCTCATCAGCGTAGTCTTCCCTGCTCCATTTTGTCCTAGTAGTATGGTCACTTGGGACTTGTAGGTTGTCATGTTCACGTTATTTAGAGCAACAGTGTCACCGAAGACCTAGAGTTAGAAAGCAGCATAACAAATTATACGGCACCACTACGTCAAGCACGCCAGTGATGTAAAAAGTATGAAAAATAGTGATGCTGTCGATAACGCTGACATCAAAATATACGAAGACAAGTTTTCTTCCCGAAGCCGTATAAACGGGGCAGACTAGTTGATAATGAGCGTTGCTGTCAGTTTCATGCTGGAGGTTTCTTTGATAGCATAGCTGTTGAACTCGTGCTATGGCCGGCGTTAGTAAACCAACACATCAGCGGCTACGTGTCGCTGAATGCGGGCATGTGCAAGGGTGCCTCGATGCGCGCGCCCCCGCTCAGGGCGCTGCCACCTTTTTTACGGCTTCCTCTGCCATTGTAGCACCTGCAGCATCTTCGCCAAACTGTAGAGCTCACGTGCCGTCTTTCTTCGGCATGTTTTGTCTGCATGTTCAGGTCCGTATGGCTACAATCATTCGCGTTAAGCTAATGGGCCACGAGGTGCCAGAGCGAAACCTGTTCTGCCATTGTAGTGCCTGCAGCGTTTTCGCCATGCTGTAGAGCTCATGTGCTGTCTTTCGTCAGCATGTTTTGTTTGCACATAAAGTTCCACATGGCTACAATCATTCGCGTTAAGCTAGTGGGCCATTGCGCGCCAGAGCGAAGCTGTATGCAGTCGAGGGGATAATGGCGGCTGCCGCTGATGTCTTCGCTCTGAGCGGAGGTCTGGGCATCAAGACACTCTAGCATATGCGAAAGTGCTCGTATACCAAAACGCATAGCAATGCAGACAGTATTACATCATCATTATCATCATAATCATAATCATAATTCGCTTGACTATGTCGGGTAAAGACCTCTAACTTGTTCCGAAAATCAACTTGGTCCCATGCTTGCTGCTGCCACGTTATACCCGTAAACAGCTTTATCTTATCTGTTCAACTAACTTTCTGTCAGCCCCTAGAGGCTTTTTTTTACTTGAACACACTCAGTTGAAAGTCATTACCAGTGGTTATCCTACCTACGCTCTACGTGTCCGGCCCATTCTTCTTCTTGGTTTCGACTACAATTCACGATCCATCTGGCCGTCTTGCTCGGTGGAGCTTGCGCTTGCTGCATTGTGACATCGCAGTTGCGTATGGGTCTGCTGTGCGCAAACACGAAGATGCTGACGCCCTTTCTCGAGCACCTGTATGGCCTTATGATAAGAACTTAGAGAATGTTGAAGGCGTTCTCGGATCCTTCCAGTCATGCTGAGTCTCCTAAGGTTACACCTGTCCTGATGCTTTGAATCGCTCGCTGCATCGTACGTGATTTTAGTGGTACGCTATACGTATGTCTCCCGGTTTCTGCTCTGTAACTAAGTACCAGTAAGATGCAGCTGTTATATGCCTTTCTTGAGAATTAGTGCTAAACTGCTATTTATGAATACTAGTAGACTACCTTACCACTCAGCGCTCGATAATATTCGGCCAGATGTTCCTCAAATTCGGGACTTTCAAACAACTCAAGCACCTCGATTTTTATATTTGTTGACAGGGGACCTCCAAGGGTAACTGACGGGATTCTGAGAGAAGGCAAACGCGTAAGAAGGTAATTTAATGGGCATAAAGTTGAGTGGGCCTTGAGATTCAAGGGTCCCCAACAATTTGTGATTGTCCAGGAAAAGTAGAAGTAGGGGACCCATTGTGCCTATGCAGATATGTAAACTGGGTCGTGATGAAACATTTCAACAGAAAACAGACCCTAGAAGTCGCCAGTTTAATATCCCGCCCACCCCGGCGATTGCCATTTGACTATAGTGTCTGTGACGTCATGTGCAGCAAGGAGCACTGCCGTCGTCTTCTACCATAGTTTGAGCCGCTGCCAATTCTTCAATACCCGTGTCATTCCCAGCTGAGATCTCAAACATTACGATTTTACGCGTAGCCCAAGGCAGAACAAAATACTTTCTCGAAATGCAGACGCACGCAAAGCTAGCTGCTTGTTCCGTCGCGGCTTGCTAGTGTGCCATTGTTGCCCGACTATCAGGCCACTCGCATGCTTGTAAAAATGTTAAAAAAACAGGTATTGATGTAATGCGCTAAACATTTGCCAGCCTATTTGTGAATGCAGAGTATTAACCAGCATAACACAGAATATGATTGAAAATTAGATGTCATGGCCTCTTTAAGAAGTTTAAAGGTATAACATGGAATCAACAGAGGACCAAGTTGACTGATGAAACATGAGAGAGGCTTTTGCTCTGCTGTAGGCAAAGTCAGATTGATAATGAACAATCGCTTTCCTTATTTACCGGGGCACTGTTGTACAGTCCCACTTTTTGTAGAACAATTACAAAGTTAGTTACAAAGCATCGATTACATAACACTTGTATACAGATAAGGGTCCCTGAGTATAAATACCGAAAACAGGAAGTGAGTATACATCTGAATCTCCTCTCTACTTGCTTCAGTAATTCAATCCACTTATGTGCGTAAAATTGTACACGTGGAATGGCTTTCGGTACCAGTTATTCAAAAAAACTATCATTTTACAAAGATTCCCGCTGCAAGAAGGAGTCCTTAGTATCAACGTCCGGCTCTTATTTCGCACGTGTTATTTAGGTTGACGCTTGCACTGGGGCCTGCTTTATATAATTAACTTGCCCTTACCGATAAAATTCATTCTGCATCTTGAAATATTAGTAATGTAATAATTTTTTTGTCTACTGGTGTGCCCATGGGTTATTATCAAGCATTTTTTGAAACGGATAATATACTTCACTGCAGATTAATAAACGTCGGAGCCAATAGCTGAATAACAGGTATAACAGCAGCAGTGAAGCCTTCCGTTCAAGACATGTCACCAATCTCAATGAATTCGTCCTATGTTTGTCAAAAACCTCTTCCAAATTCTTGAATTTGATGCGATTCTTCACGGTTTTGTCGGTAACCATCCTACAATTTTGTATCGGCAGTGCATTGAAAATTTTTACTTCGTTAGTGGCATCAATCATCTGCCTATTTTCAACGAAAGCTCTAAAGACCACTTGTGCTGGTTTTCCATACCAATCGCTGCTGAAAGATGTAAATTGCCACAATAAAAAATCTAATTCAAAGCAGGAAGCATTCTATTGAGCAAGGTCGTCTTCAGAAGCTTGCGTGCTCCTAAGCTTACCTTGACCAATTTCTTGCACTCTATTACAACATCCAGTCTTGGCAAAGGCTCGAAGCGTGCTGTGTTATCATTGTCATTCATATTAGTACCAGTCACGGTGAGGGCAGGAGGAAACCAGTAAGTAGACTGCAAAAAAGTGCACTCAAGCCATCATAAGATGGTTCCAAAGCAAACACAGGGGTTTATGCCGCTTTAAACACTCCCCCATAAGTTCCCGCCTTAAACACTCCCCAAACTTGCTGAAGCATCAGCAATTTTGTTGTCATGTAAACAGACATACGCATGAATGTTTTAATATCCATGGAAGACAGGGGCAATGTTGCAATTTTGAAAGACTCTTCATTATATAAATGAAACCGAATAGAATTTAAAGCATTCTTCTTTAGGTCTGTAACGTAACACTGGTGAGCTCGGTCATTCTGCCAAATTTCAAGAAACCCAACTGTTTCGTCCTCTAGAGTCGATCATGAAAGACAACAGTGCTATTTTGAGACATGATTATTCAGTACAAATGCTCTAGTCGTTCACATATTTATTCATTCAAGCTTATTGCACTCAAAGCCTTCTGTGTTATGCATTTTATGAAAAGCAATGAATCGGTTTATTCTCGCAGAGCCAATTTTATTGCAACCGTTAAACTTTATTCGGTCCATAATTGCGTACTCTTAATACTGCAGCTGGCCAAAATATATGACAACGAGGAAAACGGAATGTTCGCAAACAACATTGCACTACTCCAAGTGTAAATACATCAGTTGGTATCGGTTAGCAACTCAAGCATTTGTAATACATGGCAGCCTGAGAGAGTGTGGACTCAAGGAAACTGCAAAATCTCCTAAGACCCTTGAAGAGTGTCTTCAAACACACTGCCACGTCGCGCAAACAAGTTTACGCGCCGGGCCTTATTTATATTGTGAGCTCTGACTACGTGTATTTCAACGTCTCCATCTGTATATCCAGATCGTTGCGACGTTTTTCTTCGTCCCATGCACTGCGCAGCTTTTGCCTCGGGCAACTGCGTTAAAATACTATGTCGCTGTCGTGCCACGCATCTTCTTCTGAGTAGTGGACTATGCTCTTATTTGCACGTCCTCTTGCTCTACCGGTCGCCCCTGCAGCTACATTTTCGTCATCGATTTCACTCACTGACACCAGGGATAGAATAGAACAACATGCCCACTTTCCACGGCTACTTCCTCCCCGCCAGCTGCGCCTAACTACACCGTGAGTACACCACAACGAAACCTTCAGGTATTCCATGGCCTTCGCGGGGAAGATGTCAAAAAGTGGCCCAACAGTTAGACAAAATTAGGGTTTGTCATCGTTGCAACAAGGCAGACAAACTGCACTATGTCTTACACCTTTTTCGAAATGTCTGCAGTATGCTCTTAAGCAGCCAAACGGAAAGCCACCATCCGGAAGAATTATATCCTATACCGAAGACATGCTGGCGCTTTGTCGCTGTGCCGAGAGTTACATGATGGATGCCTACCACAGGCGGCAGGTACTGAACAATGTCAACTTTGTCGCCTTCAACGCTCTCGTGATTCAGATTCTCAATAAGGTTGCAGCCGTCATCCCCACCTACCAACGTTTCTACGTGCTCTATTTTGTGCGCCTTCCACAGGCCTCCTGTGACGATCGCTTTACCAGAGAACCTTCATTGTGTGCTCTTATCCACGCAATTGTTCAACAACTTCCCTGTATTGTTCCAGGCGGCACAGCCATTTCAGTTTTCTGCCCGTTTCCTCTCAACCTGCTTAACATTATCATGGGCGAACGGGAAATAATGACAAGTATCGCATGGGCCCCTTCTTATAGGCCCTTTCGTGACCTTCAGTATGCCGAAGTTCTGTTACGGGCCCCTGCAGCAGTTCTTCTGCCGCTGCGGACATTGTCTGTGATCATTCGGTCTTGGTGGCAGCCCAGGCGCCATTGTAACTACACTACTCTACCTGGAGTCCTTCCCACCCCGTTTGTTTTACTGTGGCATACGGGGCCGTATATCCCGCTTCTGCCGTCGCCATCATCACTGCTGACGCTATCTCCCTTACCGTGTATCAGTTTTTCAAAGCAAGTCCACATAATAAGAATTCAAGTACATGCACCCACGCAACGTAAACATGCCTTCGGTAAGCCCGTGTTCTTCTCCTGTTGTGGCGGTAAAAATTAAAGATGGCTCTGTGTGATCTTGCGTAGGATATAGGGTGCTCAGCAAAATTACCCATAAGGGCGTCTGCCTAGACTAGGCGTTAGATTGACGAAGCTCTTGATACATTACAAGATGCCGAGTACTTTTGAAGTCTCGACCTATGCTGTGGTTATTGGCAAATCCCGATGCACAAGTCCAATATAAAGAGCGCTACCTTTGCCCCTTCTGGTAAACTCTTCTAATTCGATATAACGCCTCTTGAACTACGTGATGCCCTTACGACATTCGAACAAATGATAGGAACGCTACTCCAGTGATTAAAATAGAAGACAAGTCTTTGCTACCTGAACGACCTCGCCATCTTTCATTTCAGCTTCTCACAGTACCTGGAACAACTGGACGAAGTTCTAACGTGCCTCGCTAAGGGTGGTCTCCAGCTCAACACTAATTGAATGCCTGATATGTGGGGTTTAATGTCCCAAAACCATTATATCATTATGAGAGACACCGTAGTTGAGGGCTCCGGAAATTTTGACCACCTGGTGTTCTTTATTGTGCACCCGAATCTGAGCACACGGGCCTCAGCTGAACACTAAGAAGTGTTGATTTGCCGGTATCTGCATCAAGGTGTTAGTGAACGTTGTCACTTAGCATGGCATTGAGCTCGATTCCGTCAAGGTGGCCGCAGTACCCCATGTCCCTACACCAATCATACCTACAGGCGGCTTCCTTCACTGAGCAATGTACTTCTGTCGATTTCCAAGTGATTTCGTTACTATCGCAGCTCCTCTTCACAAACTCCTGACCATGAGCGCGCCCTTTGTCTTGTGGAATGATTACGAGGTCACTTTTCGCAGTCTCAAGCGAGTCTTCAGGTCGTGGTTAGTGCTTCGCCATCTCGACCGTGCAGCATCCATTCGTCTACACACCGATGAATGTGGACATGGAAACGTAGCTGTCCAGCTTCAGCGAAACCACGCTTCCGTAGAACAAGTCATGGCCTACACGAGCCGTATTCTTTCTCCTGCCAAGCCAAATGGCACCATTGCTGAACAAGAATGTCTCACTATCATGTGGTCCACGCAAACTTTGCTGCCTTATTTATACGGCCAGCATTTCACAATCACCCCTAACTGTCATGCTCTCTGTAGGTTATCACGTCTCAAGAATTAGTTGGGATGGCTCAGCTGTTAAGCGTTTCGTTTGCAGTACTGTGACTATAGTGCCACATATAGGTCGGGTCGGCCCACCAAGATGCTGACGCTTTGGCGTGCGGCCCACTCTCGCCAAGCGCCCAAGTGCAGCCTACCATTCGTTCGTCACCAACAAGCTTACTGATCTAGCAGGTGACCGTTAGCGCTAAAAAGTCCGCTGTTTCGGCAGACCTCGTTTCATCTGTATATCTCACCTTGCTCCAACATGAAGATACTTACTGTCTGCCTCGCCGCCACACGAGCTTATCTTGAGCTCCAAACAAGCGCTTACGGTGACAGCTTGCACGTTTCAAATTCAAAATGGATTATTACGCTGGCAAATTAACTATTCTCTAGGGGACCAATAGGTCCTGGCCATCCCTCACTCACTTCATCTCCAGGTTTTCATGACGGCGTTTGATGACGACGCCACAGCTGGCCACTTAGCTTTTGACAAGACCTGCGACTGCATGAAGACTCACTGCTTCTGGCCTGGCCAATCCACTCACTGCTTCTGGCCTGGCCTGGCCAATCCGAATGTTGCCATGTACGTCACTTGGCAGGGCCAAAAGCGTAGCACATTTCTTCCCACACGGCCTTTTCAACCTTTCCCAAGTCCGTCGATTACCTTCGAATTCTTGGGCATAGACATATATAGGCCCCTTCCGCTTACACCCGCCGGTCACCGTTAGATTGTTACGGCAGTCCATCAGTTTCCTCGCTATGCTTCCCTCATTGAAGCGAAAAAGTGAAATTTGATGCAAAGACACTTTCATTGCATTCTTCTTCTTGGCTTTATGGAAATACCATCTAATCCGCTCTCGCAAGCCACTGCTCGGTGCCACAGTTCAAAGAAAAAAGGAACTACTATGACCAGTCTTGTGGACTGAAGGAAACAAAAAGTTTTCAAGAAAAGATGAAAGCTCACCAGTGTTGAAGATTGCATGCATTAGCAACATTGAAAAGATGAACGAAATAACATAGTGCGCAGTCTTCCAGGCGTACTTGTATAGTGCCCCATATTCAACAGACAGTCATGAATCATGTAGTTATTGCAATAATGCTACTTCAATAAAAATTTCTATGTGCTTTAAACAGTTTAAAATACTACACCTAAGCGTGCGTGGCATTAGAAAAAAACAAAAACTTTGTGGCTTGTATGTCTCGATCACCCACAGCTTTGGTATATATTGTAATGTACATAGAAACCTTGCTAACACAAGCGGAAAAACAGCCACATTTCCATGATTACTCATGTAATGGTCCCTTGCGGTCAAACGGTAGAGGTACTGGAGTAACAAGTTATGTTTAAGCGTCATTAAAGCATGAAATCATTTTGTTCAGTAATAAGCAACATTGAATGTATGTTGCTTCATTTACAAGAACTGATCGTTGCAGTGTTTGATCGTCTACCAATAGGGAACAAATTAGATTTATTTTGTGTGTAATTTGTTTTCGGTTTCTATTTTCGATGCCTCTTGTAATAATGGGTATGTTCACACAAATATGTTATCAAGCTATACCGCAAGTAACCCTTGCAAAAATCAAACATTGATTTGCATGCACCAACCTTATTACGCAACCCGCAAGTATAAAAAATATTGCTCTTCATTTCAGATGCGTGTAACGAACATTTACTCTCAAAGTGGTTTGCCGGACTGCTAACAGCTGACGTAAGACATAATTCACCTTTTTTTTTGCTTACTGTTAAATATGCAAGTCCAATGCAAAACCACAGTGAAAGCTTTAACTTGCAGCGTCAGTGCTACATTCTTAGGCGTGTTTCACTTTTATATTGAGACAATCAACTGGACACCCGTGATTGAGCAAAAAGACCCTAACGCAGCGTACAAGACAATTGTGAGAAATTTAGATTATGTTATACTAAAGCATTTCCAACGACCTTGCGAAACCGATAACACAAACGTGCAAGATGACTGCGCAGGCGGAAATGTTGTAGGCCCGCGTACTCAGATTTGGGCGCACGTTAAAGAACCCCAGGTGGTCGTAATTTCCGGAGCCCTCTACTGCGGCGTGTTTCATAATCATATGGTGGTTTTGGGACGTTAAGCCCCACATATCAATTGAAATAGCCGCGCATTGATCAGAAGCTACTAAAGATGAATCCAGCAGAAAACAATATCTCTACATTTTTGTTTAATCACGAAGATGAACACGTTACCAGATTTGCCAAAATACCGAAGTTGAACCGCGACTTGAAGCGTGCATGGGAGCCATATTTGAAGAGTTGTTTACAAAATACCAATATCCCTAGGAAGGTGTGGGACCCGATTAGGAATTTAATGTCGCAAAAAAACAAGTACCACCACTACGTTTTCAGAGTAATGCACACATTTTGCCTGAGAGTGATGCAGCTAATAAGAATAATGATAGCTTTGTGACCACTGCAGAAGACAAAAGTGGTGGCAATATAGCCCCGTGTGTCACATTAGTCAAATACGGGCCTGCAAACTTCATTTTGTTATCTCCAATGCCATCAGAGGAAGCAAAGCGATTAATAAACACGGTTAAGAGTAACGTAGCCGGTGGCGTTGACAAGATCAAGACAACTCCACTGAAGTACGTAGCCAATAATATAGACTCAGTAATCGCTTATAATTGATAGAATGCTCAAAACTAGCAATTTTAAGACCGCCCAAAATAGCGAGAGTATGCCCTTTCTTCAAGAGAGGTGATAAAAAAATTACCATGCAGGCCAATATCTGTTCTTCCTGTTCAATTTAAATTATTTAGGATGAAATAAAGATACGATTGAATAAATTCTTTGATGAGCGGAATGTGGCCAGCAAGGCCCATTATACTTTTCAAAAATAAATCTTGTGAAGTCGTTCTACTTAATATGGAACCACAACAACTTACAAACATCGAGCATAGGCTTCACTAGGTTTGTCCTTATACAATAAGGAGGCGTTTCATTCGGTATGTGATGAAGCAGTAACGGGTAAACTTAGCAAATGAAACGAACGTAGTGAAGTTCTTCAGTTAGTGAAACACTATCTGACGCACCGCCATCAATATGCTTTAATAAACAACAGTGGACATACTCAAACACACAACACGTGTACCGCAAGAATCAATTATTGCTTGGCCCTGTATCGTGCACAATTTATATAAACGACCTGTATGATATCCCATGTCCTTCACCCCACCGCGGTGGTTTAGTAGATAAGATACTCGGCTGCTGACCCGAAGGTCGCGGGATCGAATCCCGGCTGCAGCGGCTGCATTTCCGATGAAGGCGGAAATGTTGCATGCACATGTGCTCATATTTGAATACACGTTAAAGAACTTGAGGTGGTCGAAATTTCCGAAGCCCTTCACTACGGCATCTCTAATAATCATATGGTGGTTTTGGGACGTTAAACTCCACCTATCAATCAATCATTTCCTTCGCGTTAGGTATGCATTCAGATGACACTAACAAGTTTTTCAGTGGTATATTCATACCAGAGCTTCAAGACCAGGTTAATAACTACTCACAAAAGTTGTCAGGCCTAGTTTATATAAACTTCAAATTAATAGATTAATATTTAATACATTCATTTTCCGCTCGTAATTATAGTACAACTGTATTATTTGAGGTCCAAGGGATAGAGCAGGTCACCTGTCAGAGGTTTTTGGTATATGGTTATTGAAGGCTTAACACACGCATGTAAAGAAATTCTACGAAATAACTCAGTAGAAACGTTGCATATTCACGCAAGCTAAGCCCGGTCTTATCAAAATGCTCACAAATAGTCGTACTCTATTCTACTGTAAAATGACATACTACGTTTTGCTATGACGTACTGCCAAGCAAACAATAAAAAATGCATAGTTCTTCAAAGGAGACTTTTGTGGTCATTCGAACAATTCTGTGGCACTTTCAGGGGCTTGAAAACTAAAATACTCATTGAAAAGGAGGCAATACTGATGGTAACCAAACTTTATCACTTCAAACTTCTGGAATGGGTTAAATAAAACAAGCCACAGGGGTTTCAGAAGTTGCCTGATAATATTCATCATACCATGCAGAAATCTCGAAAGTGAGGGCAAATTATACCAAGCAATACATTCAGTGTGAAATACCTCCAATGTCAAATAGTTTGCATGGCCTCAAATATTTCATTCCTATACATTCTAACACCAATATCAAGTCCACATTAAGGCAACCTCATATCGGTACGTGCGTACAGCTGGCCTTTGTTTGTTGTGCGGGAACATTTTACTCTTAGGGGGCGGCGGAGATTTGTGCGGTTATTTGAAGAGCGCAAAAACAAACAAACGTTCGGCTTGATAGTGACTGATGTGCTGAAAGCCGGCTAATATTTACTCTCACTTTATTACCGTGACAAGTGGTGGAGGTTCTGAGTACGAACCTTTTTCGATATTTGAATTTCACGATGGGTTCCTACCACCAATCCTATGATTCCTTAGAAAACCAGCTACTTCAGCGCAGTCGCAGCTTGCTACGACTACCTCAAGAGTTGGGCCCATTCAGCTCAGCAAGAATGAGAACCACAACGACTAGTCAGACGCAAAAAAGTGACGTAAACTTCCTGACTGCCATCATGAATGTGGTTCATGAAGCACGTGTCCCGAAGTCCTTTTATGATGATGTGTTTGAGCTTGTGAACGCTTGAATAGACCTCTTCGACTGAGGCACAGCAGCCAACAAGGAAGACGAAAAAAAAAACCGCACAGGTCTACTTCACCCTCGAAGAACATGCTCGCACTGTCATGAAAATTATGGGAGCTCTTTGAATACCTGGCAAGAATTCTAACTACAGCTGCACGAGGCCTTCAGGATTCTTAAAAGCAATTAGAAAGTCAAGCGGGTGTTACACAGATGAATTCACAAGACTAAATAAAGAGTGGCTATTTTTGTTGAGAACACATCGCACTTGTTCGGACGCTGGGACAAAGAAAGTCCGTCTGCTAATGCGCTAGGTTGAAGAGCATGCACAGGCCCCCTTCTACTGTCGCTGAGTTCGCTGGAGTGACGACAATGGAACGGGTGCTTCAACAACGCTCCCTTCAGTTCGAGCGCGAAGATAATGTCACCGCCGTGTCATCGTTCACCGGTGGACATGAGGTAGCGAAACACAGGGAGCTTGTGCGGAGCATTGTCCGTGAGTAGCTTGAAAATGTTCGTCACTGTGATGAGTGAAGAAAACGACAACGACGGAAGTGCGGGGCAAGGCGCGTGTAATGTGCGCGCGAGTGTCAGCGAATCAGCTGATGACCTGTGGTGGCCCATAGAGGTGGCGTGCCACGATTGGGCCACGGGCGACCATCACGTGGCAGTGGGCTTTGTGGCTGGGGACGAGCCGAAGCAGCGGCAGACGGGAGACAGCGGGCCGAAGCGTCGGACGCAGGCGAGCCAGGTTCCGGCCAGGGAACGCGGTCGTCCACACTGCTGCCGTCCAACCACCAGCTGGGGCGGCATTGCCGGCACGAATACTGCATCTCGGGGCGCTGCCAGGCCTGCTATTCTCTTCCTTGTCGAGGGCATCGCGGATCTCGGCGAGGCGTCTCCACGGTCAGCCGTTCGACACAGCGATGAACGTGGCCTGGCTAATGGTCACGGTTGCGTCGAGCATCGCGTCTCGGCGCACGCTCTTCGCTGGACGGGCTGGCCATGCCCCGCATGGAGCATCGCGTCTCCGATGCGGGTTGACTGCTCCGTGGCCGCACCCATGCCATCAAGCGCCGATGTCTCCAGAGCGTCGCACATCGGCAAGGGACGAGCGAAATGTTCTGCCGGGCGAGACGCGGGCGTGTGTACGGAGGATCATGGAGCCGGGCAAGGTCCAGGGTGGCCGAGGATTCAGATGCCAGGGGAGTTGCTGGCTGAATCGAGGATCGCCGAGCGGTGCCGAGCCGTACCGAGCGACGCGCCAGACTTGGACGTGGGCCACGAGCTCATGAGCTGCAGTGTGCACCCGAGGGTACCTGGCGGTGCCCTGGCCAAGAAGGAACGTGGGAAAAAGAGCTCGAGGGTTGAGGCCACGAAGGCAAAGGAAGCGGTGCGCCGCTCGAGAGGACGAGTTCCTGGCAGCGTTCCTGAGCCGGACGTGAGACCCGTACGTGTCGGCCAGGTCGAGCTCCGGTGTGTCTGTTCAAGGTCCAAGGCCGAGACCTGCCGAACGGCTCCTGCCTGGGTGCAGTGGCCGAGAGCATGTTCGTGAAAGAGGCCTACCGCGTGTGGTCGTCGTGAGCCGTGGCCTGATCCTGGACCTCCGGAGTTGCGACCCTGACTGCTGGGTTGGCCGCGACGTCCGACTCAACGGCGCTGCACACGGTAGCGTATCCGTGCGCCGTCAGCCGTTCCACCCATGCCATGAAATAAAAAGTTCATGTTAATCCTTTCTCGTCCGCTATCAACATAGTGACGAACGTCCTTAACCATTACAGTCACCCTACCCCTCAACCGACTGCTACTTTTTGGAGACATTTCGTAATGAGATCAGGAACGTACCGTAGCCATTAGTGACAATGCGAACGGAAGCCCCAACACAAAGTTACGCTGAAGCGCAATAGACTCCTCAGCCCTCAATAAGACATCGCTCGTCCTCCTGTCTTCCTGCACTGTCGTGACAATTCCCTGCTGCAAGCTCTAATGCCTATATGACTTCGAAATCCCACGCGAAGCAACCCGGAAGTCACACGTGGGGCCCACCTCTGATAACAGGCCGCTTTTTCGCCACTGTGTTGAAGAGGACCACCTCTACCGCCAGTGCCGTTATCCAGAATGTGTCTTGTTAAGTTTGCCGCAAAAAAACCGCGCGTCTGGTGCTGCGCACCAGACACGCTAAGAAGTGAGCTCAGGGCGGGCGGCACGTGAGCATGCAATAAAGAGGGAAGAACGAGGTGTTCAACAAGGGTAACGCGGGTGTTGGCTCCTTCGTAACATATTGGCGCCCAAAACCCGGGAGAAGTTCGACATCCTCAGCACCGAGACGTTTTCAGGATGGACAAACTACGACGCCATAGCCGCATCATTCGCGGTGCCATGACCCGACTTCTGTCCGAAGACACCGAAGACCTCCTGCGCGATATATCACCGTCTAACGCCGACTGGCAGGAAATCCTTGACGGGCTCCGCAACAAAGATACACATCTTACCCATCTGGATAAACAGATTGCCGACGTCTTCGATGGAGAGGAATTTGATGAAGAAGTCAAGGGCCCTCTCGATTACCTCAAGAAGATCGGGAAGGCCATTAGCAGGCTTCAATTTACAGTGAATGCGCGTGCAATGGTTGGCTCTACCATTCACGAAGACAACCAGTCGGGGCATGCGGGTACGAGTGACTCATCCAGCCACTCCATGGGAGCTGCCCACTCGGACACTACTGGCAAAACCCTCGTCAATCACAGTAGGGCACGTGCACCAAGCTAGCGAGTCGCGCTGCCAAAACTTCAAGCGCCCGTCTTCAACGGCAAGAACCGTGAATGGCAGGGGTTCTAGGAGCATTACGAGGCGACCATTGACACGCTCCGGCATTGAAAAGTTGAAGTACTTGAAGACGTACTTTCCAGCACTGTGAAGTAGCCCATTGAAGAAATGCCGTCAAGGTGCGCACCGAAAGTTTTGGCTGAAAAGATGTTCTCATTGACGACCACAATGACAGCCTTCTAGCCATCGAGCCAATCGAAAGATCATTGCACGTATCAAGGCTACGGGACCTCTACGAGCAGATACACTTCCGGACCAGCTGTTTGGAAAGCCTTGGTATGCCGTCTTCCGAATACGCGGTTGTTCTGCAGCGGGTTAGGATGTGCTCATTACCAAAGGGCCTGGTGATCCAGTGCCGAAGGCGCACAAAAACCGACACAGATGTCGTGAACGCTGTAGTCCAGTCGAGAGATGCGCAAGTGAAGGCAACCCTGAAGTTCCTTCAAGTTAAAGTCAAAAGCATAGAGGTGAGTCGTGCGTCACGTGGGAAATCCGCTTCAGCGAGCCCGTCACCAAACGGTAATAATACTGTGAACACCGTGACGCCACTTTATCTGCCGTCAGCATTAGCACTGACAGCACGCTCATCATCGGCAGGTTCGAATTAAAAACCTATACAGACAATATGTCCGCTCTGTGGCATCTCAGGATGCATTACGTGTAACTGTTGGGTCACGCTCTCAGCGGTAAAGGTTCAGCGATATTCCAACGACATTCGACGAGATTTCATATGCGGAATCAAGGCCACATTACTCGCAGTTGCCGAACCGCACCCTGGCTTAAGTGCGACCGATGCTTCAGACGCCACATTTCTGCTCTGTGCGCGATCTGGGGCCAACGAGCAACCGACAGTCCACAGTTGACTGCAACTGATCACCTAGATGTGACCTCACAGCGAGAAAAGTGCGTAACGATGACTCCTGCAAGTAGCACGCGCTCGTCGGCTGTGTTTCTCCAAACAGCCACAGTTTGGGCGTTCGGAACCGGTGGGTGCGTACCAGTGCGACTGCTGCTTGACACCGGTAGCCACTGAACGTTCATTCGTAAAGACATATCGCAGCAGCTTCATCTATCTTGAGCTGGAACCGAAAAGGTGGACGTCTTTACGTACGCCGGGTCAAATCATTCATGACATTACCATTGCTGAAGTGTAAACGCCATGCTATGTGGATGTATGGAGCCTATCGACGTCGATCTTCAAATTCTGGAGGTGCCAGAGGTCTTCACCGTAAATGGTCCGACGTTAGAGCTGAGCGTTATGGCGATGATGTGTGACTGCAATCTGGCATATACTGATGCACCTGTAGGGGACGAACCCCAGGACTTCATTATAAGCGTTTTGATTGGCTCAGGCCACTACTAGAGAGTAGTGAAGAGGCGCGTCGAAAGACCATATTTGGCTGGGTCATTCAAGGAGTGGGTGCTAACTTAAAGCATGGGCTGTCCTCGCGTGACATCAGTGCCACTGCCTTGTCCCTGGATTGTTGCGGCACCTTGTGCACTGGAGTCCTACCTCGTGACCCATCAGACCTCTGGCGCTTGGACACCATTGGTATCACTGACAGACAATACGACGTCAGCAAGCACCCAGCACTCATCCATAGTGCAGTACGCAAGAGTTCAGAACGCAACAAGGTACCGCTGTTGATCAATACACCAGGTCTCACGTCGTGTATGAACCGAAGTGTGGCTGAAACCAGGCTCAAGCGTCAGCTTTAGCAGTTCGAGCATCACCCAGAGGTTCAGCAGGAATACCATGCCACCATCAGCGATTACTTAAAGGATGGGCATGCGAAAAGAGTAGCGCTGTTAGCCCCTCTTGGACACACTGTCTACTACGTGCCTCATCATGCGGTAGTCCGACGAGAGGCCGTGACTACAAAGGTTCGTGTCGTAATCGACGCCTCGTCACATGAATATGAAGAACCGTATTTAAATGGCATGTTTGATAAAGGCATCAAGTTGTGTCCTGAAATTCTGCCGTTGCTCGTGTAGTTTAGGAACAGTGGCTTCGTTCTTACTGCAGACATCCGAAAGGCATTCCTCCAGATATTCATCTGACCAGAAGACCGAGACACGCTTCGTTTCCTGTGGATTGACCAACTATCGTCCTCTGACCATCCCATCTCAGCAATCGTCAAATGGCACATGACCCGGGTTCCGTTCGGAGCGTCTTCTAGCCCATTCTTGCAGTCGTCAACCCTGCAGCACCCCTCGAAACATCGAAGACGAAATATCCCGACATTGCCACCAATCAGCAGCCTTCATTCTACATTGATGACTTAGTCATAGGTGCGTCTTCTGAAGAAGAGGCGTTGAATATTTACATGGAAGTGAATGTTTCCTTGCCTACGCCCGACTGGAACTGCGAAAGTGGTGCTCCAACTCCCGTCTTCTATACGCCCAGTTATTGAAGGATGGCCTCTCACTTGAGATTATTACCGAGCAGAGCTGCAAGTCGCAAGTTCTTGGTCTACTTAGGGATCGCTCATCCGATCACATCATCATCATCACTTGACAAGCCGTATTCGCATTCATTGCAACCCAACCATTGACGAAGCGAACTGTCTTGCAGCCTTCGCCAGACTTTTCAACCCGCTAGGCTTCGTCGCCCCATTTCACGTGACAGCACAAACCCTGCTGCAGTGGTTATGGCGACAAAACATCAACTGGTACGAGCCTCTCCCATTTGACATTGAGGAAATATGAAAGAAGTGGGTGCCCAAGCTACATGTTCTGTCTGCTATTCGGATTCCACGTTGTCGCAGTGTTGCATCGCAAGAGCATGGCCGCGCTACTGTACACTCGCTTTTGTTGACGCCTGCCCTCGTGCGTATGGAGCCACCGTGTTTATGCACCAACCACTCGAAGGCGGCCGTTTTACAGTGCGACTGCTCATGAGCAAATCTCGCCTTGCACCTCTGAATAGAATCACTCTACCGCGCTTAGAGCTTCTCGCCTGTCTTTTAGCGGGGAGGTTTGGACATTACCTTCAGAAAATACCCGAGTTCTCATCCTGGGTCGCCTCCTTCTAGAAGGATTCAATGAATGCACCACATTGAATCTCTGGTGATGCTCATCAATTTGAGACCTTTGTAAGGAACCGTGCGCAAGCGATTCAGACTTTGATTCAAGGCTAAACTTTGCAGCACTGCGCAATTGCGGACAATCCAGCAGACCATTTGACGCGCGGAATATCCACAGTGGTCCTAACACAAAAGACTAAGTGGTGGAATTGACTTCCTTGTCTGGCCGAACCAGAAGGCATCTTGCCCCTGCGCTGACAATGCAGGACCTCAAGAGCGAACTGGTGGCCGCGTGCCCAACTGCAGTCTCACCTCAAGCTATACATTCACCGGCACCACAACTGGATCTAGAGAAGTACAGCTCACTCTCTAGGCTCCTCAGAGCAACTACCTGTATTCTGAGTTTTGTTTGCAACACCTCCGAAGCTAGCCATCCTTTTCTGGGCCGCTGACGCCCCTGCAAATAAAAAACGCAAAAATATACTAGCTCAAATTTGTCCAGAAAACCCCCTTTCCAGCAGAGGTCGCCGCACGTCTTGTGAGCCAGCCTTTGGCCTCAGGTTCCAGTGTGCTGACACTAAGGCCGGAGATTGACCAAGATGGATTGCTTAGAGTTGCAGGCCGCTAAGAGGAACTTGAAGGACCAAAGTAGCTTAAACACCTATTGCTATTACTAAATGACCACGTGTTTACGAGGCTCCTGATATCCCCGACGCATGCCCCTCTTCTACACGCTGGCGTTCAAGTTACGCTGCTGGACCTCCGATGAAGGTTTTGGATTTTAAATGACACACGAATTGTTAAAAGGGTGCTTCAGTCCTGCTTGCCGTGTCTTTGCCGACGTTTGCGTCCAGCGTCGATCCCAGTTGTACCATTACCGAAAGGCCACATAACGGAGGCGTCACCGTTCGACGTCTTGGAAATAGACTTTTCAATTCATTTTATTTTCTTGAAGAAACCACTAGGGGGTGTTCAAGAAGTGTGCGGTCAAGGACTGTATTTACGCGTGGAAGTGCTTCCGTACTAGATGCGGGACTGTCTGCTGTTGTCCCGATTATATACCGAGCAATTCCACCACTGTCACGATGCAGCCGCAGCAGAAATTAAATGCCGCACAGCTATATTTATTCATACAAAGCGCAGATACCTTTATTAGGTGAAGACCTCGTCTTTATCCCTTGTTGCGCGTGCTCTTTGTTGTTGCTTTCGCAACGCATATGAATGTGGCAACTTAAACGTTTACCTAACTCTCTGTCAACTTGGGCGCTTTCTCTATCAGATCTGTGTAGATGTACCACTAGGTTGAGATGCCTCAAATCCAGCCGTGCAAAACTTTGTGGGATAGTTATTGCACAGGTAGGGGCAGCAGTCAGCCGCACATGCTTCTGCACTTGAGCATGCGCGGATATTCCTATGGACGACCGTCGGACCTACAATGCTCTCTCTGCGTGAGAGAGTTCTGCGTCAACCACGGAAAGCGACTTCAGCCTTCAGGCACGGGCAGTAGAAATTGCTACTCACAATAGGTGCACTTAGGCTAATGGTTGTATTACATGGTCTGGATGACCACTGGTCATTAAGGTCAGCTGACTGAATTCCCAAAAAAGGCACATAAAGTTAGATGAGCCGATGAGATTAATAAGTTCGCAGATATAACGGGGCAGCAGATAGTACAAGCCCGGGTACAGTGGCGGATCATGGGAGGAGCCCTGGGCTGATTATCATGATGATATTCAATTTTCTTATGTTACCACTCTCAGTTTCCAAAGGCCGCAACAACTGAGCATACTGGGCACAAGGACAAGGAGAAGAAACAGAGGTATATAAGACGGACGGTTTTGATATCACGTTACACTACAGGAATCTTCATTTTAAAGCCTAACAACCAGAAATAAGTTTAGTTTTATTCAAGAGAAGTTGACTTAGGCTACATACGCCGTAGTAGTAGTAGCTGCTGGCATCCGATAGAGCGCCACTGGCTGGGCCAGTAGGTCACGTGTTCCCCTTTGACTAATAAGCGGAACAACAGATTTTTAATTCACGAATGGCTTCACTCTACCATGTGATCCCGACAGCTAATTAAAGGGGTTCCTAGCACAATGAACACGTGAGGACAGCTTGCGTGGCCGTGCCAAAAATGCGCCGGTTTATTCGCAAGTCCGATATCTGAAGCAAAGTGGTGGCACCAGTTTCGAACAGACCTTCCGTAAACTCTCGAAAATTTCACCAATATTTTGTAAGTCGGCATTAGGAGAAGCAAATTGATTGGAGAAGTGGACGCCAGGCCACTGTGAAGAGGGTATTTAAACACAAGCGGTTACCACGATTACTTGCTGAGATCATTCCAAAGTGCACCGTATGTTAGTGCAAGTGTTCCTTGTGTCCTTAAGCGGAACATTGTTGCTCGTGGGCGTCAAAGGGGCAGTATGTGCAATGGCAACAACACAGTTCGATGCGCCACAGTGAGCCATGGCAACCAAGCATCAACGAATAGGTGCCGCGATGGTACCTCAGGTTGTGCACTTGTCGATGACACTCACGTGTGCAGGAGTCAATTGTCAATATAACGCTGTGTTGGTAGAAGCTATGTTGTGCTGGTATGGACGTCAATGTCGTCTTCAACTGTTTACTGTGGCTGCCATGCTGGCCGAGGTGTGCGAGTAGACCGACTCGGAAACGCCGTGTTCCAAGAGCTGTCCTTCACGCAGAGCGAATAGTGTTGTGTATGGTACGCAGTCGCTCAGTGCATCAGGCAGCAATGGAAGTCGCTTCCGATGCGTCGAAGGGCATGGTTGCATTTCATTTAATTTCTTACTGGGTCTCCTCTGCCGCTAAGAACTCCGAACGAGGGATTCGTAGTGTCTAGCAAGCATAGAATCAACAAAATAGTCGTTTGGTGGATCTGTGCTCGAGGAAATACCCTTGCCAGGCAGTGCAAGAGAATATAACTTGTCAATACGGTTTATTGGGCGAGTTGGGGATACATTACTGTTTGAAATAAGAGCGCACCACTTAGACGCGGACAGGATAGACAGAGACAAGCGATTACTTCTAACAATATCTAACAGGTCTGGAGGGTCCGTTAGCCATTGTTAGAAGCAAGCACTCTTCCCTGTCTATCCTGTCTGCGCCTAAGTAGTCCGCTCTTACTTCAAACAGTGCAAGGGAACTTGAGCACGATGGAGTAAGCTGAAAGCTTTCCTATTGAGGCAGACGTGCACAATTCTGCTGCTCTACTATGGGCTAACATTGCATGTGGTCCTAAATAATTTCACTCATTACATCGTCTCGGGAGTTTCACCGCAGCTGGTCCCCTGCAAGGTCCAGAGTACGATGGTAGAATCTGCCGGCAAGATGCTCAGATTGTTGAGGACGATGAAAAAGTGCATTCACTGGTTACACAGATGGCGATGCATCCACAATTTGCGGTCACCAGCCGGCTAGAGGATCTGTGTGTCACGCTGCCACATGTGGCAAGGTAGTCGTCGTAGAGCGCGATACATTTCGCGAGCCAGTGACGTCGAGGAACATGCGCGGGGCAGGCACGATGGACGTTCAGACAATGGTTTGAAAGTTGGTTTCTTCTACGTCATGGTGGTTGTTGGGTGCATGAAAGGACGCTCCTGTGGCTATATTCATGACAGTAGGAGTCATATCCTGGAGAACATCATGATGAAGGGACGGCTGTAGACCAGTTGGTACCACCCACTGTGACGGAGAAGTATGCAACTCGCGGCTGCCGTGAAGCCTCCGGTACGTTTCGCTGTATCAGGCTGGTGCCGTAGCACAGATGTCTTCGTTTGCTGTGGGCTGGAGGTCGACGCGGCTGCGATATGACGCAGCTGAACCACTACGGCGTTCAGCAGGATGGCATGCATCATCGGTTGCGCCTCTACGCCATTCAACAGAGGATAGCGTAAATCAAGTTGCATGAACGACGCCCGGCTATAGACCACCTTGAAAAGCTTCATTGTTGGGCAGAGTTATCGATGCATTGCATAGGGCCCCCCGACAAAGGACGGGCTTTTTGGTTCCCAACTGTAGCGAAATTGACACTTATAGGAGTCAATCTGGCCCCTGTATTCACACGATCACTAGCCGAAGCAGAACGATGGTGTCTGCGGCCTCCAAATTACCCGGAGCATGCACTCGTTTTCCTCTGGCTCCATCCTTCATCATTAGGTACAGGGTGTGTGAGATGCGCGGGCGGTGGCTACAAAACTATGGTAATGATGACGGACGATGAAAGTGACACTACAGAAAAACTCTGTGTTGGTTAGTTGGCGCATTCTTCATATTAACTTGCTTTCTCAAGGAATGAATAGTTGCAAGCGAGGGCCCCTCTTGCCTATGTTTTCTTCCTTTGTGTGGTAGTGATTTTGGTGTGAAATTGACTCTCAAATTCAGTGACGCTGCAGGTCCACACGCTTTCCTAGGCGAACGGGATACCGCTTCCCGAGTGCATGTACTTGCACCAACAGGCGTCACCATGCGGAAGGCGGGGTGTTGCGAAGATCAGAAGCGGACGCGAGTCAGCGGTAAACAGAGAGCACAGAACTGCAAGTTCCGGGAAATTTATTCCCAACTGTATATTTCCACCATTCACGCTTTTTTTGCATTTCTTTTATCAAAGGTTGGAATGAAGATTATAATGGGAGGGCAATGCAGGATTGCCGTCACTACTGAAGGCTGCAAGGGGAATCACCACAGATAGACAGCTTCGCTGTACGACCATCTTTGCGAAAGAGATGGGGCAGTATTAGTTCCGCTATGTGCACAGCGTCATGCAGCTCAAAAATCTTCTAATTTCTTACAAGTACATGCTGGCATTACAAGTAGAGCAAGTAATTTTTACTTTTTAACCATACCCGATTTTACACAGTGGTTTATGTATAGTCACCAGAAAACTTTAATACTCTTCGTACCTCTTTTACCGTTTACTTGCCAAGCACAATAATAAGGCTAGAATTGTGCGATGATTCTGGACTTACCACTGTGCGCAACGAACGTACATTAGGAATATAAACGTGCTACGAATGACACTTTATTAACTCACCATTACAGGAAACAGGAGAGGCTTTGGTCTCGGTGTGGTCCAGGGCAGAACATTTGATAGGTAAGCAAGCAATATGACTAGTAAGAAAGTTGTGCTTAGTAAGATGACCAACATTTCAATAATGGTCACGTTGTCCAGGTTCAGCGCGTGCTTGCCGATGATGTCCCAGCCAGCCCTTCCTAAATCGAGGCATGTAAAATATAACCAATGTTAGATGCAGTCTATTTTCCTACGAGAAAAAACAACGCCAACTGTGTTTGATGCTTGGCTATCCGAAGTTGTATTGATGTAAAAAAGATCCCATATCGCCACAACAAGTGCTAGTGCTTCAGTGCTACGGAAACCATTCTGTACATTACATGAATGGCATACATCGCGAAGCAAGCGCGACGTCGACAGCCCCGCTACAAAAAGTGAAGCCAGCCTAAGTGAACTTGCAAGCCCTGCATGCGCACCACTCTATGTTTGCCTTTTTTTATCCTCGTTTGCTTCTATTGGTCATGACGACAGCAGCGCCTCTCAAAGCACAAATGTCCTAAGAGCTGATTTTTAAAATTAGCGCAGCTTTATGAGCGTCTAAAATTGGGCTAATTTGTACATACTGGCTTCGAATGAGGAAACATTTCTGTTACAGGACGGCAACAAGCAGCGCACTGTTTGTGCCTTCTCGTTTGCGTTCTGTTCCAACGCTGTTTCTTGGTGGCATATAGTTTGCACATGACGTGCCAAGATAACCAGATCATGAAACTAATTGTGGTGGTGCGAAAACATTTATTCAGAAAAGGACTGGCAGTTGCATGACAATTGCACTTGAATGGTCTTCTTCTCCACAAGTTCACTGAAGGTCATCGCTGGTCGGGCATGGGCCGCCAGGGAGCGCTGAGCATCCTAGGTGAAGCAGCCAAGCAGGACCTTCATCCAAGCATCTCTTTTAATTGGGTGGAAAGAGGATGAAAAGGAAAAGGTATGGTGGGGCAGTCATTTGGTAGGTGTCGGCCAGCACTCCACAATGCGCACAGTAGCCGTATGTACCCAACGAAAATTCTCAGTGGCTGCAATACACAAAAAGGCATTCATCGGCAAGCGTCTCAAAAGTTGCTCGACCGCTTCAGAGAGACCCGGTGTAGGCTCTAGGTAAAGAAGGCGCCAGGTTCGACAGTAACTGAGGAGTTCGTGGTACTGTGTAATAGCTGAGGTGCGTGGGGGAGACGCGGAGTCGAAAGAGGTAACGGCCCGCGAGAGAAAATTGCAGGCAATGGCATGACCGGCTTTCTTACCGGGAGATCCGCGTGGCCAGGATACCAGACTATGCGGATAGACTGAGTTTCAAAGTGCTACGAGGCCGCCCGAGGAAGGTCGGTGGCCATTGGAGCTATGGTACCATCACTATTGCTGAGCGGTGAGAGGTGGCCAAAGCGGAGGCTACCTCTTCATCCCGAATTGCATGAGGTGAGCGGAAGAAGATGCCGTCAGTGTGCTGACCCTCGAATATTACTGCGGTAGTGAAGTGTCCCAAGGAGGTTGCGCTTGCGAAATCTGTGTAGAATATGCCAGGACTTTCGGAGTATCAAGTGTGGAGGAATAGCGTTTTGGCTAGGCGTCTGCTGTGTGTTGACTGGGATTGGTGTGGCAAGAAAGAGGCTCCACCCAACGTTTTTGCCGCCACAGCTCCAGAACGGAGGAATCGGGTGGTGGAGTAGAGCTCGGGTTCAGTAAGAGTCTGTCCAGAAAGCGGCGTCCAGGAACCATCGGGGACAGGTGGTTGATTTGATGAATGCAATGAGCCTCCTGCAACTTGTAGGTTGAGTTGTGAGAGGCCTAGGTATTGAAAAACGTGGCGCGTCGATTTGCTGTGAAGGTAGTTTCTTCAGTGCATAACCAGCTCCAACGAACATGTGCACGCATAAAAAAAGTAAAGGGAAGAAATTAGAAGACTTCAAGTTGCGACGTCAACTACCCTTCCTTAGCTGCTCACTGTGCCACGGGGGTTGTGTACGGGCTTCCTTTATTTTGTGACGCCCCATACATAGGACCAACCGGTAGGTGCGTCAATCTGAGATTGAGAGAACACGAGACCAATTGTCGCGCCGACGCCCTTTCACATGGAGGTGCGCATTACAGAGAGTGTGGGTGTGCCCTCAATTTGAAAAATCATCATCAACAGAAGTAATGATCAGGCAACTAGGGAGATAATGCAGACTTTACACATTTCTAACGCAAGCGCACGTATCAGCGTTTCATCTATCACCATGCAACAAAGAGAGTACTTTTTTTAAAGAAAAGCGTGACAAAACCTTGCGTGTTTTATCACCTCGTTTGTGTGACGTCGTGCCTGTATATGAGTGGGAGTTGACATGAGTAAAGATTAGTTGCCCGTCTGGCGTCCTTCCTCGTGTTCTCATCATTTTGTGACCCGTGTTCTTGCGCCATTCGTAACTATGAAGAGTGTTCTATACATACTATACAATCCAACAGTGAGGCCGAGGTGACCAGGCTTTCTTTATGCATTCCAGATGGATTTAGGAATGACTGGTGATCGTGCTGTTAGTTAGTTTTGCGATTATTGTGTACTGCGTTTCATGTTTTGCCTGGTGGCGAAATTTTATTGAGTGTTCTGCTTGTTTCTAGTTTCTTCTTTGATCATTATAAACCATGTTTGCTGTGCCATCCAGTGTCCTCACAATCTCTCTTCAATGACACAAGCCACCTAGACTCATAAAATAATATTTATTGCTGATGTTATCAACCCAATTTCTATTATGCGCAAGTGCGCTTTTTTGCGCCGCCTATTCACGCAATTAGTAGAAGTACAAGCAGTCTTTCATGAAGAGGAGAACGTTTATTTGCGTGTGCTGGGGCTTTCTTATTATACATGCTTACGTCAAGAGAATCACTCCGCATTTACCGCTATATAGCACAATGAAACTTCGTATGAACACGCTCTTTCCATTAGACGAATAACTGTGATTGATTCCGCTAGCTGCATTAAAAAAAAGCTAGTTTTACAATCATGAAGAGCGTCTAATGCAGTACCAAGGCAGCAATCCACAACCAACCGTACTTTTGTAGGAGCTGCATGTGCTAGTTCAAAGAAACTTGGCCCAAAACTCTATTTCATACCTCGTTCCTTCGTTGTGAATTAAACTTACGCAGGCCAAACTCGTACGGTGAAACATCAGCGAAACCTAGCCCAGATGCATTTTGCATATCGCACTAATACATTCGAGTCTCTTTGTTCACAAACTGCTATCAAATATTTGCAATATATGTATTTTGCAGGGTAAAACCTGAGCGCGAAAACCTTCCATGCCTCTCGTATACGCGCTTTCGCTCGCTGCTGCGCAGCGGCCGCACCGCTTTTACCACTAGCGGCTGCCGGGCATACAACAACCAATAAATGACGAACAGAACATTTCTGTCATGATGCCACTTCTCAGTCACCGAATAGAGAGAAACGACGAAGAACCAAGAGGAGGGGGGTTGCCGCTGAAGCTCTCATTTCACACTTTGCAGGAAAACAGCGTAGGTTCGTGCCTTCTCTGGGGTCGTCTGGCCACTTGGCCGATGCGGCCAATCGTAAAATTCTTTAAATATTTTTATTTTGTTGGTGTGTCTTAAATCCGCGAATGTAGTGCTCACTGATTTCATTGTAACGCAAAACTCCATCGACGCACAAAATGAAATTTCTATTGCACGTTTTGTATAAAAAAGAAACGTAAACGTAAGGTGAAAGTGTCAATCTACAAAAGCAGCTTTAGTTGGTTTTACTTTTGTATATCTTTTTTCCACCTTCTTGTTCATCAATTGTTGTGTTTGTTTGTTGTCTTGTTAGTTTTTTGTACTTGTCTGTATTTTATTTCAGTGCATATACCAATGCCTCCCTCACTCAATGCCAATTAATTCATTCTGAAACATTTCAAATAAATATAAACAATACCAACTCAAATATAGAACTAAAAACCTTAAAGGAACGAGAAATACCAGGTTAACACACCGTAGAATCGCGAAAAACATGTGTTGCCTGGTTAAGCCATGTTCGTGGAATGCATGGTTGACTTCCTAGGAGTAACTTCCTGCATTTTCTGTTCTATGGCCGCCATGACATGCTGTCTTTATTTTGCCGTACTTGACGCGCCAACAGAGCAAGTTAACTGAGCGTGATCCATCTTGTAATATCCCTGAGCGAGTGGCGACTCTTTCGCGGCACCTTAACCAAGCCGACTTAAACTTCCCAAAATAATAAACAAAAAAATGTTCCCCACAGTGGTCGACAACTTCTTCATTTGTAAAAACTTGCGAAAGCCAACGAGTTGGGACATTCACTTATAACCCTCACTCCATGCAACCTAGTCTTAGGATGCGCGGCAATCGAGACGAGCTTGCATATTCCTCGAAACCATAACTAGGGCAGAATCTCCGGGGCCTGGTAGCCCCTATTTCAGCAAAGACACCTGCTTTTATTGCGAAAGCTTTTTTTTATTTCATGGCTCACCAAGACTTCGGTGACGTACTTCTTTAATGGCTGAAGTTTTTGTAACTTTGTGTGACAAAACAAACCAAACTATGCACTTCGAATGACGTCGAAAAAGTACAAACAATCATGATACAAATACCAAATATATTCTGTCACCGGGAAACTAGTCCACGACATTTCAATCGGCTTCAACAGTGGCCAAGCATATTATCCACTGCGCCACGTTTACATGCTTTTTAGGCTATAAAAATACGTCTGTTATGTCTACAACTGTCTTTTCACAGGGATTTTGGTTAAGTGTACTAATTCATCATGACCGCGAAATTCACGATTGGCTTTTTTAACGAGTCGTTTCTACACGTACGTTCTACTCGGTGTGTTCTCAAATGGAAATGTTTAATTTTGTCGACACCTTCACCTACCACCAAGTGGCAACGTTACCCAAAGCGTCAGCGTGACATATAGAATTCCTTCAGGCAAAACAAGAAATAACCGCATATCTACGAAGTGAATGATGATGAGTGAGCGAAGCTGCGGGGATCATTCGGATAACAGTGAATCTGCCGTATACATTGGCCAGTCAATAACAACTCGTATGGAGTGGGTGCATACAAATATTTTCATGGATCATATATGGCGGTAAGCTGCGGGCGTTGCTTTGCATTCATGGGGACAGCTTTATGGTCAGTAAAGTGTACAGACAATGGGCGTTGTGTGGGACATAGCCTGAAGTTTGCACAGATGAGATCTATGCACGTCCCCTTAAATTTTGTTGGATATTTGCAGTCGTATGAAATGCATCGTAGAGCATATCATCATAACAAATCTTCTTTCATCCAATCATAGTTCATGATGTCCCCATTGAGGTCTTCATTTAGTAAGAGGGAGTCATGTTTGTATTTCGTCTGATAGTCATCTCTCACTGCTGCGTCAATTTATTTCTTCACGCAGGATCGGTAGAGATGTGGGGCCAGGCACATTGCCATAATGACAAATTAATATGATAATTTTCAAGCATTATGATCGCCGTTCAGGAACCTAATTCGATAATTTTAGAGTGGTGTGTTCGCCGTTCAGGAAATGACTCGTTACGGATAGTTTCAGATATACTGCCTTCTCGGTAGTTTGACGTACAGCCGTCCGCACCTTTAACACGAACGCTCCGCCGCATGTCCTGCAGCAGTTTGATTGACGCTGACACCACGTTCGCTTGGGTTTTGTTGCCAAGATGCTAACCATACATGCCGACATACTGTCCTAGCCTACCGAGGTTAAAAGCGCCCCGAACTTCGAGGCTGGCATCAATCAAACTAGCCCTGGCCACGCATCAAAGTGTT
The DNA here is from genome assembly GCF_043290135.1 of Rhipicephalus microplus. NCBI lineage: Eukaryota > Metazoa > Arthropoda > Arachnida > Ixodida > Ixodidae > Rhipicephalus > Rhipicephalus microplus. The sequence goes on along the minus strand of NC_134703.1, from coordinate 182,285,979 downwards.
CGTGTTAAAGGTGCTGACGGCTGTACATGCACTAATACGGAAAGACAGACGCTAACGCTTCAGCATGCGACGTACATGGTCACGCCGCCTGCCTGCCATTGCGCTTCTCGTGTGCATGCGACAGGAAACAATTCAATGATATAAAGGCTCTTCAAATTTCACATTTCCGTAAAACACAGGACATCTTTATTAGTCGGCATGCGATATTTCTCGATCTCTTCTGCGTTTGCACTGAAACAGCGAGCGTTGAGTAAAACCAAAGCAAATCATATTGGGGTGTCGCCACCATCTCGAAAGGCCCGAAGGTACATCTGCGTCAGCCTCGACAAAATGTGTTGCTTCAGACGTTAAAACGCATCCATCATGTTGTTATCCACACAACTACCCTACAACTAACTTTATGATGAAAGCAGTGATTACAGGTAGAGGTGGTAAGGTATGGGTTATTTGCGTTGATGCAACGGCTGAGAGTCACGTATACCAAGCTGACTGTTGGTGTTGCCATGCCTCAGCCGTTCTGCGAGCCCTCAGCTCCACTTGCAGTTTGGCCGCCTTTCCTCATTGAGGACGAGGTGAGCTCCACGACTGCCACTTTTGAAGAGAGAGAGATCGCACGCCGGGACCAAGTGACACCACAGTGTCGCTAGCGGTCTCCCCTCATACCCATATTATAGTGACTAGAATATACGTAATTATATTCTAGGCAATATAACCAGAGCCCACTGTTGAATGGAGAGATTGCGTACCGGGAGTGAGTGACACCACAGCGCCCCTAGCGGTCTCCACTCAAACCCCGTACACGTACAGGGAGTAAGCACTTCTACCGCATCGCCTCCACCAGGGGCTTTAGGTACGATGTCACGCCAACGGGGGGACAAAGCTCTACCCCAAGGAGCTTTGTCCCTCTAAACGTTGCTCTAACGTATAGAGAAATGCGCCGGCTTCGTCTGAACTTAATCAGTTGTGGCTGGCCAACAGAGAAGACAAACCACGTTGCGCTTCTCTGTAATTGTTCAGTAACTGCAAGTAGGCTACCTTAGCCTAAGTTTGGCGTACAATCAATCCCACTCTTCTGGCCGGCACATGGCTCTTTTTGTACCGCTCTTATTGTTTATTACAGCTACAAGAGGCACCTATAGCCATAAGGGCATGTTTAATTAATAATCAAACAATTATGAACATTAGTTGCCGAAAACAATATGTATTACTGGGCATCAACGTGGATGAAATTACGTTACGCGATTCTGTAGCTGTCAAACAACAACATACATTGTATAGTCTCTCTTATTGAATACACAGTAAACGTTGCATGACTTCTACAGGGAGACCTTTTACTTTCGTGTTTTGCCAGTCCTTATGGCGAAGCGATGAACCATGTTTTTTTAAAGCTTCGCAAATGAAGCTGCAATGACATTCCCTATACGCACTGCACACGCCATCTGAATTTCTTGAAATAGGCTTCGGGGAACAGTGACCATCAATGTCTTCGAACAATGTACAAGGAACTAATACCCGAACCGACATTGGTATTTGGCATGAATATACAAATTTCGTGAAAAAAGGAGAATGAAGCGGGAGATGCACTTCAAAACATCATATGCCAATTGTATATTTCCTATTTTTGAGAGCTTGGTTTACGTAATATATTACACTGCCAAAGTAAGATCGACATAGATATGAAGCGGCAAAAACTATCCATGCCGTACTGGAATTCACGTATTACACTTGAGAAGGTGTAGCTCGCGTGAAATATGGTGGTGCTCTGCCATGATGAATGAAAATGTAGAATGTCGCCATGCTCGGACAAAATACGGCTACTTTCGTGCTATCCAAGGGGTGCAGAGCACCGTGAAAGAAACGCCTTCTAAATTTTGCAAGTATTTAAACTTTTATCAAGTAACAGTGCTGCTAATTTTTATTGCTTTTGATCTAAACAATATTACTTTTGTAAACCACGTATGAACAGAGAAGCTCTTGCATATACAAATACTGTATGCATGTGAAAAACCTTGTAAAATTATCAATACAACATCATGGCTTAGAGGGCTGCATCACTGGACGCTTGTATCACTAATACCCTCTGTGAGAATGGTGGTGCTTATGAACTGCCGCTCACATCAGTAAATGTCTTATATTGCAGCCTAGGATTTATTGCTTGATAAAAAAGCCTATGACACAAATTATCCTCTCAAAAAGGACTGTAATCAAAGCCACTAGATCCGTTCCGCTCGCATATTCAACAAGACAGTAAAGCAAGCAGTTATTTGAAGACAGCTGAAAAATTTCCTGTTAGCCGACCTGTAAAACACAGTAGCAAGCAAAAACCTTAATACTGATGTGAGTTTTATCAGTGCAACCATAAAACATCGGTTTATCCTCAAGGGTGAAGCAATTATAGGAAATTAAGAAATGGAAATGCCGTTAAAAAATGGCACTTCCAACTCGCTATTCAAACGCAAAGAAGGACGCAAAGAAAATAACTCGCAGGTATACGCAGGAGGACCTAGAACTGGCTGTCACAGTTACTTATTTCCGTTTTAGCAGGGGGCTGCGAGTGTCGAGTAAGTACAACCAGCCATACTTGATCATGGCTCTTCCAACTAACAGCAGACTTTTTTCTCAAATAGAGCCGCTTCAGCTAGCGGGATTACTTTCTTGGACTTAGTAACTTCAACACAATATTTGCGGTGAAAGCACAAGAGCTTCTAACCGCACCCCTAACATGATAAGCACACGCGTACACGCTCAAGCACTTGCGTTCTCTGCGTGCCACCAGCAGTAAAGGCTGTTTATAAACAGTTCGCCGTTGGTATGCTTCAGGACGTATGTTTCTGAGCAGAGCAAGGGCACACAGGTTCGTATCACTTATTGCGCGCTTCGGAAATGATTTCTTCTGATTTATTTTTGGTTCTGTCTTTTATTTCGCTTATATAAATTCATACATACGCATATTTGGAACATGTGCCCGACGGCTACAGCGACGCTGACGACCAATATCCGCTCCGTGTGTTCATTAAACAGGTATCGCAGTAGAACAAATAATGGTCAAAAGTGTGACAAAACTTTCGGAGTTTAAAAATTGCCGAGATAGGCTAAATAGATATTTAAAGCGTGCAACACTACGCCACTGTGAGAATTTATCTTGTGTTTTTTGAATAATGAGTATAACCAGCTGTAAACTATCTCATAGACATGAGGCGAAGTGCCATAACAGTGCTGCTATTCTTTATTGCTTCTGATCTAAACAATATTACTTTTGTAAACCACGTACGAACAAAGGAGCTCTGGCATATACACACATTGTATGCATGTGAAAAACCTTGTAAAATTATCGTTACAACATCATGGCTTGGAGGGCTGCAGTGATTAAGCTGCTACAGCACTAAGCAGTGAATTGACAAGTAATGTTGAATAAACAAACACCTATCACAAAGCTTTCCAAATATTGCGGAGCAGCCTGCGCTTAGCGTTGCTAATAGTCTTTGTAGTTGGAATATGAATACATCAAAATGATCAACACAGGCACGTGGCGATATTTTGTGAGGTTTTCATCCTGTTCAAATACTTCAAAGCTTTAGCAACAAACTCGGTATTGAGGTGTACATACATTCACCACAAGCACTTATGCCATCAGAAAATTCCTGATAGAACTGGGTCATTTTCGCATTTCTCGTGAAGTTCACTTAAAATTGAATGAAATTTCATTTCGGAACAATAAAATAGCTTATGCATACTTATAATTAGTTACTTAGATTAACAAATGTATTCTGTTTTTGTTATTAAAACACGCAAAATTTCGTTCTCAATAAAGCATTTACAAGTTTATTGCGTATAATGAGGCGTTATATTCAATTTACCCTATATCATGCAGTGGGCATCATCGGGGCCTATGCTGTCACACACACGTATTTGTGGCTTTTCTCTCATGCATTAATATTGCGTCAACTTGACCTAGTTAGTGCATCTTATCTACTAATATAAACAAAATTCACTAGCGCGGTGCCCAGACACATGTCTATGGTGTTGGTAGGGGCCATCTCTTACTCTCATAACGGGGACGTGTTGACTCAGGCTGTCACAAAACGAGCGCTCAAAAAGGGCGCGCCACCAAATTCTCGCGACGAAGCGCCAGAGTGACGCTGCGAGGTCAACCATGAAAAAAGAAAACAAACATCCAACGACTCCCTGGGCGCGCGCCTCTCCTCTCGGAAGCGTAGGTTCGCCGACGAACCTTCTCACCCCACATCGGTGGCCGAGCAAGCACTGGAAATTTCTTGAAGGAAAGAGGCGTGGTGATGCCGGGTTGAGTCATCCGCCGCGGACGGCCCTCCTATCGTCTCGACCTTTCCCCCAGCCTTCGCTGCGCATCGCGCCAACGAAATGAAGAGAAGTTTCTGGAATCTCGCGCGGAAGGTATTTAATCGAGCAGCCGAGACGAAAGATCAGGAGAAGACCGAAGCTTAGCAGCAGAGCGCGTAGGGATTCCACCGTGTAGTCGGCGAAGGTTTTGTCCGTAGAGACAAAGCAGGAGAAGAAGATGATTTCCACCTGAGGGGTGACGACTCGAGCTACAGGCAAGAGTGTGTGTTTACCGCTATCGAGCGAACACGCGTGGCAACAGCTGCGGGTGTGAAGCCGACGTGTTTCCGGCGAAGAAGTTTGAAGCTTGGAGAGTGGCCATTTGAAGACGCGAGGTTTCCTGGAAGAGAAACTTCGGCGAGGTTTCCTGGAAGAGAAACTTCGGGGCAGTGGAACGACAACAACTCTGGACTTTGAGTGAGTGATTCTCGGAAGAGTATCATCCAGACTTTTGTTCCAAGAACTTTGGACTGAATAGGTTTTCTATTTCTTTGGTCTTTAAGTGTCTTGGTTGTTCAATGCATGCGACTACATTGTAGTGCGTATTGTTGTCTGTGTCCGTTGTTTCGAGTGTGGCTGATTGTACTTTGTAGTACGTTGGTTGGTTGGTGACATATTGTATGCAACTATTGTGGAGTGTGCATACTTGTGTATGGTTTTCGATCTGCCATTATTGAGAATATAATTTTGTTTTTTTTATCAACTCTCGGCTCTGACTTGTTCTTTGGGCCACAGCCGGTGTCTGCTGGCACGCCAAAAAGGACCACTTCTAAATGGTCCACGCTTTCGTGGTGCGGTTCGAAGGCCGATACTTCGGCCCTTGGAATTAGCCCGGCGATCGCCTCCCTAATTAACGGAACCTGTGACAATTATTCTGGCGTCCGCGACTAGGACCTTTTGGTGCAGAGTGTGTCCAAAGTAGTGAAAAAGAGCCTCGAGTTGTTGATAGTGCTATCACAACGATTTTGTGTGTTGCTCAGTGTTCTCGTTAACGAGTGCAGGAGAGTGCTCCGATATACTGATTTAGGCAGATATTTTTTGCACGCGGCAAGGTTTTAGTTGCGAGACACAATGAATCTCGAAACGTTAGTCGCTCTTGGTGAGAAGATGGGTCTTTCTGGCGCCGAACTACGGAAGTGGGTCATCCAGAAGGAAAATGAAGAAAAAGAGAGAGCCAAGGAAGAAAAAGCAGCTGAGTTGGAGAGAGAGAGGTTGGCAGCTGACAGATCCAAGGAAGAAAAAGCAGCGTAGTAGGAACGAGAGAGGTTGGCAGCTGAAAGGGCGAAAGAAGAACAAGAGGCAAAAGAGCGACAGCTGGAGGAAGAAAGAGAGCAGCAAATGAAGTTGGAGCTGGAGAGAGAGAAGTTCGCAGCCGAAAGGGCGAAAGAAGAAAGAGAGGCAAAGGAGTGACAGCTGAAAGAAGAAAGAGAGCAGCAATTGAAGTTGGAGCTGGAGAGAGAAAAGCTGGCTGCTTAGAGGGCGAGAGAAGAAAGAGAGGTAAAGGAGCTACAGCTGAGAGAAGAAAGAGAGCAGCAATTGAAGTTGGAGCTGGAGAGAGGAAGACTGGTGGCTGAGATGGCGAAAGAAGAAAGAGAGGAAAGGGAATGGCAGCGACAGCACGAGATGGAACTCGAGCGGCTCCGTTTGCAACAGCGAAGTGAAACTCCCGCCCAAGCTAGAGTTGAAAGCAGCGAACGGGAAGATCATGGCTTCCGCTTGAACCCAAGCAAGCTGCTCGTAGCGTTGGATGAAAGAAAGGACGACCTTGACGCGTACCTTCACCGATTTGAGACGATTGCAAGGAGCCAGAATTGGCCGGAACATCAATGGGCAACTGCTTTGAGTACTTGCTTGAGTGCGTGAAGCGCTCAGTGTTTAAGGTAGGCTGACGCCAACCGATGCAGCCAACTATGCAAAGGTAAAAGCTGCTTTGCTGAAGCGATTTAGATTTACTGTGGAAGGATTCCGGGACAGATTTCGGACAGGAAACCAGCTGATGGTGAGACAGCTACGCAGTACGCCGCCCGATTTAGCCGTTATTTAGTTAGATTGATTGAACTTTCAGGTACATCGCAGGAGTACCATGAGCTTAGAGAGCTCCTAATTAGAGAACAATTTCTTACTAGTTGCCACCGAAGCCTGTCGCTGTACTTGAAAGAGAGGAGAGCTAAGTCACTTGAACACATGCTTGAGTTAGCTGATCAATTCTTGGAAGCGCAAGGTGGCACTAATTTGGCCAAGGTCAAGAAGGAGTGTCCCGAAGATTCGAAGAAATCGGCTCCCGAAGAAAAGAAGCGTGCACCAGAGAGCATTCCGCGATGTTTTCTGTGTAACCGAGTGGGTCACCGCGCGAAAAACTGTCGAACGATCTTTACGAGCCCTACGGTATTAAAACGTTTCAAGTGTGGTCAGACTGGGTACAAAGCAGACGCATGTCGTAACGGACCGAGTCAAACTCACCAGGTATCATGTGTGCTAGCAGCACCGAAATCCGATGATAATGCCATCACCGATGGATTCGTAGAGTTGAAAAATGGGGAGAAAATTCCTATTGTGGGTGCTATAATGACAAAACAGCCAACCGGTGTCACGAAGGGAATGCCAACGCTGCCTGGAAAAGCTGTGGGCAAGAAGATTAAGGTGTTAAGAGACACCGGTAGCTCCACGGTTATCGTGCGGAGAAATTTGGTACGGGAAAGTGAGTTGACAGGCAGAACGAAACCGGTTTGCCTAATTGACCGTACGGTTCGGATGCTTCCCGAATCAGAGATTGAGGTTGAAATCCCGTACTTCAGCGGGAAGGTTACGGCTCTATGCACGACGACCCCCCTGTACGACCTCGTTATCGGAAACATCGACGGGGCGCGAGGGCCAAATGATCCAGAATGTTTGGGGGAAGACCCGAAGATGGAGCCCCCGCCGACACAGGCACCGCAAGATACAGCAGAGAACAATCGCGTGAAGGATTTCGCTCGAGCCCAAGGTGAAGCCGCGATGCAAAAGACAGTGAATGAGAAGATGATCGTGTTGAATGAGTTCACGTGCTGGGCAGCTGGACTTACGTCGGCACGACCTCAACCGACCGACAGTGTAAAGATGATGGAGTCGGCCAGGCAGGCCCAATGTCGTGACATGAACAAGCGGGTGAATAACCGGAAAGGATCAGTTGAGCGTCATGACCTGATAACAATGTTGGAAGTGACAACGATGGCTGAGAAGCCGCCTCAGATACCGTCGTTGGGAGGGGCTCGCCAGAACAAAACGAGCAAAAACAATAAGAGATTGTCACAGGTCCCGTTAATTAGGGAGGCGATCGCCAGGCTAATTCCAAGGGCCGTAGTATCGGCCCCCTGAACCGCACCACGAAAGCGTGGACAATTTAGAAGTGGTCCTTTTTGGCGTGCCAGCGGACGCCGGCTGTGGCCCAAAGAACAATTCAGAGCCAAGAGTTCATCAACAAAACAAAATTATATTCTCAATAATGGCAGATCGAAAACAATACGCAAGAATGCACACTCCACAATAGTTACATTCAATATGTCACCAATCAAACGGACTACACAGTACAATCAGCCACACTCGAAACAATGGACACAGACAACAATACGCACTACAATGCAGTCGCATGCATCGAACAACCAAGAGTTCGAAAACTTATTCAGTCCAAAGTTCTTGGAACAAAAGTCTGGATGATACTCTTCCGAGAATCACTCACTCAAAGTCCAGCGTTGTTGTCGTTCCGCTGCCCCCGAAGTTTCTCTTCCAGGAAACCTCGCCGAAGTTTCTCTTCCAGGAAACCTCGCGTCTTCAAATGGACACTCTCCAAGCTTCAAACCTCTTCGCCGGAAACACGTCGGCTTCACACCCACAGCTGTTGCCACGCGTCTTCGCTCAATAGTGGTAAACACACACTCTTGTCTGTAGCTCGAGTCGTCACCCCTCAGGTGGAAATCATCTTCTTCTCCTGCTTTGTCTCTATGGACAAAACCTTTGCCGACTACATGGCGGAATCTCTACGTGCTCGGGCGCTAACTTCCGTCTTCTCCTGATCTCTCGTCTCGGCTGCTCGATTAGATACCTTCCACGCGAGATTCCAGAAAGTTCTCATCATTTCGTCGGCGCGCTACGCAGCGAAGGCTGGAGAGGGGGCGAGACGGTTCGAATGCCGTCCGCGACGGATGACCCAACCCGGCATGATCCCGCCCCTTTCCATCTAGAACATTCGAGTGTTTGCTCGGCCACTGATGTGGGGTGAGGAGGTTCATCGGCGAAGCCACGCTTCCGAGAGGAGAGGCTCGCGCACCCGGGGAGCCTTTAGATGTTTGTTTTCTTTGTCTTTCTTTTTCGTTGACCTCGCGGCGTCACTCCGGCGTTTCGTTGCGAGAATTTGGCGGCGCGCCCCTTTTGAGCGCTCGTTTTCTGATAGAGATCGAGAGAGCACCGCAAAAAAGGGCGCAAGCGCTGCTCGAAATGCGCCGGATAGGTGTCGAAGTCGATTTGGAATGTGTTAGACGGTGCTATATGTTAAGATAATGTGATTGTTTTTCTGTGCCACAACTGTATGTCGAGTGAGTCAAAATGCTTGTTACGGTGATGTGTTGTATAGTAATGATGTGAGTATAGTAATTGTTGTAATGAGATCTTTGTACATTGGTATTGTCTGGAATATTTGATGGAGTGTTATACTCATGCACCTGTGGTCATATTTCATGTGTTGTGAGATTGAATTGCAATGTACATTTGTATTGAGTGATCTACTGTGAATGTGACGTGCCATGAGCAACGGACTATGTTACAGTCTTTAAGTGTGTGGTGACTGTTCGCGCTCGTTTGTGTGGTTTTGAATATTATGAGATAATATTCTTAAAGTGGGGGGCAGTGTCACAAAACGAGCGCTCAAAAAGGGCGCGCCGCCAAATTCTCGCGACGAAGCGCCAGAGTGACGCCGCGAGGTCAACCATAAAAAAAGAAAACAAACATCCAACGACTCCCCGGGCGCGCGCCTCTCCTCTCTATGAAGCGTAGGTTCGCCGACGAACCTCCTCACCTCACATCGGCGGCCGAGCAAGCACTGGAAATTTCTAGAAGGAAAGGGGCGTGGTGATGCTGGGTTGAGTCGTCCGCCACGGGCGGCCCTCGTATCGTCTCGACCTTTCCCCCAGCCTTCACTGCGCATCGCGCCGACGAAATGATGAGAACTTTCTGGAATCTCGCGCGGAAGGTATTTAATCGAGCAGCCGAGACGAGAGATCAGGAGAAGACGGAAGTTAGCGCCAGAGCGCGTAGAGATTCCACCGTGTAGTCGGCGAACGTTTTGTTCGTAGAGACAAAGCAGGAGAAGAAGATGATTTTCACCTGAGGGGGGACGACTCGAGCTACAGGCAAGAGTGTGTGTTTACCGCTATCGAGCGAAGACGCGTGGCAACAGCTGCGGGTGTGAAGCCGACGTGTTTCCGGCAAAGAAGTTTGAAGCTTGGAGAGTGGCCATTTGAAGACGCGAGGTTTCCTGGAAGAGAAACTTCGGCGAGGTTTCCTGGAAGAGAAACTTCTGGGGCAGCGGAACGACACCTCTGGACTTTGAGTGAGTGATTCTCGGAAGAGTATCATCCAGACTTTTGTTCCAAGAACTTTGGACTGAATAGGTTTTCTATCACTTTAGTCTTTAAGTGTCTTGGTTGTTCAATGCATGCGACTGCATTGTAGTGCGTATTGTTGTCTGTGTCCGTTGCTTCGAGTGTGGCTGATTGTACTGTGTAGTGCATTGGTTGGTTGGTGACACATTGTATGCAACCATTGTGGAGTGTGCATACTTGTGTATTGTTTTCGATCTGCCATTATTGAGAATATAATTTTGTTTGTTTATCAACGCTCGGCTCTGACTTGTTCTTTGGGCCACAGCCGGCGTCCGCTGGTGCGCCAAAAAGGACCACTTCTAAATTGTCCACGCTTTTGTGGTGTGGTTCGGGGGGCCGATACTTCGGCCCTTGGAATTAGCCCGGCGATCGCCTCCCTAATTAACGGGACCTGTGACACAGGCCAACAGCAATTAATTCGCCCTTATTAGGGAGAAACCATTTAGAGAAGCACTTGGAGGTCTGGCTTGCGAGGAAGGATTGAGAGAGCCAAGTTGCTCTGCTCAATCAGACTCAGCGCGCCGCAAAGGCGAGTGGGGCCCTTGATTAGACACACCCACCTTCACCCTTATTCCTTCTAGTACAATAAAGTTTCTACTATTGCTACTATTTTCACACGTTCACAATAACTTTAGTTATGGTTCTTCTATTACTGTAATGCTTGTAACGAAAGTGCAGTCGTCTTTGTTACATTTCACAATGGCGTTCCTTTTCTTGCTTTTGTGTGGAGTAGTGGCGTAGAAAAAGAGTGGAAAGGGCTGTGGTATTTAAGCGCCACACCCTCCCACCTTTCCGGAACGTTTCAGTTTTTCATGTGCATGTACTGCCACGTACACTCCTCCTCATTGATTTCTTTTTCATAGAGCTTACTCGTAGCACCTGTGACACACTACCTTGTGCAAACTATGGCTGAGTGTCTTCAAACCTTTCTAGAATATAGAATATTCTCATAAACCGAAGCACACAACACTATCAGCTCTATTTTTTCCCGGAACTTTGATTACTATCAACAATAGACCTGATGTCTTCAGTGTTACATGTGCAGTGACGACGCCCTTTAGCGGGGCTCAGAATATTCGACGACAGATGCTGTCTGCGCTAACATTGGTGTTCTTTCAGAGGCGTTTTTTTTTATTTTGTTTCAAGCACAAGTTCCCCCAAACAGAAGTTAAATCTTTACCGACTGCGATTGATTTCCTCACTATCACAACCACGTGACAACACGTTTTTGTGATACCGCGTGTTGCCACACAGACAGGGCGCCCGTGTCTGTATGCTCTTCATCTGTGTTGCGTGTTTTTTTTTCTTCGCGGTTCATAACAATGCACGTGAAACATACATGCGTGATCACTGCTTGGGCCGAAAGGAAGGCGGCGTTTCCTGTTGCAACATTGCGCCGCAAAGTTGCCTGCCTGCTGATAGCCACTCAACCACGTGCATTGCTTTCGCGAACCTTAGTGTGAGGCAACAAGCCTTCTGACACCGCAAGGTCGTGACAACAACATTACCACAGTAGTCTCCGATGACAATCTATCGGTAAGGAGATAACGGCCCCAGTACGCATGGCGATACCTTCCACAAATTTAGTACTGAGGTACTTCAATGCAGAGGCCTGCGGCTTTCACGCGCCAAGCAAGCACCCTCTTGGTGCTACAAAGGCAGGGTGCGGCGGCTATAATCTTGTCGAAGACGTTGACCGGGACGTGTGTGGGCGGCACCCTCGATAGTCCTCCGTATGATGTAATTGGATAGTTCAAACTGGAATGGGTTCTGAGGAAAAAGAACCCTTTATAACGAGCCTCCACAAGCTCATTAAAAACAATGGGTTCATTGTGTAAACTGTGTATGTTAATCTCAATTTCGTTTCGCTTCAGTCTCTTCATGCTGTCTGTGCATTTTTCTCTCTAGTCTCCGGTGCCCAAAAATGGTCGTAATGGCACACATACAAACCCACGAACAAACAGACGTAAAGTATGGTTCCAGCCACCCCAGCAAAAATATTCTAGTTACGCAACGGGTGCGGGATATCTGGTATTCTGTATTCACGAAATTTTCTATAGAGCAAGAGCCTTTGTTAGGTCATACCTTTTGTCAGCGCCAAAGTTTATACATATATGCAAAAGTAAAAAATAGTATTTTAGTTATTCGTTACCTTCAAAGTCGTCGAATATGCCGATGATCTTTATGATTCTGCTGAACACCACATTAGGGTAAAAGGCAGTGCGTAGTTTGTCTTGCTTTGAGTCAGTGAAGTATTTTAACAAACTTGAATGAAAAAGGAAACTCATCCTCTCCCCATCACATAAAGGCAAGATGAAAAATAATACAAACGCCACGACCATCGCCCACCGACCTGAAATACAATAAAAAAAATATTTTGGTTGGCAAATTTAAAAAGTGCATTTGATGTTAGTGCCATATGTGAAATAAATAAGTATGCTGTTACAATCTGCGAAACCGAGTGATGTCACCAAAAATTTATGCTCTGCTTGCCGCTTCTTTGAAATGTAATTATATTGGCGTACGGCGGTGACTAATGAGACGCTGTTACTTGAAAAGCTTGACATGAATGCCATATACATAACAATTTACATGACACGGATTTGGTACTGTCGAGGCCGTTTTGACAGCTTGATAATACATGATGTTATACAATTATGATATTTTTATTTCTTGAAGAATTTTTGGGTAGGCTAGTAGGTACAGTGCAAGCTTCTGCCGTAGAAAGTCAGCCTAAGTCGTTGTAGTTTATGTATTTTTTGTACTCGTTTCACAGTGCATCACAGTCATTTTTCTTCCAAAACGATCTTCTGCTAAAGAAAGGCTCGTCACTATGAGTCAACTGCTTCCTCGTTATACCTTCAGCAATACATCCAGAGGTTCTGAGTGCTTTGAATGATGACCCTATGGCTGAGTGCCACAGATGTTTTCGCACGCTCACAAACATACAAAAGAGAGATGTCATTCAAAACTCACCTTACTACATACGCCTATGATTCCTCAAGTTTCTCAAGCACTTTCTGAGAATGTCTGTGATGAAACACACCGTGTACTAGTCTAGCTGTACTTCTATTTTATATGAAACAATCTTTCCGAAAATTTAGGAAAATCAGTTTTGCACATACTGGAACCATTCTCCCCACCAACCTACAGGAATGAAGGAAGAGTAGAGCCATGGACCATCTTACCCACTACACTGAACAATACACCTGCCCAAAGCAGCACCATCGAGGTGGTGTATGACGCTCTTTCTACGGCCCAAATAGGACTGGGTGCAACCATAGGTCGGCCGGAAGTCTTGATGAAGAGTGAGAATTCCACTGCAATACAATGGTTCTAGATTGTGAGCAATCGAAGAGAGGTAATTGTGTCGTTCGGAAAAAGCTTGCAAACAGATGGCACCATGGCGTTCATTTGAAGGTAGACTTGCTCTTGTTTGAAGGCCAGAGAATGCTGCAGGCTGGCCTGCTCTACACACCTCAAAGTTTTGCGCGAAGGTAACAAAACTGAGGGAATTGAAAACGAGCGTTGTCCCACCACCAGGTTTATTTGACAGTATGGTGAATTGAGTCACAAGCCGCAGCTACTGAGAAATACTTCCGACTGCACAACGAGCGATATTTCTGTGCTTGATCAGGTTGTTCATTCATAGAGAGACACTCAGTAGCTTAAGAGCCATATCCGCACGAGACCAGCTTATGACGGTGCTCTATAACAAAAAATTGATGGTTCTACTAAATGAGAAAAAAAAACAAATAAAAAATTGGTCCCGTATGTGCATGCTCTACTGCAAATATTGTCGAAAGACGACCGTCTTGCGCCTGGGGAGAGTGAACAAAACGTTTGTTTGATTTTCTGCGCAAGAAAATTGCTTAATTGTATTCTAGAGGCGCTGCATTAGAGAGACTCGATTTGTGCAGCGAAGGCGAACGAGCGCATCAAGGCACGTTAGACACGAGCGCTATCTGGCAGTTATCTTCGAAAACGAAGGAAGGCGTGCGCACCCACGGAGTAAGATGCACGCCTGTCTTGTAGGCGAGAAGGTGTAGAACGCAAAGCGATGGGCAGGTTTCATCATCTGCCCGCCGAGCGTTGGAAACGTTTGCCTTTTTGAGCATCGCGTTGCATTGTCAGCACAGCATAATAAACGCTACGGTCCCTAGAATTACTTATGTATGCCTCCTCTAGTATAAAGACACACATACAAAATATTTACGTGTTCTTGTGGTGTCTCAGCTATGCGCAATAATTGCTTTTTACTTGACAATCGCACAAGAATAAATGCTGAAACTTTAGCAATATTGGTGGGCGCTACGGATAGTGTTGGCCGTTTGGGGCATCGTTTGGTGCTGTTTGATGTATTGTTAAGAACGGACAAACAGACAAACGTACAGACGCACAGACAGACGTAAATTTGTGAGTCGAAGGTCTCTAGGATTAAAAAAAAGAAAAGCATTTCTAGTGTAAGCAGATAAAACCAGCTTGAGAGCATCCCGACCAAAAAGTGAGAGGGGTGAGGAGCGATAGTACTCGCCAGGAGACAGTTAGGGTATTTTGCGTGCCCTGCAAACGTTCTCTGACATCGCCAACATTTGCTTGACCTCTGCTACGTCATGCAGGGGCGCCTGTCTACATGAAACCACTGAAAATGTCAATTGGACCTGAATACTCGAATGTAGTGATGTTTTACACGACACGCATATCATTATTATCATGTCTGCACGTGTCATTTACCTTCGTCGCCTGTTGACGTCACATGATACAAAATTTTGCATATGTGAAGCAAGCAGAATGGCCGCGAGCACTCTATGAGCTTAGCCTGTTGTAATATTTTACATGACAGGAATATCACAACTATTATGTCTGGACGTTTCATTTACCTTCGTCATCTGTTCGCCTCACGAGAAGCTATCGAAACGGCCACGAGCGGGCTGTGAGCGCATCGCGGAGTAATGTTTTACATAACACGCATATCATGATTATCATGTTTTGACGTGTCATTTACCTTCGTCGTTCGTTCGCGTCACGTAATGCCAAATTTGCTATATCTGAACCCAGCAAAACGGCCGTGAGGTCATCCTGAGCTTGGTATGAATTTACGTTCTTACATGAGGGGCATATTATTATTATCGTGTTAGCACTAGTCATATAACTTCGTCAACCGCTCACGTCACGTAATACCAAGTTGGTATATGTGAAGATAGCGAAACGACCGTGACA
The DNA here is from genome assembly GCF_043290135.1 of Rhipicephalus microplus. Taxonomy (NCBI): domain Eukaryota; kingdom Metazoa; phylum Arthropoda; class Arachnida; order Ixodida; family Ixodidae; genus Rhipicephalus; species Rhipicephalus microplus. The sequence continues at coordinate 182,270,767 of NC_134703.1, read as the reverse complement.
GCACCATGATCGTATGGCTTGTAATCATGACTTACATGACATGCATGGAACGATTTCCAGGTTAGTATCAGTCAGTTATGTTCTCCATGCAGTCATGTCCTACAATACCAGTATTGCAATATGTTAAGTGAACGAAACCACCGCTAGAGCAGCAAGGCCATGAAATGCAACTCACAACATTCATGACATACACGACATGAATTTTATGTTTTCAACTGAACACTTATGCTCATCGTGCGGTCATGTTATGCTATATTTTGGTATAAATCCAATCACCGAAACAGCCACGATAGGTAAAAGTCGTTGGTGGCAAGATAGATAGATAGATAGATAGATAGATAGATAGATAGATAGATAGATAGATAGATAGATAGATAGATAGATAGATAGATAGATAGATAGATAGATAGATAGATAGATAGATAGATAGATAGATAGATAGATAGATAGATAGATAGATAGATAGATAGATAGATAGATAGATAGATAGATAGATAGATAGATAGATAGATAGATAGATAGATAGATAGATAGATAGATAGATAGATAGATAGATAGATAGATAGATAGATAGATAGATAGATAGATAGATAGATAGATAGATAGATAGATACGCTCAAAGTCGCTGTAGTTCACTAAGAAATTCTTCGCATTTTATATCTTATAGGCAACTCTCGTCACTAACAATAGGTCAGAAGTACCCCCCCCCCCCCACCCCCGGACTGTCGAAAAACACAAGCATCTCATGTCTCTTGAACACGACGTATACAACCGCGCATTTGAGCGGTGCACCTTCGAAGGGCCCAATTTGCGATCTGTACGACCATGCCACCACCACAATATATAACTCATAATTTGAAAAAAGCTGGCTATAGTTGCTAATTCATTCATACTACTCTAGCACGCACTAAAAAAACAAAGGAGGGAAATTTGTTAGAAAAAGAAACGCTTTGGTGTGCCACAATTTTTTTCACGTCATCTCTGGAGTAGACCGACTGATTCAAATTATGACTGTGCCTCTTCCTGAAGCAGCCCTATAACTGCCTGGTTAACATATGAAGGTGAATTTCCGCTCCCGTAATTCGCCTTGACTCTATCTCAGCTTCTCTGATCCCTGAGTGGCATTGCCTTATGCTCATGGAAGGCTTTTCGCAAACGAAAGTAACAGCCGCCTCAGAAAACTTTCTCCTATCATTGACTGCGTACGGATCAAAGATGGTAAAACCAAATAGTCATGTAGTTTCGGAGCGCTCTATTGGCCCAAGCCACGTTTACCACATGATGAGCTGGGCGTAGACTTATTTTATGACGTCAAAGCGTCAACACGCATTCTCAAGCTTGTTGAGAATGAGCACGACATCTTCTACAAAGGAAAAACGTGAAAAGCTTGCTCGAGGGAGCACGTACTGCCCGACTGAAAAGCCAGCTGGTAAGCTTGCTAGTTGCGGGTTGAATACCCTCGCGTTCTCACAAAGTTGGTGAACCACAAGGTTTGGGATGTTGGGGATCGCCAGTAAATATCTCCAATCAGCCGCTTACTGGTTGGCACAATGAAGGATTGCATTTCGCGGCAGCTAGGCAAGCTAGAAGCTTGATTTCCTGAGAGAACACTTATTGCTGTGTGCGATGCACTCTTGCGTATGTTCAAAATTGAGGATGCCACTCAGATGAAAGACACTAAATGATCAAAGGAAGAATGTAGTTACCAAGTGTGTGCTTCAGATGGTGCATGTTCTATGAATATCGCAATTTTATGTGAAAGCCAAGTTGTGTTTTTCTCTGCAAGCAATCATTTTAAGAGGGTGTTGTGTTTAAATTAGAGGAGGCTGTTCAAATAAGTAAATCTTAGCTAGCACTGACAACCTCGTGTCACATCAAACACGCTCATGTAGCAGCTTGTTTTGTGCTCCGTAGGCGTGCTCTATGCTACAGGGCCCTCTTTGCAGTGTACTGTATCATGCGCTGATTTCTCGCTGTAGAAATGCCCGTGTGCTCAGATTTGGGTGCACGTTAAAGAACCCCAGGTGGTCAAAATTTCCGGAGCCCTCCACTACGGCGTCTCTCATAACCATATGGTGGTTTTGGGACTTTAAACCCCACAAATCAATCAATCAATCGCTGTAGAAATGCTTAGATTCGAGAGCACCACGCCGCTGTACGAAATTCTACTAGCTCTAATTTGGCTGAACATTTCGGAAGCTTTCTACGCGGCCCACTGTGCCCGAAAACATCGGTAGAGCTTAGAGATTGTGGACGCTGATCCTATGCAGGTATATTCTGCCTCGTTCAAGTGTATATTCTACTCAATAAAAAATCACAGCATATTCACGGAGTGAATGACAATAAGTGGGCGAAGTGTCCATCTATCCGTCCGTCCGTCTGTCTGTCTGTCCGTCTGTCTGTGTGTCTGTTCGTTCATCCATCTATCTGACATACGATGGACGGACGGACAGACAGACCGGCAATTCGCGAACGGACGAATGGATGGACGCTACAACCCGCTTATCATCATTCACTCGGTACACATGCTGTGAGTTTCTTATTACACTAGAGCCACTAACGCCCTCTAGTGATGCTATCTTCAAGGACACAAACACACAATGCCATCTACTGAGCGATTCATGAAAATAACAAAGTCGCTACATGCATATGCAGAGGACGGAACGACACACACCCTCAAGAGCTTCGCCCCTAAAAGGAGATAATTTAAAATAGCTCGTTTCACCAGCTCTGGTGCTGATAAGGCGCGCAAATTGTAACTTTATTGTAGGGTGTAATATTACACGCAATTGTGTGTCATTGGTTTGTTAGCCTTCATGTATAGTAGCCCCCATCCTCAGTGTAAGCTTTGCAGCATGTTCACTCGAATACTTCAGCGTGCCAGCTCGCCAAAGCTGTTTCAATACATTTACATCATACATAGAGTGTTAGAAGTGGGAAGTAAGAACACAATGTCTAAGACAGAGTGTTTGATTTCTCAGAACTATCATAGACGTCGTGGTGAGACCGCACTTGCGAGGCACCTCAATATCGCTAAGCGAAGTGAATTCGAATTGGCTAACAAGCTTTCTTTTGCCATTAGTACATGGTCGTCCCGAGAGTTTACCTGCTTGAAAACTAATGCCATGATTGTGACGTGTCGATTACAATAAAAGCCGGTTTCATCGACATGCTTGTGACAGTTGCTTGGGGTTCATTATCTTTAACGCGTTGCCTATCTTTTACTACCGTAAACCATTTAAAAAAACACTTTAGCTCACCTTGCGGAAAAGTGCAGGCAATGACAAGGGCCAACAGGGTGTGACATGCCACGAAAGTAGCAAAGCATGCCACCACGAGAGATCCATCAGCATTTTGAAGATATTTAGTGCTATCTGGAACTTTCTGGTAAACAGGATTATAAACACTGTCGAATACTTTTTGCTGGTGCTCCCGTACCGCTTTATTGATTGTTGAATCTTCGTATTTTTCATCCGCTTGATATTTTTCTGGAGTCACCAGGATAACTAGTATCGCTAAAGTGGCTTCAACTGCAGAGACAAACCAGGCAGATACAAAATGGCCGATCCAAAATACGCTCGAAGAAAGACCCATGGTTTCTTGTAGTTCCTGAAACGAAATTCAAATGGGCTAATCTTTTGCATCGCTCATTTTTATCTCAATAGACTTGCCAATCAGAGCTAATTGAAGCTGTAATTTAATGAAGACTCTTAGAGTGTCTCTTAGGTTGCTAGTTGCGCAATATCTGCTTGTCACTTTACTAAAACACCTCTAAATATTAAATCGTTTACTGATAACCTCCCGGCACGGCAAGGAGGAATGAAAAAAAAATGACAGGCCCGTGCAGCTCACGCAGCAATCTCATTGCGAAAGCTGGAACAAAGGCGTATCGCACGCTCCCATGTAAAGATGACTGCTGGTATTGCAATCGCAAAGTGCCCACTCCACCACAAAACATCATAATTTCGCGTTGTGAACAGTGTGAATCCAGCCAATATACCAGCAGTCACTTATATGCCATCAAGTCAGGCACCCACTGAGCGTCTCGTTCTAAAAGCAATATACTTTCTTTGTGCGCAGAACGTTTGAGGGAAGTCACGTGGTACTGAGCGCATACTTACATTGCGTTGGGTTTTTGGTGTAAGAAGAAGCCTGCCAAAGTTTTTGTAGAATGTAATATAAGAGTTGTGTATCACTGTTCTTTATGACGTGGTCGATGCTGCAATATTCACACGGGGCTCTATCTAAGCGATCGCCTCAGAAAGCATGCAAATCTTATGCGCGGATCAGTGCACAGCCACTCTCCAAGTCACTGTGCCGATTTCGGCTGCACGCCATTATTTTTGAACGCCAAGTAATGGAAAGATAAAGGGAAAAAGGGCACCTGAAATACATGAAGCATATTTGATTGTCAAGGCAGCAACTGAGTGTGTAATGCAGTTCCATTTATTCTATCGGACAATTAGTACAAGTATCTTTTTAGTTAAATTTGATTTCAGTATTTCAATAAGATGTTATGCCATGAGCCACGATTTTTTCCTTTGTTTTCCTTTTTCTCCGTGTCACCTGCTTGCCTTCTTCATTGTGTATATATAACTGTCATCTTCGCAACGAAGCTGTTGTATGTGTGCGCTCTCTCCCAACTGACGTCTTCTCGAAAACGTTCTGCTCAACAATCAAGTATATTCTTTTTAGAATACAATACCAGTTAGCCCAAAAAGCCATGCTTTTGTGTCTCTACGGCATTATGTGTTCTTGGTTGATGCGGTTGCTCATGTTGATTGCAATTCATAGCTCAGCCCCTTGCAACATTTGAAAAATTTGAAGCTAATTACTCCTTACGCTCTACGTATTACGTGACAGGCTGTCTTATTATTGCGAGAACATTAAAGACATTGTCTCGCAGGAATTCCAGCGCTGATGTAAGCGTCGTCTGTTGTGAGCGAAAAATCATCACCTTATCCGTAAGCGGGAATTTGAGAAAGATGCAAACGAAATGAAAATGAAACATATTCAGTTCGAAGTGACAGTCGAAGCCACACTATTTGAGTGGCACAAAAGTGTTCAACCATAGAGGCACGACTTGCTTGAAGCGTCATTGAAAAAAAAAACCATGATATGGATGTCATCTAATAAAAGGAGTCTCTTTAATGCATGTATTATTGCGTTGCGGAATCTTGTTATTCCACCAGGGGTCTAAACAAGCCAATTTCCCACCGAGTCAGTGGTTTAAAGCTGCCCGCGCTTTAGAAAGTGTGCAGCTGCTCATGTGTACGTGGCATCTTACAGACGAGTACTTGGTACTTAACCCATCACCAAAGAATAAAATTGTGGCTTAGCGGGAACTTAGCACCTGCACATCCCGTAGACTTTCACAGGGTAGTTGTAAACGGCCAATGTTAGGCGCACAAACGTTGCATTCTTCGCGGTGTATTCTCAAAGGCAATGCAGATGGGGCTCGGTTACGCTATGGGGTTCTGCTCTTGAAGGCAAAGCTCAGGTGTTCTCAAAGTTTTTTTGCTCTGCTACCACGCTTAATTACATCTAATAACATCATTGTAACAACATGACGCCACAACAGCATCATAAAACTATACATCATCACTAAATAAGATGTGCAGTTGTAAAGGCAGCCGACCTCACGAATATTGTTGAATTCTATGCTCTAGAATAAGATCAACCTGGTGCTCGTGGTGTAATACTGTACTACTAAACATTGTATTTATGTTAACGCAAGGGTTGCGCAGACAAAGATAACTTGTTTCACGTGATGAGCTGACTTCGGTTTTGTAGGTTTAGGCGACCACGAGATCAATGATTCAACACTACCCAAAAACATGCTACTGTTGATTTTGTTGCCCCTGTCACGCATTTGTGCACTGATCCATTTCACCTGCGGTACTTTTTCTTGACGGGACGGTGACGCGACGGAGAATTTGGCGGCTATGTTCATGATGCCTAAAGCATGCAAATTGAGCTTCGGTGGTGGTCATCTTCCTGTCCCCTTTATGGTGACTTTATGCATATTGAAACATGGGAGCGTTAGTCAGGGCTGCTAGTAGTCATGACGTTGAGTGTGGAACATTTCGTTTGGCTAACTGGTGTGCCACAGTGCACGATTTGACCAATAGCCCTCGCATACTACCTGAAGGCATCAACTATGCCAGCATAAGACCCTCGCCATGAATGAGAGAAGGAAGGAAAAAATTTCAAGACTCGTTTCTGCGTTCAATACAAATAGCAACTGTTCATGGCACTCAGAAGCACCATCAACGTGTGTGGCACCTTTAGGAAGCCTCGCCCAATCGCAGCGTTAGGTATATGGCACTCGCTGCTCCATTTATCGGTAGAAAGCCGACGGTGCAACCTTCTTCAACCATGGTCACACATACACTGCTAGTTAACCACACTTCCGTATTTCATTACGGCACGTATCCCGCTAATCGCGATTCATGTGCCTATCACTGCACGTCCTCATACCCCTTCCAGTGCCCTGAAGCGTCTTCATTATCCCCAGCTTTGCGTGGTCTCCTTACTCATGAAACGGTATTGCACTATATAGATATGACGTAGGGCCATCAATCATAAATGATTCGGTTTCACAAAACTACATATATTTCATTTGAAACGAAAGCTCCGCACTACTTCTGTAGCACGAAAGGGTAAAGCAAATCGCTAGAAACTCCACTTTCCCTTATTTGCGAGTTTCAGTATTGAACTTTCAATAAAACACAATTTCAATAAAGCGTACCTTGAGGCCCGTCCCTATCTCTTTAGTGACGTCTCTTATGCGCCAGACAAGAGGCAGGCAAAATCCGATTGTCGTAGCTAAGAAAAATCCATGTCTATAGTGTTGGATGTCGAACACTGGTGGTGCCACAGGAATCGTGGCTCTGTACAGCTGAAAGCAAACAATAAAGTCTGGCTGATACTTATACAGAAACGTTTTTTTTAATCACTCTAAATGTCGCACTATTTCTTCAAGAGCCTGATGATTAGCAGTGGCAACACTTGGCACAGAGCATTCATCAAATGGTGCTGCAACAAAGACACAGGTAAACTGGTTCTATGATTTGGCGGACGTCGTGGAGTGCGCTACGCCAAGATTTTTTCACCGCGGGGAACTTTATCCCACGTATGAGTTAGCAACACGCAACACGAGCAGTGACGTGGGAAATGCGTGTGCCAAGCAAAGCTCATTCTACACGTATGCGAGTTTTGTTAACGCAGAGGTAGTTGAACTGCTTTTGTGTACTTAACGTTGTAATACTACGCAGTCAGGATAAGTTTGAGTTGTTTTTCTCAATAACGCTTTTTTGTTAGCACTGTTTTTTGGGAACACTCTCTTTAGAATACTGTTGCCTAAAATCTGTGGATCATCTCCCCGAAGGGAACCCTGATGGGATGCGAAGCAGCAATGGTGAACACGGTATTGACCCGGTTGAAACGGGCGTTAATGCGGGTGCTTGAAGAACGATTTGAAGCAAAGCTTGGCGTAGCGTTTACTTGAGTAAACTTTTGTTGAAACGCAAAGACATAGGAGGTGGGTTGGGTTTCGTGTATATTCTTCGAAGATAAACGAGCTGAAAGAGTGTTTCCACTCGGAGTGAGGTCGAGAGTTGTGGGCGGCAAAGAGAGTGAAACAAGAGGCAAATGTTTTGCGAGTGGGTGGAGGGGGCCGCAGATGCTGGGGGTGAAAGAGGGAGTGACGCCAATACGCAGCTGCGGCTTGATCTACTTGGCACCGCTCCACCACCTGCGGCAACATGGTTCGTACAGACGTACAGGACAGCTTACATAAGCTAGTCAAAGGGCCGCTTTGCATCTAATAATCGTGGGCTTCATTACAAAAAGCGCTGTCATCTTTCCGCAATAACATGGCTTTAGAAAAAACACAGTACGGCTACTTTGGTATGGTTTTTATCAGATATTGTAAACCGTGCATTATGTATTAACATGATTGATATGTGGGGTTTAACATCCCAAAACCACCATATGATTATGAGAGACGCCGTAGCAGAGGACTCCGGAAATTTCGACCATCTGGGGTTCTTTAACGTGCACTCAATTCTGAACACACGGGCCTACAACATTTCCGCCTCCATCGGAAGTGCAGCCACCGCAGCCGGGATTTGATCGCGTGACCTGCGAGTCCGCAGCCGAGTACGTTAGCCACTAGAACATCGCGGTGGGGCCCGTGTATCAAATGCTAACCCATCTGCCATAGCTATCTTCCTACGCATAAAACAATCCACGCATCTCCACAACGTGAATGATGACGAGTGAGCAAAGCTAGGTTCTAACGTTCATAATGTCTACGTTGAAGTCACTGACCAGCATCAAGGACGAAATGGACGTACGCATGAATGGAGAGACGGGCAGGTGGCCGAACGTACGGATGACGGATAGATGGAGGGACAAATGGACGGCGGAGATAATGCATTGTACTGTCGTATACTTGATTGATTTACACCTAAAATGAATTTCCTGTACAGATGTTTTTGTTTTTTGTTATGCAGATGTTCAGTTTCCGTTTGGGTTTTGTGGAACATGACGAACGTTAACGGGCCTTGACCCTAAAAAGAAAAAGCTTTTAGTTTGGTGGACCAGTAGTTACTGGTAAACGAACTCGAACGCTAACAACTTAGAAGAATATATCCAAAGTTATTTGCCTGCTATTTGTCCGAACGAACTTCATATGTCAACTGCAATTACTTAGTAATAAATCAAACGAAATACCCATCGAAAGCCGTGTGCCGCAAAGTTCAGTACTTAGACCAATCTTGTTCTACCTCTTCATTAATGAATATGCTCTATCCTTGGTCGCATGAAAGCAGCTCTGTATGCATATGACACTGCTTTGTGTACTCCACCTTCTTCAGGAAGCCGAATCACTCACCAATAAAGAACTGCAAGTAACTACTTCTTGCGCAACATTTTTTAGACAACGAAAGAAACAAACACGGAGAGGCGCACACATCAAGTGGAAGTTGAAACTCAATTGGAAGAATGAATTCAGATGGAAGTTCGTGCGCTCCCGTGTCTGTTCCATCCCTTCTCTAAGGTCATAGAGTACTAACTAGCTCGAACCTACAGCTTCTTATGAAAGTGACTTTCCATTGGTTTAAACAACACAGTTTATTATTGAATTTAGGACAAAACAAGTACGTTCTTCTCGCTTTTACCCACAAATTGACTCCTGAGGCACGTGGTCTGCACATTGCGAAAACTCGCATTAACAAAGTGAACGCGTATGTAATTTACGTTGACGTGACACTACACCATCCATTCCTCAGGACCTTTATCTCAGGCAATTTACGAAAGAAATTGAGCTTCGAATGTTTTATAATATTTAAGGCTAGAAACTGTTTTAACCTTCGCTCACTCTTTATTTCACACCTCAACATTTTTCACTCTCGCTTAACTTCTTGTATCGAATCATGGAGCTAAAATATTCGTCATATGGTTCGCTCGTTGCCATTTTGCAAGCCGAGCTCGTGGAACTATTGCATCAGCACTCATGAATGCACCATTCGATCAACGTCTCAGAAATCTTTACACAATATCTTGTAATATAGTTAGGCAATAAAAAGCAAAACATTATTGCAGTAAAAGAGTGACGCGACGCTCACGCATGTGTAACGATTGCATACAGCTTCTTTATTTGAGGTTCCACATACACAAGGACAATGAGACAGTGTTGGCAACACAAACACTTAGTTCGAAACTGCAGTAGCTGTTTACAGAATACAACATTTGCCTTCCCTCATTTTTTCTTTGCTTAATAGGGTGTTAGTACCTAATATAGGTAATCACGTACCGTTTACACGGGGAAAGAGAAATACATAGCAAGAAATATCTAATAATACGTCTACATCAAATTATATATATTGTGAGGAACCGGTTTATTCGGCCAGGCTCGAGCTCAATCACGCCGGTGATGATATTCCTAGATGAAGAAGATGTACAGGTGATGATGATTACAAAGAGAATAAAGAGTCATTCGCTTGTCGCGCTCACACTAATTCCCCCGCGTGGTGAAAGCGGCCGCCTCGTCACTTGACAGTATTATGAAATGCGTCGCGCATAAGGCTTTAAACGAGATACGTGCACTATCTCTGTTCCTCGGCAACGATGATCAGGACTAGCGCTAAGAGGAGAAACGCGGTAATTGACAGGAGATGTCTGTTCGACCACCGTGTATGGCCCAATGAAGCGACTGATGAATTTGTCGCATAGGCCGGGGACGCGTAGTGGAGTCCATAGAAGAACTTCGTCACCAGGGGAAAAACTCACAACACGGCGAGACGAGTCGTAGCGAGATTTTTGAGTGTCTTGAGAGAGGCCGGTGTTAACACGGGGCTGGTGACGGCAGTGTGCGAGACGAGATAGGAATTCTTCAGAGAAAGGAGCCGTCGAGGGTGCAGGGGCCAAAAGGAAAGAGACATCCAGAGCGAAACTCGGCGAGCGACCATGGACGAGAAAAAATGGAGAAAATCCGGTAGTGCGTTGAGCAGCCGTATTATAGGCGAATGTCACGAAGGGTAGAATTGCATCCCAGTTCGTGTGATTGGAGTGAATGTACATGGCGATCATTTTCGATAGGGTCCGATGAAACCGTTCAGTCAATCCGTTGGTCTGCGGGTGGTAGCTAGAAGTTGTCTTATGAACAGTGTTTGAGGCACGCAAAACTTGCTCGGCAATGAAAGATAGGAAGACTTTGCCACGATCACTGAGGAGAATGCGTGGAGCTCCATGACGCAAAACGATGTGGCGAAGAAAGAAATCGGCGATCTCAGTGGCAGTCCCAGATGGTATAGACGCTGTTTCTGCGTAGTGGGTAAGGTGGTCGACTGCCGTGACAATCCAGCGATTCCCATTGGACGATATAGGAAGAGGGCCATGCAAGTCGATTCCAACGACTTCAAAAGGTGAGGCGGGACAAGAACGAGGTTGCATTAAGCCAGCCGGAGCAGTTGTCGGTCGTTTTCGCCGTTGGCATTGGACACAGGAGGCGACGTACTTAGCGACGGCTGAAGAGAGGCCAGGCCAAAAACAACGACTTCGTATTTTGTCGTAAGTCTTGTGGTAGCCTAGATGAGCAGCGGTTGGATCATCATGAAAGGCTTCCAGAACTTCACGTTGCAGAGAACGTGGGATGACGGGTACCCACTTGTTGCCATCGATGTGGTAAATGTAGCGACATAAAGCATCACCGACAAGCTTAAATTGTTTAAGTTGTCGACGGAGTCTGGCGTTTGGAGGAGGAGTAGAGCCGGTCAAGCGGTCAACAATGGTGCGGCAGTATGGGTCGGCACGTTGTTGTGAAACAAGGACGAATAGGGTGGTAGGTGATGAACTTAGCACTGCGATTGGAGAGGTGCTGTTGTTTTGGAGTATCGATGGTGAATTGCTTCCGCTGGGCAAAGGACAGCGCGATAGAGCATCAGCATCTTGATGCTTCTTCCCAGATCTGTAGGCGACATCGAAATCATACTCCTGTAAGCGAAGCGCCCAGCGACCAAGGCGACCCGATAAGGTTTTCAGCGATGAAAGCCAGCATAGGGCGTTATGGTCGGTCACGACGGTAAAATGACGGCCATGAAGATATGGTCGGATATGGAGATATATGTACATAAAAGTATATAAATATACCTGAGGCAGGGCACACAAGTAATTAGTATTCATACGCTCACACTTGACAGCTATATATGTCCGCTTTCTGTCTATCTCAGTGCGGCTGAATTCGGTGGCCAAGTGGGCGCAATACCACAGGTTCTTCTGGTTATCATGCCCGCTTGTGAACAACTCTTTCAGAAGCAGGAAACTGTTCCCTAGCTGACCTTATTGGCAAACCGGGACAGTGGTCTGCACTGGGTACATGTTGCGCTGCGGGAACACTTGCCTCGGTAGACGCTGGCTGTCATGTTGCAGTGAGAAGTGTCATGTCAGAGGAAGTGCAAAGGGACGAGGATTCGGGACCTGAACAATGCGGCTGAAGGCCATTGTGACAATGGAGCCGAGCAGGCACGTTGCACAGCTTTACCGCATTCTATGTTCTGCCACATCGTAGAAAACGAATAACGTTGGACCACGTTGCCCGACGACCTCCCTAAGCTTCGAAAAAGAAAGAAAATTGAATGAAACTGATGGTTCCATCACGCGCGACATGTCTCCTACCACCACCATGGTCGGTTTCGCCACTCTACGCCTGTCGGTGTAGGCTTTCCTGTACTTTTGCCGGCACTTGACACGTTGTTGAATCTATGCCAGTTCCTGGTGGGGTGTCTTCGCGAATGCTTCTGGTGATCAGCCGAAGATGTCAAGCTTTGTTCTTTGAAGCCTTTCATGTAGAAGTTGAGCAAGGGCCACTTCTGTTGTGTATGGTGTGCACTGGTATACAGCGACTTAATGTCGTACAGCAGCTTGCAGTGGGCGCTCTTCAAAATGAGCCAGCTGGAGGTAAGTCCTGAACGTTTGGTTGAACCACTCGATTTGTCCGTTTCACTGAGGATAATAAACAAATTAATGAAACAGATGGATCACTCGTTCTTGTTGGAAGATAACGAATTTCTTCAAGGTAAACTGTGGGGCCCATTATCGCAGACTATCTTGTCAGAATGAACTTCCCGTGCAAATTCGCAGAGCAAGAACTAGATCACAGTTTTTGTTGAAGTTTCCCTGCAAAACGGTATTTTTGGGCATTTCGGCAAATTGCAATGTGAAGATGCCCTCTCAAAAAGACCACTGATATCGATCGAAATTTTCTGCCATGGTCTTTCTGGTAGCTCTGCAAGTTGCAGTGGAAAAGGAGCCGTCTTTCTATCTGCTTCTTGACAGACGCTACAATTGTGGACTGCTTCTTCCTTATGAATGTCCAATCATGACCACCAAAACTGTTTCCTGAGTCGTGCTTTGGCGCGTCCAATACCTTGGCTATTTTTATGCATTGTTGCTGCCAGTTCAAGCACGAGCTTTCAAGTAACCACGAGCCACTCCTTAAGCAACAATTTTCCTAACACTGATAATTCGTCTACAATACGGAAATATGCTTTCAGAACTTCAAGCTAGCGCCTATGTGAGGGCCAAGACCCATTTACGTACGCTTTCACCTTGTGTAGAGTGGAGTCAGCAAGAACCACTTGATCAACATCCTCTTTCGTCAGGCAAGTTCGGTGAATCATGCAAACAAATGCTTTCTCAAATCCTGAGCTAAACTTTTGCTGGAGTGCTGATGGCAGCTGCATGGAAGGCTCTATCAAAAATGCACGAGCTACTTCGGCATTCGGTACCGTTTTCATTTGAAAACACTGCAACACAGCTCTTTCAATGTGCTACTTCAAAGCCTTCTTATTATCCAGGCCAATGGAAGCAATGCCCCGTCCGACAACGTACAAAAAGAGGGGTGCGCTGAGATTTTCGAAAAAGACCTCTTAAACGAAAACGTCGAATCGAACTTAGTCTTTTTGAATAATTCAAAAATATTACACGAGGAACAGGAAGAAGTGGCACACTAGAGAAATGTTGATGAAATACTTTCTCTGAAAGAATGGAAATGAAAGAGCCCGAATTGACTAACAGTTTCAAGACGACCTGCCCAATTTGAACGCTATAATATTAATTTCAGTTGCACGAGGTGGTTGAACTTTACAACCTCTATGATTTCATCCTGCGACAGGCTATCTATTGAAACCTCGTGAATGGTTGCTTTCGACTGCTTCTGGTTGGAAACATTTTCAATGTACCCGCAACGGCTACAAAAAAAATAATTTTTTCTTCCTTTAATTAGTTGGACAGCGTTCCCATGAGGCACAATACTGCTTAGAACCACATAAGAAGCAGTAAGAAAAACTTCCGGGTTGCTGCGCATACGACGGGCTGTGTTCTTGAGATAAGGGGCGGTTCCCAGACGTGCCTGTCTTAACGCATTGACTAAAAGTGTGAGCACCTGGTTACGACTGCGGTGACTGCAACAATGAACATCATTTCGCGCTAGACTGCACAGATACTGGTTGCAGAGAAATGAAAAAAACCTTCATTTAGACTGCTGCGTGCTCTATTTGACTCTTGAGAGCAGCTGCCTTGTTGAACGAAAGAAAAGTCTTTTCTGAAAGAAGACGTTCCCGAATAATGTGCCAGGGCATACTGGTGACAAGTTGGTCACGCAACGTTTCCTCTTGCGAAGAAAATGAACACGCCACCATAAAGTAAAATAAAAACTACAAGAATGGTCAATCGGGTCAAAAAGCGACTGAGCTTCAACCCAGCCGTAAGATGGCAACACATAACTCACTGTTTCAAGGAAAGACGCGTACTAGTTATTTATATTGCTAGTACCTTTTCTATTGCATTATACGTCTACGTGTTTTTGTGTATGTGATAGTGGCCTGAATTCGTCTTTATTGTCTGCGATTGTACGGTGCGATATCGTCGGGCTGGCATTGGGCATTAATCAGATGCGAGAGAAGTACACGTGGTATCGACACGATGGAACGTTGTGACGCTCCGCGTTCATGAGCATTTACGGCAATGAAGAAGCACGGGCAGCAGCAGGGAGATGCCATAAACGTGCGATAACGTGCGCGGCGTGCTTCGTGGTCTTCACCTGTTTCGTCTGCCCCTCAGCTTGGCTGCTGCTAGGTAAAACGCCATCAATACTTTGTTAAGTGCGTAATGCAATTGTCATTGAAGCCTTAACCTAACATTTCTGGTATTGTGTTGTTCGTCACGGATATCTTTTTGTGTATGTTATCTTCACTTTGCGTACTGTTTTTGCGGATTGCTTCGCACGAAAGAAAACTGTCTGAATTGCTTCGCAGCACGTTCGCGAGAAATTTCTTTCTTTGCTAAAGAAATTGAGTCGCCACTCACGTTGTTATATTTTCTTTGTGCCACTGCATGTATTCGAACTCACTGCATGAGTGGAAGTTTGTGATAAGTGCAGCTATGCTCAGTATCGTTATCTGTGCCGTTCGCAAATTGCTTGAAGATCTAACGAGGGCAATAGTAGAAAAGCATTGAATCTAGAAACATTTTTGCTAGTAAATGCTAGGACGTAATCTTTTAGTAAACACTCCTGCTTTGTTAACAGCTTGTACGACGCCTAAAATTGCTTTGTTTTCACTGCGGCAGCTGCTTGTGACTTTTTTTGCGGAAGAGCGATGTATACTGTATTGGGGAAAATTAGTTTGAAGGTTAGAAAAATAAGATAGCCACCATTATTCTTTCATTTTTTTTTTTCGCTTCATGCCGTAGTCAAGTGCGGAGGCAACTACTGCCGTGTCGCGTTGTGCACTGTATATACGTGTAGTTTCGTGACTTTGTTGCAGTTTTACTCTGCTGTGGTTCTTCTTATATTATTGCCTATATGTTTATCGTGTGTAATTTAAAACCATGATATGGCAGCTGTATTTTCGTGTCACGCAGTGCAATCAACCTCTCTATGTGCCTGCGTTTACCAAACACTCGTTAACAAAGCGGGCATGTGCGTACCAAGAGTATCACTCAAAAATAAACGTTCTTGCTCCTCTAATGATTAACATATTTTAATTAAAGTGTGTACATAGACGCACATTGGTATAGTGTGTTTTCCACTCTAGCAGTGCAGCTTACACTAAGTTCATCAATGAATGAAAATGACGCGTCAAAAAAATAATCAAAGTATGACCTCAGAGACAAGCACGCATGTAGAAGTGCTGTCGTAGGCTGTGTAATATCTCTAGTCACTATAAAATAGCCTTCGAGGCAGTCTTGCTTAAGGTCTACCATCTCAGTCCGCCGCGGTGGTCTAGTGGCTAAGGTACTCGGCTGCTGACCCGCAAATCGCGGGATCAAATCCCGGCTGTGGCAGCTGCATTTTCGATGTAGTCGAAAATGTTTAGGCCCGTGCGCTCAGATTTGGGCTCACATTAAAGAACCCCCGATGGTCTCAATTTCCGGAGCACTCCACTACGGTGTCTCTTATAATCATACATGGTTTCCGGACGTTAAACCCCACATATGAATCAATCTGCCATCTCTGAGGCTGCAAGGTTTCCCCGCACCCGTTTGGTGCGCTGCAAACCCAAATCAGCCGCAGTGGCCTATGGACGCGTCCAATCTCAACCTTTTATGTTAATGTATACGCCGCGGCAACCTTAGTAAGCACCACCGATTATTCTGGAATAGACAAACGTGAAATCTGATTACTACGGTGAAATCCCTGGCGCTCGAAGACCGGGTTGCAGGTAGCATCAAAGTGCTTTGCCAGTTCCGCTACTGCGTAGTCATACACGTCGGGCGTAGCTCCAGTCTTTGTTTCATTCTCTTTTTTTTTCAGTAGACAGCGAAGCAGACGGTGCATTAAAGACACTTTGACCTTCGGGCCCTGGGGAGAACTCAGGAGCACCGGAAGCCAGCAGGTAGACCTTGAACATGTCGTGCAATCAGGACCAAGTATTCAAGGAGCGACCCGGTGTCGCGGGGAACTGATATGGTGGGGCGATGCCGGCGAACGCCATGTAGAAGATGTGGCTGGATATCCCCGCGGAAATATATCAAAAGGGGTTCAAAACACTCGTCGCCATTGTAGCGAAGGAGTGACGTGACTCCAACACAAGGGTAGTGATTGCACACTGTTTTCTTTTGTCAACGTTACACCACTATCTCTACAGGCATAAGGACAGAGTGTAGCCAATCTAAACTCTCACATCGAAACTACTGAAACCATGTACTGTATGCGACAATTAGTGCACAAAATATTGAAGGATAACGTACTCTTTACCTCATCAAATTTAACCCAGTGTTGACGCTCTACAGGCGCAACAATGAATTCTGAACTTGCCGATAGTGCCCAGTGTTTACGACCGTCGAGAAATACCCTCTGTGAAAAAAGATACTGTAGAAATAAATGCTGCTAGCCAGTAAATGGCAAAGATGAAGAACATCGCGTTCCATTATGGCGATGATGGTCTTCTAGCTGAGTTATTCCGCATTTGTTAACGTTTTAGCGTCCACATTATTTGGTGCCGAAAACCCCCGTGCGGACAAGCCTTCCCTCTACGCACGGCGCTCAGGCCTTCTACTCTCGCTTCGCGTCATGGGCGATGAGGACTTGATGGATTGTGGACGCGAAGATCGGCGTTGGGGCAGAGACGTCTGCCAGGAACGACGCTCTCACAATGAATTGTCTAAAAGGCAAGCGATCTGCACGACGCGAGCAAAACTCGAAAATCATTCAAGAAGCACGAATCTTGCTTGACAACGCTAGCCGCGTCATTGCGAAGCTCACTGTTATTTACAGCAGTGAATCTCCTACAATAACGACGTGCTCTCCCAAATAAATGAGCAATTCAAGCTTTATATCCAGACAGAACATATCGAGTAGGATTATGCAGCTATAGCGGAGTATCAAGACGAAGCTGTCAGCATGCTCGCTGCGCTGCGTTGCTGAATCAGTCAGTTGCAACGGGAGCAGAACAGCCATGCTCAAGATCGCAGTACTGAAAACACAGAATCGATGGCTTTCAGAAACGAAGCTTCCGCAATATTTAAGACACCCTGGTTGCCGCAGCAATCGACGGGCTCCATAAGCTCGTCAAACGACTTTCGCGTCAGGATTACCTGATTGAACAATACGACACGACCGTACGTCAATACTGGCCAATGGAACATGCTGAAGTGGTGCCAGAGCTATAATCTCATAATGCCCTGTACTTCATGCCGCACCACGAGGTTGTACGAGAACACTCGCTGACCACAAAACTTCGAGTAGTCTTCGACACCTCATCGCATGCAAATAGATACATGTCACTGAAGGACTGTTTGGACAAAGGTGCAAATGTGAATCCGGATCTGCTTCAAGTGTTGCTCCATTTTCGATGCCACCCGATAGCCATCAACGCCGACATTGAGATAGCTTTCCTGCAGATAAAAATACAGAAATCAGATCGCAATGCATTTCGTTTCCTATGGTTCGAAAGCCTGCTCCATAGTGAAAATGGCAGCATTATCAAATGGCAAATGACAAGTGTGCCATTCGGATTGACATCAAGCCCTTTCCTCCTAATGGCGACGATACACCACCACCTGGACAACGTAAGCGGTGAGCAACAAACCTTGACCCGGACACTGAAGCAGAGTTTCTACGTGTACGACTTGCTGTTGGGAGCCGACAGTTTTGACGAAGGCTTAGACCTGTACAAAAAAGCAAAGTCGATTTTGGAAGATGCTGCGATGAACTTCCGGAAGTGAAAGACAAACAATGCTCAACACCAGGAAGTGTTCTCGAAAAAGAAAGAGTGCCTGGAAGGATTGAACAGTACTTTCGCTATTGGTATAGGAATGTTATGGAACGTCGAAGACGATTACTTGGCATGTTCATCAAAGTCTGTCACGCAGTTGCTGCTTTCGGTTAAGGAGGACTCGAAGCGGACGATCTCAAGAATAGCTTGCAGCGATCCTCTCGGTATTCTTTCGCCTTTCACGGTAATATCCAAGATCTTATTTCAGAAGCTATGACTGTTACGCATACCACGGGATTCCAAGTTACCCATGGAAATTGAGAAGCCGTGGAAAGAATGGTATACTGAAGTCGCACAGTTACACTTCATTAAGATACCACGCTACGTCATGAGTCGTCCAGAAAAAGGAATCACCATGACGCAAGTGCATATTTTCGTTGATGCCAGTTCAAGGGCCTATGAAGCATGCGTTTACCTTAAACAGTGGACATCAATGGTAATTGTGATACGAAGATTATCGTGGCTAAGTCTCATGTGGCACCCATAAAAGCCTTGAGCATGCCAAAGTTGGAACTAACTGGTGCAGTTGTCGGAGCGAGACTGCTAAAATCCCTCAGGAAGTCATGGAACACGGTTCACTTCTCACATACAATGTGGTCAGACTCGACAACTGTTCTGAGCTGGATTTAGGCACACCAAGATAAGCTGAGCCCCTTGTGAGAAACAGGGTAGCCGGGATAACTGACTCTACCGATGGAGGGCAATGACGTTATTGTCCTGAAGAGGAGAACCCATCTGATTGTGTGACTCGGGGACTATCAGTGGCTGCGCTTTGGGAAAGCTTCAACGGCGGGATGGCCCAGAGTGGTTAATTCAACCTGAAGCTGCTTGGCCAGTTCAGGCCGCTTCAGTTGCCGCCCAAGAAAACAGCTACGAAACCAACTCTGCAGGCAAAACTACCGCTACAGACGCAAGAACCCCTTGGGGATGTTATAAACACCAAGAAGCACAGCTGCTTGGCCAGGCTTCTTGGCGTTACAGCGTTAGTGTAAAGATTTTTGGAAAGAACGCGGCGCCCACGTGCACCACATACGGGGTCAATTTTGGCAGAAGAGCTGAGTATGGCCGAGAAGAACAGTAGGTGAGGTCCCTGCAAGACAACAAAAGTAATCGGTGCTTTTGGCCACTTGGCTGAATATTGGAAGTACATCTTTGTCGTGATGAAATGGTGCGTGCGGGATTCACCATCAAAACACAGAACGGGAAGGTGTTTAAGAGACCCGCTCAAGCTCTGCATCACCTAGAAACGCCCTCTATTTGCGCGACGGGGCAGAATGTAAAAAAGACGATGTACAAATAAGCGCTGCCAGCTAGTAAATGGCAAAGAATAAGAAGAGCATCGCGTTTGATCATGGCGACGATGGCTTCTGCATGAGTTATTCCGTGCCTGTAAACGTTTTAGCGTCCACACCCTTTTTTGTTGCACTATCACTACCCTAAATAAATATCCACCAATTATGACGTGGTTGCGTACGAAACTATTTCCATCGGGGAGTTAGTTACCAGTCACCATATTAATGTCGTAAAACTTTGTGCACATGTTTTATTGATTATGTTGTTTTCTTGAATTAGTGTATTTTATTTAGCACAGTATTCTGTGCGCAAAAGCAGTGCTCTCTAATCGAACCTCAATAGGACTTGCCATATCGGCAACAAGTGTGAATGTTTTCGCAGAAGTTATTACTTATATTTTTCATTCAAAATAAAGCATTCTATGCCTTTTTTCATTCAGTTATATGGGCATATCGTGAGCACTGCTAAAAAACACAACCAAAAAAGCAAGAAACTTGTAATCAACACGCTCAAGGTTGCAAATAACTACATAGATTTGTATATTGACAGCGTGGTAATATGCCAAATTACTAAGTTGTGATGAAAAAGCTAGGGACATTGTGCGTATGCTGAATCGGGATAATTGCAACGTGTAGAGCACTTCTTTGCGTACGACAGACAGTTCGCGCATTTCTATCTACGTATCTCTGTCCTTATACCTGTTTAGCCGAATACATGTGCGTGCCCTCCTAATCACCTCCTTAATGTGGGGTAAACCAAAATTAGTATGGGAGGGTAAGAGAGTTTGACGACTATGGCCACCTGGTCATGACATAAATAATGCGGATATCCCGTTGTGTACGACGTCCCACCCGTGTGGTACATACCCGTATACCACTGGCCACAGTAGGCATTTACCGAGGAAATACAAGAACAGACATTCGTTATTTAAGTAAGAAAGTGCTAGGAATAAACGACATAGGCAGCATTGACCGGAAGAGTGCAAAGTATGCATGTTATGATCCCAGCGAAAATCAAACCCAAGCCTTATGCGTGGCAATTCAGTATTCTACCGTAGAACCATGCCTTGTCTGGGAATTACGCTGAAAAAATATCCTATCCGAGCTTTATGTTGCTGAAAAGTCAGTTGTTGCAGCGCTGCTCATCTAGCTTTATTAACATGACATATGTACTGCAATGACGCAAGAATCAGATAGGGTTAGCTTGAAATGTGTTTAGGTGACATCCGCTGAAGTGGTTGTACGGAGCACTATCCAGGGTTACCAACTTCGCAAGCACAAGCGCTATATTGCAGCTTACCACTTCTAGTGCTGGCACTGCCCATGTTGCTCTTGGAATTGCTACGCAACCGTAAAAAGCTCGTTGTATAAAACATGTGTGACTGTTCCACATACATGTATGTGCGTCTAACATCTTGCGCTGAGATTTTTCGATCTGCCAGGTTTTTAGTATAATTATTTCAATAATTTGAAGTTTTATTACACTTATTTGACGTTTATCAAATGTTGCATAATAAGACCGGAAGTGCTGTAATACACCTCAAATTGACGGAACAGTTTGCAGCGACAACAATAGTTTCTTTAAAAACTTCAAATTGTAATATTATTTCTAATCTGAGTGGTTTGTTTTTCTTTGACCATATACTGTTTTTTTTTCATGCTTAATGACATTGCACAGCAAACTGGCCTTTGACATGTTTTCTCTATCCAAGTGTGGCCGCCATGGTGAAAGTCGAACCTCCGACCTTCGGTACAGCAGCCGAGCGCTATAACGACCGCTCCGCGGCGAGAGATTCTTGAAGAAGTCCCGGCAGTCGAAATGACGCTCGATTATCCAATGGTCTTCACTACTGTATTGTTCTTTCACCAAACATCACCGAATAATTTAGTTTTTTGCCGAACTGTAGTTCACGCCACTCTACACAATGTGAAAGCGAACGCTTGAGATCCCTCATCTATCGCCTCGGGACTCGCTCGCTGGATTCTGTGCCGACCGGTTGTGCCCTCGCGATATCCGACGACAGTGCAGCTCTGGCCGACAAGAGCTCTCGCCAGTGGTGCACCGTCCTCGGACGCCTGCGACCGTCTCCATCTTTCCTATCTTCTCCTTACTTCCATCGTTCGCTGTCCCTGCGCCTCGCTCTCTCCTTCCTCTCTTTTTATCTCTTTACCTCTTAGTCCTATCCTTTTGATCCCTTTTCTACCCCCATCCCTCGTGAGCTACTGTTGTGGTGTCCTCCCCCTAAGAAGACAGTTACGGGGCTCACTTTTATCTTCTTTTCTTTAATATCACTTCCCCTTCATCTATCGCCTCAAAAGACCACCGGTGGCAGCGGCGTCAGTGACAATACGAGTGATGCAAACATCGCCGTTATTCGTTCGCGTCAGCGGAGGGCGTAATCACAAGTCGCAAAACTAACATTACCATAACGCCGTCATGAGGTCACATAAGGTGTCGTCACATGATTGCTTCGTCCCATCACATTCGCTCTTCCCCATAGGTGGGTCAATTTCGTTGGCAGCGTAAAATCACTCTTGGTTG
The DNA here is from genome assembly GCF_043290135.1 of Rhipicephalus microplus. Taxonomy (NCBI): domain Eukaryota; kingdom Metazoa; phylum Arthropoda; class Arachnida; order Ixodida; family Ixodidae; genus Rhipicephalus; species Rhipicephalus microplus. Next base: position 182,248,652 of record NC_134703.1, on the reverse strand, counting down.
AGAAAGTGCTCGGCTAGGACGGCTCTTCATTGCAATCGACAAAGGAGAAAAAAACGAGACAGTATACTTCCATTGTATTCGTAATGCGTAAATAAAGTTGTGATATTTATGCTGTTAGGAAACCACTTGAAAGTGTACGAATCTGCTCATTTTAAAGGCCAGTCTATCTCGATAATCAGTGGCTAAGGAACTTGGCTACTGATCAGAAGGTAGCGGGTTCGATCGCGGCCATGGGGGTTGCATTTCGATGGAGGAGAAATGCTAGAGGCTTGTGTGCTGTGTGATGTCAGTGCACGTAAAAGAACACCGGATGGTCTAAACTTGTGGAGCCCTCCACTACGACGTGTCGCAAAATTCAATCGTGGTTTTGGGACGCAAAACTTCAGATAGTATTGCTAACTATCCGGGCCCATGTTTTCTTTATTATTTTTTTGCAAATTACGCAGCTTGTTTCGAGAATGCTTACGCGATGCTGTGATATGAAAAGCCTCCTCCAGACATTGGAATTCAGATGCATCACTTTCAACAGAGCTCATCATTGACTTCTAAAAAAGGAGGAAGCATAAGCAAAAATAATATTCGGCAGAAGCTAAACAACAATTCTTATATTTGAAACAGCTTCCAAATGTGTCTATGGTGATTCAAACAATTCATAAGGAACAAACGTAATCCTAGGAATGTTCCTGCAGTAAAAACATTCAGTTCATTTATTCCAGCGCTTCTTCGTGGTACAGATATAGTGGCAGCAAAC